>NC_082706.1:14980893-15310477 GCF_030144855.1 Hypanus sabinus
AAATTTAAACGTTGTTAGTGATTTAGTTGTTTTAAGTGCTTTTAAAATATATCAGCTTATATTAGTTGAGTACAAAGTAAATTTTATTATCAGGGAACAAATACATCACTACATACAACCTTGGGATTCATTTTCCTGCGGGCATACTCAGCAAATCGATAGAATGGTAACTCTGACAGGATCAATGAAAAAGATCATCTATAGTGCAGAAGGCAGCAAACCGCAAATGCAAATATAATTAAATAGTGAGAACATGAAATAACAAGATAAAAGAGTCCTTGCAGTGAGATCATTGGTTGTGGGAACATCTCAATAGATGGGCAAATGCAGAGTTTACCCCTTTGTTCAAAGAGTGTAATGATTGAGGGGTAGTAACTGTTCTTGAACCAGGTGGTGTGAGTCCTGGGGCTCTTGTACCTTCTACCTGATGGCAGCAGCGAGAAAAGAGCACGGCCTTGGTGATGTGGATCTCTGATGATGTATGCTGCTTTCCTACAACAGTGTTTCAATACTTATTCTGCACGTGGTATATTCTCTTATATGACTAACATGACCTTTCTTTACCCTGTTATTCTATTCAATTCCCCTTTTCTTCTTTTCTCTCCACCCCTAATCTTTTCACAAGGTTCTACTCCAATCTCCTCTCCTACCTACCCCTGTCCACCACCTTCTACAGTCCCCATCCCCTCTAACCCCTTCTCCCTCTTATTTCCTCCACTTTACAACTCTTTTCTTTCCCCTGATACTTTCGTCCCTGTTTCTTTCGCAAGCGGCTACCCCATCAGCGGAAAATGTACACTTTTTAACCTGAGAGATGGACATCTTCAATGAGTGATGCCTCAAGAAGTCAGCAACCTTCATTAAGAACCCCCATCACCCAGGATATTCTCATTGCTGCCATCATGACGGCACACTCTCAACAATTCAGGAACAGCTTCTTCCCCTCTGCCATCTGATTTCTGAATGGACATTACAACCAATGAATACTACCTAACTACGTTTTTAAAATTTATATTCCTGGAGATAGATGCATTTACTGTAATTCAGTTTTACCCGTTATTATGTATCGCATTGTACTGCTGCCGCAAAAACAACCAATTTCACGATATATGCAGGTGATATTAAACCTGAATCTAACTGTGAAAGCCTTTAATTTGCTCAATACCAGCGTACATCCCTCGGCCAAAGACCCTCACCGTCGCCATTTTGCGATGCCAATTTTAGTGCGGGCGCACATCGGGCCGGCGTGGGAGGATCCTCGTCAGTCCGCTTCTCCGATTAGCTGCGCTCCACATGATGGGCAGGGAACTCTGGGTCTCCATTGGCCGGCGGGGCCATATATATGTGTGTGAATGTCCGATGAGGGACGGGCTGGCCGGAGGGTGGGTGTTTCCGGCCGACCCCCGACGACGAATTTCCAGCCTTCTGATACCCCCACCCCCCCCAAAAAAAACCATCTTTCCCCCTCAGCCTGCCCCGGGTTCGGGTTTTGTTTCTCGCCGCCATGTCGGAGCCTCGGACCCCGCGCTTCAGCGATAGAGCAGTGCAGGTTCTGCTGGAGCAGGTGAGGGCTCGCAGGGAGATATTTTTCCCCTCCGAGGGCAGGAGTGTGCCCAGGGAGAAGGTGCACCAGGCCTGGATGGAGGTGGCACACTGGGTTAATGCCAAGAGTGAGGTGCCAAAGACTTGGCTGCAGTGCCGCAAGAAGTTCAATGGCCTGACCTGGACTGCGAAGGTAAGCATGGTGGCAGCAGGAGTTCACCCCCAGCCACTCTGCTCCAACCAGTCATCAGTCCTTGTGCTGGCAGGTTTCAGAATCAGGTTCATTATCACTGTCTCTCTCATGATGTGAAGTCTGTTCTGCGGCTGCAGGGCAGTTCAAAGTCATAACATCATTATACATTGCAAAATAATGCAACGGAAAGACTAATGAGGTCTGTTCTTGGGTTCATAGCTATCAGAGGGGGAAAGAACTGTTCCTGAATCATTGTCTGGCAGGCTTCTGTACCTCCTGCCTAATGTTAGTAACAAAACATGGCACAGCTCACAATACAAGGACAACCCTTTGGATCAGAGATGAGAAGGAATTTCTTTAGCCAGAGGCTGGTGAATCTGTGGAATTCATTACCCCAGATGGCTGTGGAGGTCATGTCATTGAGTATATTTAAAGTGGAGGTTCTTGGTGTCAAAGGTTACAGAAAGAAGGCAGGAGAATGGAGTAGAGATAATAACAACTCAGACATGGTGGAGAAGATTCAATGGGCTGAATAACCTAATTCTGTTCTTGTGTCTTGTGGTCTTAAGAAATCAGATAGCAGAGGGGAAGAAGCTGTTCCTGAATCATTGATGGTCTTCAGACTTCTGTATCTCCTCACCAATAAGAAGAGGGTACAATAAAACTGATTTCTCATGTATCATGATGAAGGCATGTGTTCACATCAGAAATGGCTGTGGTCCATATGCTTCCCCCTTACCCCCCCCCCAAACAACAGAAGTGTTCAGGCATACTCCATTATTTTAGCCTGCCCTTAGCCCACTGAACTTGCTTCTTCCTGCAGGTCATGTCTGCGGCGGTGGGGGGGGGTTGGAAATGATCCCTGGAGGCATGACAAGCAATCTGTTGGAGGAACTCGATGGGCTGAGCAGCATGTGTGGGAGAAAAGAAATTGTTGAAGCTTCAGGTCAAAAACCTGCATCAGGAGCAGGAATTGCCAACGTTTCGGGCTGAAACTGGCTGCAGGGTGAGTTCGGATGCAGGGTTTCAAACAGGAATATCGACAGTTTCTTTACCTCATACTGACTGCTTGGCCAAGCAGAGTTCCACCAGTCGGTTGTTTATTGTTCCAGACATCGTCATCGGTCATCTCTGATGTCACTCGTCTGGAGGAAGGGCCCTTCCTTACAATCTGAAAAGCCACCGTTATGGTTATCAGAATCAGTTTTAATATTATTGCCTTTAGCCCATTCTGTAGAAATTTTCAAGTGTCTGTTGACATGTTAAATCTTCTCAGATCTGTATTTTGAATTCTCTGGCTAAATTTTGTGTCCACTCCATGATTTTTGCATTGGCTTTGCTTTCCTTGTAAGTCTGCTCTGAAGCAGCACATTAAATGTAATCTGCTTTTGGATGGAATCAAAGTTACAGCACTTTAGGAGGTGATTCAGGCAAACATCTCTGCACTGATTTTCCACCAAAGCATTTCATTAGTTCCAGTCTAACCGATTCCTTTCCATTCTCTAGCCTTGCAAAATTTCATTGCTATATACACTCAGGCTACGTCCACACTAGACCGGATAAATCCGTACCCAAAGCTTTTTCTCTTCGTTTTGACCCTCTGTCCACACTGATATGGTGATCTCCTCCCCTAAAAATGGAGCTTTTCTAAAACGCCCTCCAGAGTGTGTAAATTTGAAAATGGCAATTGGGCAAAGCAGTGTAGACGGGGTAACCGGAGAGTTTGTAAAACGCTGTCATGACGTGCCAGAACAGATAATGGCGGCAGCACAGCATTCCATTGTTTTCTTGAACACAACCCCCACACAAACAAACAATTTCAGAACAGATGGCAACGAGACTGAAGCCAGAGAAGTTAGAAATGTGATCACCAAATACTTTGACCATAACTTACTGAATAAATCTCACTTTGCCCTATTTTCTGTCCTTGCTTGTATGAAGGTGGTTTACCTATTTATGCAAGTACTTCTCTGACAATAGATGTGTAACAGCCTACTGTAATATTGTATGGAAATACAAGATAACACTCATGCAGACATGTTTTATACATTTAACAAGGTGCTTCGTTAATGCAACAGTTAGTCAGTTTTTCGATGTTCATCCTCAGCCGGGTCAATCTGTCTGTGAACTCCCTGTTGGTTGCTTCCATATGCTCCAGTATTTTTTTGTTTTAAGTCCTTCTGTGCGAGAGCCAACAGCTGTCCATCATTTGGCAACTTCCTTTTGAGTTTTTCTAGTCTAACTGCAAAAACGCGCACTTTCACAGCGAGATTCGACACCAAACATGTCACTTGTTTTCTGTAGATGAGTCTTGCACATGCCCAGTAGGAGGAGATTCACCCAAATACCTGTTTTAATGTGGACAGAGGTATTTTCAAAAACGCTTGGTGTGGATGCCTATCATTTTCACGTGAAACCAGCGCTTTCAAAATTATCCAGTCTAGAATGGACGTAGCCTCAGTGGCCACTTCATTAGATACAGGGGTGGAACCCGCTATGGTCTTTTGTTGCTGTAGTCCATCCACTTCAAGGTTCGACATGTTGTGCATTCAGAGATGCTTTTCTGCACAGAGATGCTCTTCTCTCGTGATTATTTGAGTCAGTTTGCTTCCTGTCACTTTGAACCAATCTGGCTATTCTCCTCTGACCTCTGGTTAACAAGATGCTTTCACCCACAGAACTGCCGCTCACTGGATTTTTGTTTTTCTTTATTGCACCATTCTCTGTAAACGTTAGAGACTGTCGTGCATGAAAATCCCAGGGGGGCATCAACAGTTTTAGATACTCAAACCTCTTCGTCTGATACCAACAATCATTCCACCATTAGTCACTTGGATCAGATTTACTCCCCATTCTGATGTTTGGCAGGAACAGGAAATGAACCTCTCCTTCTGAGGTTTTATGGCGGTTGACAAACAGCTCTTATGGTGCATTACCACCACCTTCTGAACTGGAATATGGGTCAGGATATCTAAATGTTAAATGTATATATATCTATCAAATTCTATAAAAAAGACCTGTATTCTTAAGGAACTGTGCTATATATATTTAAAGCAATAATCCTGCGAACCTTTCTGCAAAATATTTTTAATGTTAAGTTGTGTTTTATAATGTGATAACTTTGAAATCAACCATCCTCTCCCTTGACTATATCTTGGGCACCTCACCAGAATATGCTCAACTGTATCTTGTTGATTACAATACTCATTACTGTATTTCCTCATTAAGAACAATATTATTTAACCCTGTGTGCCCAAACCTCAATCTCACCATCTCCCTCCTGCATTCCTTGACCATCCCACTTCCTTCCAGATATTATAGAGATAACTGAATCTCTTGACCATGTCTGCATGCTTTTATGCATTGAGTTGCTGCCACTTGATTTGCTGATTAGATATTTGCATTAATGAGCAGGTGTACCCAATAAAGTTGGCACTGAGTATATTTATTTAATTCCTTCCTTCCTTGAAGGCCAGAACAGAATCTCCTTCCACCACATCTGCAGACAGTACATTTCAGATTGCAGCCACATGCTGATTTTTTTAAGGTTTTCTTTGTGTCACTCTTAATTCTCTTTCCCTTAATGTTTCACCTGTGACCTTTAATCCTCAGCACTCTCCAGTGGGACCAGCTGCTTGCTATCCACTGTGCAAACCCCTCATCATGTTATACATTTCTGTCAGCCTTCTGTAAAGAAAAAGTTTTGACTTTTCAAATCTTCCAGCATCTTTGCTGGAGAAAAACATCCCAGGAAGGATATCAAACAAAGTCTTTCTGTGAACAGTAAGAGCAATTAAATCAGTTTACTATTAGATAGGGTTTAAGGAGCTTCTTAAGAGAGAAGTGAAAAAGCTAGACATGCTTGAAAGCATAATCATGGTATTTTGACCTTGGTATGTGAATGTAATAGAGTAGATGTGGAGAAGGTGTTTCCTATGGTGGGAGTGTCTAGGACACAGCTTCAGAGTAGAGGGGTGTCCTTTTAAAGTGGAGATGAGGAAGAATTTCTTTAGCCAGACAGTGGTGGGTGAATCTGTGGAATTCATTGCCACAGGTGGCGGTGGGGGCCAAGCTTTTGGGTATATTTCAGACAGAGGTTGATAAATTCTTGATTAGTCAGGGCATGAAGAGTTATGGGGAGAAGGCTGGAGATTGGGGCTGAGAGGGAAAATGGATCAGCCAATGATGAAATGGTGGAGCAGAATCAATGGACCAAATAGTCGCATTCTGCTCCTATGTCTTATGGTCTTGTGGTGAACCGGGTGGAGTGATTAAATTCAGTAATTCTCAAGTAGTGGGCACCTTGGTGAGCATGGACAAGTAGGACTGAATGACGTCCCTCCCATCTGCATGACTCTTAAGAGGACAGTATTAGACAAGTGCAGATAGTGTAGAGGTTGTAGCATGGGGAGTGGGGTGAAAACCATGAAGCGTATGAAAATAAAGATGAGAATTTTTAAACTGGGATTTTGCTAACCCAGCAGTCACTGTGAATCACTGTGCATAATGTGTAACTGGATCTCATGCAGCATGGGTTAAGGGTAAGATAAGGTGAGCTTTATTTGTCACACTATATCAAAACACAGTGAAAGGCATCATTTTGCATCAACAATCAATGTCGTCCAAGGATTAAGCTGGGGGACACAAGTGTCCCCATGCTTCCAGTGCCAACTCATTAACCCTATTATCAACCGTACCTGTTTGGAATATGGGGGGAGCCAGACCACCCAGAAGAAGCACACACGGTCACAGGGAGCATGTGCAAATGCCTTACAGACAGCAGCAGGATTGAATCAGTGGTCCCTGGCACTACAAGGTGATGTGCTAACTGCTGCACTACTGTACTGCCCTGCCCTTTCAGAAGTTGGTGTGGAAGGGGTGGCACATCTATACAGGTAAAACTGTTGACTGATAATCTGTTGCAAAATGGGTTCATTCCTAATCTCTAGCGCTGTCTGTATGGAGCTTCCATGTTCTCCTCTGATCGGTCTCCTGTGTGCTCTAGTTTGCTTCCAGATGGCCAGTGGTTTACTAATTGGTTATATTATTCCTAATGTAGGTAGGTGTATGGGATAATTAGGAGTTATTGAGCAGAGCTGGTGGGTGTGTGAGAGAGTTGCAAGGAAATGTGGGGGAATGGGGTTGATGGGACTGCACTGGCAGCCAGCAGAGGGTAATGGGCCAAATTGTTTCAATGTTGCAAAGAAGTATGGAAAATGCTGGAAACACTCGGCAAGTCGGAGCTTGTGTGGAATGGGTAACAGAGAAAGGTACAAATCTAAACCTGAGATTCTGCAGATGATGACAATCTAGAGCAACACTTACAAAATGCTGGAGGAACTCAGTAAATCAAGCAGCATCTATTGATGAGGAACAAACAGTCGCCATTTCGGGTGAGACCCATTATGAGGACTGGAAAGGAAGGAGACAGGCCAGAATAAGGTGGGGGGAGGGGAAGGAGTACAAGCTGGCAGGTGCTAGGTGAGATCATCTGAGGGGGGGGGCTGAAGTAAGGAGCAAAATGGTGATAGGGAGAAGAGGTAAAGGGCTGAAGAATGAATCTGATAGGAGAGAAGGGTGGATCATGGGAGAAGGAGAAAGGGCACCAGAGGGCATGTGAAAAAAAAAGGAGAGTCAGAACAGGGAATGGACAAGGAGAGAAGGGGGGTGGAAATTACTGAAAGTTAGAGAAATCAATCTTCATGCCATCAGGTTGGAGGCTATCCATATGGAATCTGAGGTGATGCACCACCAACCTGAGTATGGACTGATCGTGGCACTCGAGGAGGTCATGAACAGACATATTGAAATGGGTGGCCACCTGGAGACCCTTCCTTTTGTGGTGGACAGAGAAGATGCTCAAAAGACAGTCTTTTGATTATCATCAGGTCTCACCAATGTAGAGGAAGCAACACTAGATACAGTAGACCAGTGATGCTCAATGTAGGCCATAAGGTCTCCTGGGGGCTATGCCAGGTTTTGTCGTGGCCAAGTTTAAAAAAAAAACAAGAAGCTGGGAGCCACAGAAGTTTCTGAATAGGCCATGATAAGTTTACAGTTTTAATGAAATATTACTAAAATATATACATAAAAAAGAAATGAGTATATGTAATTGGATGAAATGGATGGTAAGATGTGCTAGATGCTGCAAATGAGGCATTAAAATAGCTTAGTTGTGTTTGGGGGTTGGTGGCGTATCAATCTCTCTCCTGCTTGACCACGCACAAATCACAATTCACAGCCTGCAGGGCGGCCTGCTGAGCCCTGTTGCACATCCACAAACTGCAGATCTGCTCTGTGCCCCAGTGAGTGAGTGAGTATATAATAAGAGGCCAGTTCTGTTTGCCTTCCACTGACCTGTGCATGTTATATTACTTACAAAACATGACATGAAGGCTGCAGTTACTGCAGTGGGTCATCTGCCAGAAATGGTTAAACTGCAGAGAGGTGAGACTTCAAACATTCTACCACTGCATCACTAGTGACCACTACAACTATTAAATCCCTGTTACTTGTTATTTTGAAAGGAAGTTCAAATCACTCTTCTTGGTTAGTGCATGCTCCTTATTGCTACATAGGACTTGAATATATAATATAATTTTTTTAAAAGCCCAATAAATAAATTATTTTTAAAAAGTATTACTTTAAAAGCTGGTTTTATTTTTACATGTATATTCAATACTGATACTTTTTCACGTGGGATTACACTTATAATAATTCTTTGACTTTTACTAGTTTTCTATAGAGCCTACTCACACGAAACTACCTAGTTTGGTGTCATGGTTGTTGCTGCTATGTGTCAGTGGTCGCATAACCAGGACTTGTGATGTGCACCAGCTGCCCATACGACCATCCACCACCTGCTCCCATGGCTTCACGTGACCCTGATCGAGGATCTAAGCAGATGCTACACCTTGCCCGAGGGTGACCTGCAGGCTAATGGAGGGAAGGAGTGCTCATGCCTCCTCTGGTAGAGACATATCTCCACTCTGGCTAGCTCTATATATATATATATATATATATATATATATACACACACACACACACACACACACACACATACATATATGTGAATGATGTCACTACATTGAAAGAATGTCTTATTGAGCTGCAGAGTGATAAAACAGCTCAAGCAAAATTGAAACACAGCAAGCAACATTTTTGAATATCTACTGTTTCCACAGCTTTGCGAGAAAGCTAAGTTTTTAATTGGATTTCCCACCTCTCATCTAGTTGAGTGTGGTTTTAGTTAAGCTCTTCAACTGCTTTCAAAAGCTTGTAACCGTCTTGATGTTGTGAAAAGAAGTGATCTTTGATTACCTCTAACCAAGTTCCAGCCAGATATTCATAAACTCACTAGTTTTCATCTGTGTCAAGGATCTTACTAAATACCCAAAGTAACAATATTAAGTGCTTTTTCATTGCTGGTTATAGTTTCATTATATATTATAAATAAACTATCGTATTTAGAACTTTGAAATAGTTTTATTTATCATACACACCACCAACATTATATTTAACATATAATAATACCGATAACCTGTTAAGACATAAATATTAACTGTATATTGGAATAAATAGTATAGTTGACAAAAAATGCCTTAGCAACTAATGGAGACATTGGAGGGTGGGGGCCTCCAGAGGTAAATGATAGTCTCAAGTGGGCCATGAGCAGAAAAGCTGAGAAGCACTGCAGTAGACGACCCTGACAGATTCGCAGGTGAAGTGTTGCCTCACCTGGAAGGACTGTTTGGAACCTTGAGTTGTGGTGAGGAAGGAGGTGTAGGGATCAAGGTAGTTTGGTTGATCTCAAATTTATAAACTGTCAGCAAGGTAGCTATTTACACAGGTAAGCCTAAAGGTGAGGACGCTTGAAGGAAAGCCCTCAGAATTAGATGTGAGCAGTGATTAAAATCTTGAAAACTTTTCACATCTCCTCACGTAGAAGAAAAGTAATATAGTCACTCATATTTTTGTGGAGGCATATGTTTTATGCAAGTTGGCCACACCATTTCCTACATTACAGCAGTGACTCTACTTCAGAAATAATGCTAAGGGCAGTAAATAAATTGAAGCCCTTTGTTTTCTACGCAAAACCAATAAACATGGCTGTTAACTGGCTACATCCCCTGCCCCCTGCATTCAGCTGGTTCGCACGTCTCTGTGATGCGTTAGCATGTAACATTGCATTAACAATGAAGCATGTGACTCACTCTCACTTTTTCTGCAGGAGAAGTTGGCCCACAAAACAAGGAAAAGAACCAGTTGCGGGGAACGGCCCGCATCCATTCTAGATCTCACCCAGATGGAGCAGGAAGCCCTGGACATCATTGGGCCCAACAGCAGGAGAAACCTTGAGAATGGCAAGGCTGGAGGCCAAGTACCACAGGGTGCATTCCTATTTCTCTTTCCTGCTCTTTTCAGTCATCACACTGACCGAGTAATCACTGTAGAGAAGTTCATGTGCTGTTCTTACTTCACCATCCTAGGACTCACCAATCTTGTCTCCCTCTTTTTCAGATCTGACTCATTACCTAGGCTTTATCGGACAGGAGATGGAGGAGGAGCATTTCACAGAAGATGCACAGTCACCAGCCCCATCTTTCCACTACATCAGCACTGACCTAAACATCTCCAGTGGAATGGACGATCAGCTAAATGGATCTTCACATAATGAATTATTCAGTAGTAATGAACAGGAGCTGAACATAGTGGAAAGGACCGTCCAGGAGACCGATGACTCCAGGGCAACCTCTGGTCCTAGCTGTATCGAAGAGGACAAAGATGCAGATCTCACAGGCCCAGCTTTTAGAAGAAAGATTTTCCACGAGCATCATCAGTTGCTCCAAGCTTTGGACAAACTGCCAAAGAGCTGCCTCACGCTGTCTGAGAGTGTAGAAGAGTCTGCATCCATTTTTTGTGGGGTTGTGGCTCAAGGTATTACCACCCTGCAGTCTACCATGGAGCGCGTTGCCAACTCTGTCGATGCAGCCATGAAGCCCTCTGTCCATGAGCCTGTGGCACCTACTTTGGCGTCATTGATTGAGGCTCAAACTAGTGCTATTCAGGCTCTGGCATGCACCATTTCCACTAGTTTGGAAAGGTTGGGTGGGCGTATTGATAGGGGGTTCGGTCACATCTCAGACCTTCTGCAGTCTGCTCTGCCACAACTCAATGGCGGCATTGAGTCACAGCCCCACATGAGTGGGCCTGCTGGAGTGTCTCTTGCTAGCCTCTCTCGGGGTAACAGCACGTATGATCCTTCACCATCTTCTGAAGCCCCATCTCCTCCAGAAGCACCACTGAATCTGCAGGTGGCGGTCAGATCCCCTCGAGGTCGAGCACTTCGAGGCAGGCGTCCTTGAGCATCCTTCAGACACTGACTGGGTTACACTAACTGCCAGTTCACTGAACTGAAGCCACGAGGGATTCACAACTAGAATAGCAAACGATGACTTCATAAAGGTACTACAAGATGGTATCTGGAAGACTGCTGCTAATCGCATAAGCAATAAAATATTACTTTGTTTGCAAATCTAATTGATGGTTTGTAACCATGCTGCTGTAATGTCAACTGTTGGGGACATCTGTGTTAGTCAGTGGTTGGAGGTATCGCTGGATGACTGAAGACTTGAACATGGGCACGAGCTAAGTAGACTACTATTCAGGTATGAAAGACCAGGAAATGTGGTACACAGTAGCTTTTTTAAAAATAAATCTGTTTAACTTTCAGGCAAAACTTTTATCAGAAGTTGGCACAAAGAGAAGTAAAAGGAATAGGCCATTCTGGCCTTTTGAAACTGTTCCACCATTCAACATGATCAGTCCCTGAAGCAAGAGTTCCCAAAATTTTTTATGCCTTGGACCCCTTGCTATATTGGGACCTCCTTCCCTAAAGGTTAGCTTGCAGGTTGAGTCAGTAGAAAGGAAGGCAAGTGCAGCATTGCCGTTCATTTCAAGTGGACTGAAATGTAAAAGCAAGAATGTACTGAGGCTTTCTCAGGCATTGGTCAGACCACATTTGGAGTACTGTGTGCCGGTTTGGGCCCCATATCTAAAAAAGGATGCACTGGCATTGGAGAGGCTCCATAGCTTTACGAGTATGATCCTGAGAATGAAAGAGTTAATGTATGAGGAGCGTTTAATGGTCATGGGCATGTACTTGCTGGAGTTTAGATGAATGAGATGATGGGGGGGGGGGGGGTGGCATAAATCTCATTAAAACACACTGAATATTGAAAGGTCAAAATAAATTGGATGTGGAGAGGATGCTTCCAATAGTGAGGGAGTCTAGGACCAGAGGGCACAAACTCAGTAGAAGGAGGTCCTTTTAGAACAAAGATGAGGAGGAATATCTTTAGCTTGAATGCAGTGAATTTCGAATTTTGCCACAGATGGTTGTGGAGGCCATGTCATTGGGTATATTAACATCGGAGGCTATTAGATTCTTGATTAGTAAGGGCATCAAAGGTTATGAGGAGAAGGCAAGAAAATGGGTTGAGAAGGATAATAAATCAGATGGAATGGCAGTGCAGACTCATTGGGCTGAATGGCCTAAATCAGCTCATATGTATATAGTCCTACTGCTCTGTCCCTGTAACTCTATGAAGTTTTAATATCTAGAAATCTGTATACCTGCACCTTAAGTATCTCCATCGTCTTGGCTTCCTCTGTCTCCAGTGTTGGGGAGTTTCACATTGAAGAAATTTGTCCTCTGACTCCCAAATGACTTGTCCCTGTCCTGAGATTCTAACTTTTGTTATTGCACACACCCTTCTTACAGGAAAGATCCCTTGTGTATTGGGTTTGTTGAGCCCTATCAGAATTCTGTAAGTTTCAATGAGATCTGCTCTCATTTTTTCCTGAAGTCTATTAGTAGTGGAGTTGTTAACACATCCTCTTTCAGACGATAGTGCTATCCTCTGAACCAGTCTGGTGATACTTTGTTGCACTCCTATGACAAGTATGTCCCTTGGGTTAGGAATCCAAAACCACATCAGGTGTTCCAGGTTGGCATCACCGATGGCCTGGGTAATTGACTTGACTTTATTTCTTACATCCTTCACATATGAGTAAAATTCATTCTAACTTTTGTTTTCAAAACCTGTGCAATAAAAGTTAATGTGCCATTTGCCACCTTAACCACATGCTTACTTTCATAGGCTGACGTACACGACACCCTTCCTACGTCAGCATTTCCCAATCTGTCACCCTAACCTGGCAAGGACAACTAGAGAACAAAAGGACGATCAGGTCCTTTGGTTTTGAAAATCAAGTTCCTTTGTCTCTTCGTTCAGCTGAGCCTTGTGGTGCTGAGGAATTCCTAAGAGTTTATTTTTGAATTTTACTCTTGAGTAGTTCATCTGTAAATAGTCTACTTCACCTGGTCCCACCATAGCTACCTCAACCTTGACATTTATCTCTATATGTTAGTATCTCTTTGAGGTGACATCTTTTGTAGGCAGCCAGGAGCAGCATCACTTTCTGATAATTGATCTAGTTATCCTTTATCAACATGTTCTCTGATTATCCTCAAATCTAAATCCATTTCTCAATGGCCAGTTTGTAATTTTGCTTTGATTTCATTGGTAGTGTCTCTGTTGTTCTACACTTGCTTCTCGTTCCTTAAACCAACCTAGCACTCTTCCCAAACCCTGTTAATTCAGGGTTTCAATTGCATTTCTTTTTATCCATGTTATGATATAGGAATTGGTTTGCTCAATGGCCCAAATGGACTTTCCTTGATGTATGATTCTGCAATTCCTGGGGCCAGGGGTAGTGATTTAATGTCCTGAGTGATTATTGCCTCGAGATTACCTTAAGATCAAGCACTAAGAATTCCATATCAAAAGATTTAAGCCCTTTTCTAGGAATTTGGCTGGGCTGTGGAGAAGATTGATGATCAAATCTTCAGATGAAGAGCTGTGATACTAGTTGTTCAGGAAGATCTGACACTCAGGATAGTTTGTTGCTGTTCCATCTCTACTCCAGTTTTTGCTTTATTGTCTCCTTCGCTAGACAATAGGAGGTAGGTGGTTTTATAAGCAGTAGAAGGGTTTAAAAATTATAAATATTTTACTGACAAATACTTTTTCACAGTTTTGCCCGTTTGTTTAATGTAAAGTCGTTCACTTTAATAACCAAAAAGCATAAATTGCTGCAGGTTATAAGTACCAGAGCTTCTACAAGTGCTGGAAATCCAGAGAAGCACACAAAATGCAGGTCAGGTAGAGTCTAAGAGAGTCAACATTTCAGGCGAAACCCTTCAGGCAAGTTGTGCAGATTTTATGGATAAAAACACATGATAATTAAAAGAGACATAGCAGGCAGTATATGTATATTTATGGTTAGTATGTGTGATATGTACAAGCAGTTGACTTTAATATCATAGACAGGTTTAAAGTAACAATGCAATGAAGTTCTTTATATTTAGGAATTAGAAATTATTATGCCATAAAATATTATTAATAATAACTTATTTATAGAGCACTTATCATACAGATGATGTAGTTCAAAGTGCTTTACAATGGGATAAAAGTGCAAACAGGAAAATAAAAATAAACTTGAAAATAAAAGATAATTATATTATACCATAAAATCTTGATTGTATTACCCTTGAACTAAGTAGTTTTGAATGGCACACTGTAGGAATCTTATGTTTCCTTAGAACGCTCTGAGACAAAATTGGTCTTTCTCACTCCTGCACCCCTCCATTCTCTCTCCCCTTGTCTCATGCTCTGAAATCTTATTGTGGCATTCTGTTTTTTTTTTAATTGTAGGAATGTAAGAATTAGAAACAGGAGTAAACTACATGGCTCTGTTGAGCTTGTTTGGTCATATCTTAGATAATTATGTATCTTATCCACTTTTCTGTCTGATGTTATCAAAAATTACCCTGGTTGTACTTAATAATTCACAATCTTAAGAATTGAAAACATTGCTTTTCATCTCTCCTCAATCTCAATCCCTAGCTTTAAGATTTTATCCTTGGTCAATGTCCCACCTAAATTTCAACTCAATAATGCCACAGCCTCTCAGCATTTTTGCTCAAAATTACGTGTGTCACATGAAACTACCTGTCATTCTTTCAAATTTTGCTGAATGTGGGTGCTTGGTAGGATTAAAAAAACACAGTAGATTAATATATCAATACAGTAAGTTCCTAATTTTATTTTCCTGCCTCTGACATAATAGTACTGTATATAGGATTACACACAAAATGCTGGAAGAACTGAGTAGGTCAGGCAGCATCTATAGAGGGGAATAAACATTCGACGTTTTGGGCCCAGACCCTCCTTCAGGAACACTATTTACTAGGATTAATCTTTTGACATATATATGTTTTTACAATTTTTTTCTATATGTCTTGCTCATAATTTTAATTTCTTCTTCTAACCTTTAGACATCCTTTCCATTTTTAAGAACCTGTCCAAAATGTCAAGGTTATCTCTTGTTTGTTATCATTGGAACAGTGCTTCATTCAATCTAGTGTAGTCACAACCCACAGCTGATCGCATAGATATTTCTGAATAAAATGGGTATTGCCACAGTAGAATAGAGGTTAGCATGATACTATTAGAGCTTGGGTTGTTGGATTTTGGAGTTCAATTCTGCCACTGTCTATAAGGAGTTTGTACATTCTCCCCGTGACTACACTGTAGGGTTTCTTCCTACAGTCCAAAGATGTACCAGTCAGTAGGGTAATTGGTCATTGTGAATTGTCCTATGATTAGACTAGAATGAAGTCAGTAAGTTGCTGGGCAAGGTGGTTTATTAGGCCAGAAGGGCCTGTTCTGTGCTGTACCTCCAGATAAAAATAAAATAATTAAATTTGGGTCCTGTAAACTTTGCCTCTGATTGGATGTACATGAAACTGATGACCTTTTTTCCACTTGCCTGGAAGAAATGGGAGTTAAGATAAGATTTTGAAATATTCAACCTCTCTCATCGAAGATTTGATGAGGGAAGAGGCTTTGGATGGAAGACGGGTGTATCATGGTAGCTTCCAGTAAGTGTTCTAAGATTTTCTTGAGGTATTGTTATGATTCCTGATCAACTGAGCGAGAGATGCTTCTTGTTCAGATGCCCTAGATGCACTCAGTCACGCCCCTTCCAGGGAAATGTATCAAATTTTAGGCAGATAAATTTGGCAGACTGTTTAGAAATGGTATTTAATGTCTAAAATTAGGGCAGTGTTATTTATACTAGAGCATCCTCTAGTATAATGAATGGCCAAATGATTCATTGTGCTCTGGGATGACTGAAGGTGTTGTTGCATTCCGAGACAGGTTCAGAAACACTTCTGAACATGTGTTCCATTATGTTCCACAGGAAGTTCAAAGTAAACAACAAGATATGGATATTTCTCTCCCCACCCCCCTCCCCTGGCCTTAAACCACTGTGATACAGGAGCCAGAGGGGAGATGTCTAGATGACCCTGTCAATTGCTTCTACTTTGATTTCCTTTATACCCTGCTGTACCTCTTTCTCCAACCAGGATGGAATGATTGTATTTACTGCACTTCCTTCAGAACAACACTTAATTGAGGGTCTTGAAAGCTTTGACTCAAGCAGTAGAAACCAAGTCTAAGGCAAGAGAAGGCTTTCTGCTATAAAATAGCAGTGAAGTTTTGGGCAGGAATTGATAACTCCTGTCTATAGATTAGATTCTGTAGTTTACACAATAAATGTGCACAGTACAATAATTACTAGTGTAGGATGTTGTTAGCAATGCATTTCACCTATTTAAAAGCACACTAATTCATTTGATGTCAAACTATTGCAATGTAATCTCCCAGAAATCATTATTTCACAACTTCCAAAAGCTGACTGATGAAATCATTGTTTTAGTGCTAGCACTGAACATGACTTAGAACATAGAACAGTACAGCACGGAACAGGCCAAACAATGTTGTGCCAAACCAGCAGATCAAAAACTTGATGAAAATTGTTCTTCCCATACAATAAAGCTTGAAAACAGTGTTAGTGGGATAACTATCAGTGCAGTATTAATCAGAGTGCTTAAGGTGTCTTAATGATATTTTGTTTATTTTATTAATACTTTATGGAATTTTTATCCGAAGCCACTGTATTTGGTTAATGTCTTTCTCTACATATCATGTGCTGGGCCAACTCACCCGATATCAATGGGAACACTGCAGTGTGGATCTCCCAGCTATGTTGCTTTTTAGAATGGGAGATGATTTGGGAGGAAAAAAAATGTCTGGTGTGAAGAAGGTTCAGCCTGAACTCCAGCTTCTCCTCCAAAGCCGTGACAGTTCTGTGAAGTTAGATTGTATCTATGGTATATGTGTATGTTTTAAATCGGTTATGAGGAACTATGAAGTGGAGAAGTTAGGGAACTTTCTCTGCCATAGGCCAATTGGGCAAAAGATTTCAATGTAATATACAATATTTGACTTCTATTTGCTTTGTGTATCTGCTGTTGAAAATAGTACTGGTATATATTCTCATGCTGTTTTGAATTTATCAAACCTTCCAATTTGATTTGTAATTTGTATCTAATTTGAACTGATATTTTTGCGGTTTGTTAATCTGTCTATATTTTCCACAATCCATAGCTACAAAATTAGATTGTTCTGTTTAATCTTTAACTCATCGAGGGTCATGAATTCAGTCACAAACAAGAGAAAATCTGCAGATGCTGGAAATCTAAGCAGCAGCACACAAAATGCTGGAGGAACTCCGCAGGCCGGGCAGCAACTATGGAAAAGAGTACAGTCGACGTTTCAGACCAAGACCCTTGGGACCTGCCAAAGGGTTTCAGCCCAAAACATCGACTGTACTCTTTTCTATAGATGCTGCCTGGCTTGCTGAGTTCCTCCAGCATTTTGTGTGTGTTGTACGGGTCATGAATTAATGGTTTAATATATGTTTCCTATGAGACGGTAATTAATTTCAATCATTGGGAACACGTAAGATGTATGAAAGCTTTAAACCTGAATTCTGTAATTTTTGTCTTGTAATCATTATTGCAGTTGATGCTATAATTTCTTAAACTGTGAGATGCAAGATTTTAATTAATGTTCATATAATTCCTAGACATTGAGATCTTGGGATATATGGTGGATTCCAGTTATTTGGGCCATTGGTTAATCGAGCAGCAGCTTATTTGAGAACACTATTAAAGAACAAAAACAAATGGAGAAAATAGCTGGTGTTGCCTTTGTTTATTTGGGACACTGTACTGCTTAATTGGAACAGGAGACTGTTGCAGAACAGTTTCTAACTAGCGTGTACTTGTGTGGCCATTAGAAACTACGCCATGCTGAGAGCAAACAGTTTTTAAAGGCACCGATTCAAAATGTCATGATTTTTGATCGTTTTCTGCCAGGAAATTTATTGGTGGATTATGACACTACTTCAGGCAGGAAGGCAATAGAGGCAAAGAATTATCCACACTTGGGTGTCCGCGCTGATTTTGTTCATTTACAATTAATAAAAGAGTACGACAATGTACCCTGTTTAATACCCCATTGATAACTATTAGGAACTAGTACACGTTTATAGTAGTATTGGTAGTGTTCTAATTTGTTCCATATTTCATTTAAATACATAATTAGTTACACAGTTAAATGGTAGTTTGTCTTTTTTATACCTTTTTAACTATTTCCATGACACTTCAGTTAATTAATGCACCCACTTGATTGGACCAAAATGTACAAAATTATGTGTCCTAATTAACCGGAATCCACTGTATTTCCATCTTAATGTTTGCAAGTTGTGTCAATATTTGAGTGATACCAGTGTTCTTTATGGAGATTATTATATTGTGTCATTCACCTGATAAAGAACATGGGTTTTATATCTTTGTACAACTATAGGGATCTACATATACTGTATCTATTGGGAATAATACTGTATTATTCAACTCTAAATTAAACTTTCATTTCACTGTACACTTTGAAGGTAGAAACTATCTAATCTGAGCATTGGAGTTGTGTTTGATTTATGTTGGGATAATCTTTCATCTGAGAAAGGGTAAATTTTATGATGCTATTTAATTCTTACATAATCGCAGTGCCAACAGCACATAGAGGATCAGACTTGTAAGTCAACCAAGAACTTGGTTTAAAAATAAGACCTGTGAAAGAGATTAACTTCAAGCTTGGGAGATCGCCGATAGTGATAACATTGACATTGCTCTTCTTTCAGGTTTATGGATTGAAATCTATTGGTGATAATTCGTTGGATATTGAGTGATTTTTCACTAGTGTTTACATCGTGACAAAAAGTAACCAACATACAGGAGAAAAAGGTCATGTGGATAGATAAGTGACAAAAGGAGTTTTAATCCAAAGTATTGTGAGGTATTGTTTTTGGGAATTATAACAAGGGAAAGGAATACACAAAATACAAGAGGATATTGGAATGTTTGAAGTAACACATATCTTGGTATATACACAGATCCTTAAAATTAGCAGGCCAAGTCAGTGAGGTAGTACAGAATGCAAGGAACCTTTCTTTTTATTAGCTGGGGCACAATATTAGAACAAGAAAGAAGAAATCCAGTTTAAAAAAGTAAGATTAATAAGCTAGCTTTGTTTCTGTGAAATAGAGTTCAATGTGAATAGAGAATCAGATGAGGCAGATAAAACTCTAAGGGGTTAGAGAAAATAAAACAGTACAGCAGAGCACTGGAATAATCCCCTTGGCCCACAATGGTGTACTAAACTAGTAAGTAAATTACATCTGCATCCCACCATTTTCTGCATATTTATGTGCCTACCTAAAAGCCTCTAAAGTGCCTTTATCATGTTTGCTTCCAAGACCACCCTGGCTGTGCATTCCTACCATCCACCACTCTGTGTTTCAAAAACAAAACTTGCCCTGAATACCTCCTGTGATCTTAGCCACTCTCCCCCCAAATGTGTGCCCTATAGTATTAGATATTTTGAGCCTGGGAATAAGATATATTTGTTTATCAATGCTCTTATAAACTAGAACAAATATACACTTAGTGTCCACTTTATTTGGTGCACCTGTACACCTTGTTAATGCAAGTATCTAAAACAGCCCAATCATGCGACCACAACTCAATGCATAAAAGGATGCAGAAGTAGTCAAGTTGTTCTTCAGACCAAACATCAGAAGGGGGAAGAAATATGATCTAAGTGACTTTGACTGTGGAATGATTGTTGGTGCCAGTCGGGGTGGTTTGTGTCTCTCAGAAACTGCTGAGCTCCAGGGGTTTTCACGCACAACAGTCAAAGAATGGCGCGAGAAACAAAAAAAAAAATCATACAGTGAGCGACAGTTATTTGGAAGAAAGCACCCTGTTACTGAGTGAGGTCAGAAGAGAATGGCCAGACTGGTTGAAGTTGACAGAAATAACCTGTGGTGTGCAGAAGAGCTTCTCTGAACGCACAACACATCAAACTGTGAGGTGGATGGGCTACAGAAGCAGAAGATCACAACGTACACTTAGTGGTCACTTCATTAGGTACAGGAGGTGCCTCATTGCCCACTGACATATTTTTTCATCCAAAGGGTAACATGGATCTGGTACTCAGAGCCTGAAAGAGTAGTAGTTACTGAGAAGCTCACTGCATTTCAAAGGTGTTTTGGTTGTATAGTGAAAAGAGCAGGAACCTGTAGAACTGTGGACCGACGATTGGAAGTGGAATTTAGTTAAGGTAGCCTTTTCAACTGGCGCAGACAAAGTTGATGGAATAACCTTCTCTGTCATGAATTGTCTGATTCTGATTTTGTAGGTTGTGGTAGAGGTCATGGGTTTGGTCAGAGCCTTGGTGAGTTGCTGTGGCCCATCTTGCAGATGGTGTACACTGCAGCCATGATGAACTAATGTTGCTAGGAATGAATGATCTTAGATATGGTGCGTGCAGTGCCAGGCAAGCTGCCGGACTGAAATTTGACTGCTGTTGTAGCTGCACTCATCCAGGCAGCCCATCACATTCAAAACGTGAAGCTTGTAAATAGTGGAACAGAAGGTGGGTCATTTGACCAAAACTACACATAGTCATAAATTGGGACAGGGAGGGGGGGTGGGGGAGGTTGTTTAACCCTTTTTGGACAGAAAGTGGAAGTGAACAAAAACATTAAGAAATTATAGGCTCTTCTATTTGTTGTATCCATTTTGTGGATAATCCATCAGATCGCCAACTCAATAAGTGTACCATAGTAATCCAGCATGTCTAATTTCTGTAACCTTCTGGCACCTATTAGAGAGATTGAGGTAGAAATCTAATACTGTTATTTCATTTAATTAATTTTGACTTGTTAGTTTTTTTGCAGTCTCTTGATTTCATATCATGCCATATTAGCTATTTGAGCAAGAGTGAGATTTGTTCTTCACTGAATTCCCATGCATGGTAATGCATCAAATCTAAAATATATTTGCATGCAAAAGCATTCCAGTATCATGCTTCATAGGAAATCTGTGCCTAGTCTTTTGGCTTACTAAATAAAAGATTTTCATCCTGCCCCACCTGCCCTGACCTAGACTGAAGCTATACCAGCAAACGGAAGATAGTTTTGTTTTGGCAAAGTTGGAAATATTTTCCTGGGAAAAGAGTTTGCCATGCAACTTTAAAAGAATTGATTGTACTATTAAAGTTCAAAATAAATTTATTATCAAAGTATATATATGTCACCATATACAACCCTGTGATTTATTTTCTTGCAGGCATGCTCAAATCTATAGAATAATAGCCATAACAGAAACAATTTAAGACTGCACCAACTTGGACATTCAACCAGTGTGCAAAAGACAACAAACTGTATAACTAAAAAAAGAAATAATAAATAAGCAATAAATATTGAGAACATGAGATGAAGAGTTCTTGAAAGTGAGTCCATTTTTCCCACAACATTTCATTGAGGGAACAAGTGAAGGTGAGTGAAGTTATCCACTTTGGTTCAAGAGATTGATGGCTGAATCAGGTACTGTGAGCCCTGAGGCTCCTGTATATTCTTCTTGATGGCAGGAGTGAGAAGAGAGCATGGCCTGGGTGGTGGGGGTCCCTGATGATGGATGCTGTTTTCCTGCAACAGCGTTTCATATGTACTGTAATGAAGTTAATCATGCTATTAAGAAATAATGGAATATCAGTACCGTTGATTATTTGTCTATATTTGTAAAATTGGTTCCTGTTGCAATACAAAGTGGTTAGAGGCTTGTTCTATTTATTCACTTTTTTATTCCAAATATTAGTATGGAAAGTCTAATAAGGTTGTCAATCACCTTAAACATGAGTGATTGTTACAAACATGACACATTCTTTTAATTTATAAATCTCACAGAGGTATATTTGAAAACAAAATGTTGCACACTACTGCTTTAAAAAATATGCTCTCATTTTGCCCATGGGCCACGACCGCTTCATTTCTTCAACGTTCTGTTCTGCCAATGCATCATTGGTTGATCCATCTCTCTCTCAGCCTTAATCTCCTGGCTTCTCCCCATAACCCTTCATGCCCTGACTCATCAAGACTTTATTAATGGACCAACTTTGAGGAGAATATGTTTCAGGAAGCAGTTGAGTCAAAAGAATGTCAGAAAATGCAGAGCTTCCTTCCTTCAAAAAGAGTAAAAATCATGACAAATGTTGGGTTGTTTATAAACACCGAGAACTAGGCTGGTTACAAAAATGAATTGGAGAGGAAATGAAAACAGAAAGAAGAGAAACAAAGCCTGAGAAAATAGAATTCTTCTATCAGCACATCAATAATAAAACAGTAGCAGGGAGTGTAAACAACAAAAAGGAACTTAATTACCTTTAATTTGTTTTAATCAGAAAAGTAGGTTCTTTCAACATAATAGTGAAGGAGATGATTGACACATTAAGTATGTTTGAAAATTGATGGTGATTTTGAAAACCATGCTTTAAAATAATGCTGTTTATAAGATTTGTACTTTTAAACAAACTCATGTATTTTTCACACTCACTGGCAGCGGTATAGCAGCCACGCTACAGTTTATCACATTTCTCATTTTTCATTGGCTAAGTATTAGTACATTATCCACATGATGTAATTGTTTTAATTATGTCGCCTATTAGTTAGTTTATTCTCTTTGTAAGGAATTTATCTTATCTATACAAGTGGTGGATTTTTCAGAGGCACCTGTATCCCTTTGTCTCTGCATCCATTCAACTGTCACATTGTTTCCCAGCTCAAGTTTTGTAGGTTTGTACTCTAAAATAAACTGAAATATTGGAATTAAGACTGTCTTTCAGTCTTAATTCCAAGATTTCAGTTTAGAGATCGAACAGTATGGAGTTCTTAAATAACTTGGATGCACTTGAAGTCATGCAGGACTGGATTGGATGCTTTATAGGATTTTGAGGAAAATACAGCAGGACGCCACAGAATTGTGAGCATAATCTTACAGTGTCCTTCGGATACTGAAGTCATGTGTGAGGACTGCAGAGGGGTGAATGGTATACCCTATATTCAAGAAAAAAAAACAGTAAGATAAGCCCAACAAATATAGGTCAGTTGGTTTAACCTCAGTGATGGAAGAGCTTTCAGAAACATTGATCTGGGAGAGGATTAACAGATGACAGAAGAAATTGGATTAATTGAGGCAAAACAGCATAGATTTGCAAAGGAGAATTTGTGTATGGCTATTTTAATAGAATATATTGATGAGGTAAATCAGACAATTTCAAAGTGTAGTATTTTGGTAAATTAATCTGGAGTAGGATTTGCACACTAAAGTGTAGGGGGCCTTGGAGAGTATGTTGTGAACAGAGAAACCAAGGGGGTACTAATTAATTTTTTCTTAAAAGTGGTGACGTGGGTGAACAGGTGACAGAGAAGCCTGTTCAGAAACTTGCCTTGTTGGTGAAGGCTCTGAGAACAAAAGCTGGGACACCATGTTACAACTGTACAAGACATGGAGGAGACCAGCCTTGGCGCAAGAATATTGGGGAGCTGTTCCTGTTGGCGCAACTGCCGAGGATTGGAAGTCAGATGGATACTTAAAAGAAAAAGGGAAGAGGATTATAAGTGACATGAGGAAAATCTTTTCTAGAAAAGTGTGGTTGGAATCTGGAATGCACAGTGTGCAGACGTGAAAGAGGCAGATTCCATGGTGGCCTTCTCAAGGGAACTAGATCAAACAGAGAGGTTACATTTGCCAGGCCACTGAGAAGGAAGCAGGGTTGTTGAACTTGCAAGTTGCTCTGTTAGAGCACCAATTAAGAGTTTTATTAGTATTTACTGTTTTTATATATATAAACAGCAGGCATCTAATAGTTCAGTTATCAAGCTCCAAATGAGGTGTTGGTGATTCCACCCGAACACCACCTCCCAAGGCAACTGCAGAAAAGTGCGAAACATCTCAGTGTAAGTGGCCACATTCTTGAGGAAAGTCTTTGTGTTGCACATTCGCTCCAAGACCGCGTGGGTTTCCTCCGGGTATAAACTCCACATAGCACTATAAGACAGAATTGTACCCAGTTCTCTGAAACTTTGTGGCAGTAGCACTAACTGTTGTGTCACTTCAACCCTGCAGCAAAGACGACGGGACTGGACAACTTCCCATCTCCCGCACTGAAGGCCGGTGTTCCTGAACTAGCGATGTTTCAGCTCAAGCTGTTCCAGTACAGTCAGAGCAGCTGTATATTTACCGGGGTCATAAAAAGTTGCAGCGAAGTTCCCCGACGGCGGAAGACGCAGGAGTCTCGTCCCACATTGTGAGGTCCGATTACCTCCCCGGCGCAAGGTGGCCGACAGTTTAGGCTGTAGGTTGATGTTTAATGTCCGCAGCGCTGACGCGCTTTCCTATTTGAGCCACTTGATCGAGACGTCTCGGCAGCTCGTGGCTGTGGACTCAGTTTTGGGGACAGCGGTTCGATGTTTAGCGTTCTGTGTGTTTTGTTCGCTTTTTGCTATTAGTGCGATTTGTTGTTCCGCGCTTCGTTTGATGGTTATGTTGTGTGGGGCTTTTCTTGAAACAAGTTATATGGTGTTTCTTTGTTATGGCTGCCTGCAAGAAGACGAATCTCAAGGCTCTCTCTCTCTCTCTCACTCTCTCTCTCTCACTCTCTCACTCTCACTCTCTCACTCTCACTCTCTCACTCTCTCACTCTCTCTCACTCTCACTCACACACAGGAACTCAGCAGATAGGCAGCATCTATGGGGTCAGGGCTGAGAAGAAAGGGGGAAGATGCCAGGATAAAAAGGTGTGGGGGTGAGGGGGAGGATGAGGATATTTGGAAGGTGATAGGTGAAGGCAGGTGTGTGGGAAAGATCAAGGACTGGAGAGAGAAGAGTGGACAGTAGCATATAGGGAAGGAGGAGGGGAAAATAATAGGCAGGTGAAAAGAACTGAAAGGACAGAGTAGGGAATAGAGGAAGGTGGGGGGAATTGATATTCATGCCATGGGGTCGGAGGGTACCCAGATGAAATATACAGTGTTGCTCCTCCACCCTGTGAGTGGCCTCAGCTTGCACAAGAGGAGGCCCTGGATCGATTCGGCTGAACAGGAATGGGAATACGAATTAAAACGTTTGTCCTCCAGGAAGACCCACTTGTGACAGACAGTGCAGAGGTGCTCAATGAAGCAGTCCCCAATTTATGACGCGTCTCACCAGTTTAGAGGAGGCCATGTCGGGAGCACTGGACACAATAGATAACCCCAGCAGATTTGCACGTGAAGTGGTGCCTCACCTGGAAGGACCATTTGGGGCCCTGAACAGAGGTGAGGGAGGAAGTATACTGTATACATCGATAGTAAATGCACTTTGAACTTTTGTACTTCTTGCAATAGAGGCCTACACGTTATCGTATTTCATGTACTCGGACCCTATGTACGGCAACATTTTGCAATCTAACTCAATTTAAATAATTTTTCATATTTCTTTCCAAAGTGGCTTTGTAAATCTCTCCCAAATCAAAGGAATTTTAGTATGCTTCAATAGTATTACTTTCTTAACCTGCCCTGCCAAACTCTGACTTCTGTTAGGGCATAATAGTGCAGTGAGAGTGGCTCCAGTGGCTTTGTTTTGTACTGTGTGTGAGATGTGGGACTTCTGGGATTCCTCCAGTCTCCCAGATAAACACATCAGCTCCAGATTAACCAAGCTGCAGCTCCTCAGAGAATGTGTTAAGGAACTGGAGCTGCAGCTCAATAACCTTCAGCTCATATGGGAGAATGGGGCAGTGATAAAATACAAGCTACAGGGAGGTAGTCATCCCTAGGTTGCAGGAGAAAGATAATTGGATAACTGTCAAGAGAAGGAAGAGAAATGCACAGTCAGTGCAGAGTACCCCTGTGGCCATTCTCTTCAATAATAAGTACACAACTATTCAGTAGATACTGTTGAGGGTGATGACTTTCCAGGGGAAGCCACAGTGACCTGAGTCTGGTGCTGTGGCTCAGAAGAGAAGAGAGGTGAAGAGGACTTCAGTGATGATAGGAGATTCCAGAGTCAGAGGATCAGAGACAAAGTAGTTGGTAGAGATAACCAGATGGGATGTTGCCTCCCAGGTGCCAGGGTCAGGGATGTCTCAGATCGGGTCCACTGCATTTTGAAGAGCGGGGGGGGGGGGAGTAGCCAGAAGTCTTGGTACATGCTAGCATCGTTGACAGAGGCAAAAAAGGTGAGGAGGTCCTGATATAGTGAGTTAGGCAGGAAACTAAAAAAAACAGAACCTCCAGAATAGTAATTTCCAGATTGCTGCCCATGCCATGCACCAGTGAGGGTAAGAATGGGATGATTTGGCAGGTGAATGCCTGGCTGAGGAACTGGTGCAGGGGGCAAGGGTTCAGATTTATGGATCATTGGGATCTCTTCTGGGGAAGGTATATGACCTGTACAAAAGGGACTTGCAACTGAACCCGTGGTGGACGAATAATCTTGCGAGTTGTTTGGGAGCATTTTAACTAATTTGGCAGGGCGATGGGAACTAGAGTGATAGTACTGAGGATGAAGTAGTTGGTTTACAAACAGAGGCAGTGTGTATTGAGACTCCTAACTAGGAGAGCCTGATGATAGGGCAAAATTGCAGTTAACAGAATGAGTTGCAATGTAAAAGCAGACAAAATTGCAAAAAGGTGAATACAGAACTGAAGGTGTTATATCTGAATACATGCAGTATACCAAATAAGGTAGATTAACTTGTAGCACAGTTACAGGTTGACATGAATGATGTTGTGGGCATCACTGAATTGATGCTGAAAGAAAATTATAGCTGGAACCTTAATGTCCAAGGATACACATTGTATTGAAAGGACAGGCAGGTAGGCAGAAGGGGTCGCATGTTGGTAAGAAATAAAATCAAAACGTTAGAATGAGGGGACATAGGATCAGAAAGCGTAGAACCATTGTAGGTATAGTTAAGAAACTGCAAGGGTCAAAAGACCCTGATGGGAGATATATCCAGACCCCCCCAAACAGTAGTAAGGATGTAGTCTACCAATTACAACAGAAGATAGCAAATGTGTGCCAAAAGGGCAATGTTACAATAGTCACGGGGCATTTCAATATGCAGGTAGATTGTGAAAATCAGGTTGTTGCTGGATTTAAAGAAAGGGATTATGTAGAATATCCTCAGGATTGCTTTTTAAAGCAGCTCATAGTAGAGCCCACTAGAGGATCAGCTATTCTGGATTGGGTGTTGTGCAAAGAACCAGAATAGATTAAAGAGCTTAAGGTAAAGGAACCCTTAGGGGAAAGTGATCATAATATGATCAAATTCCCCGTGAAATTTGAGAAGGAGAAGCTAAAGTCAGATGTATCAGCATTACAGTGATGTAAAGGGAATTATAAAAGCATGTGAGACGAGCTGGCCAAAATTGAATGGAAAAGAACATTAGTAAAAATGATAGCCGAGCTGCATGGGCTGGAATTTCTGGAAGTAATTCGGAAAGCACAGGAGGAAGGAGTATTCTAAAGTCAAGATGACATGACCATGGCAAACAAGAGAAGTGAAAGCCAACATAAAAGCAAAAGAGAAAAAATCAGTGTGAAGTTAGAGGATTGGAAAACCTTTAAAAACCAACAGAAGGCAACTAGCAAAAGTCATTAAGAAGGAAACGATGGAACACACAGGTAAACTAGCCAATAATATTAAAGAGGATGCCAGAAGTTTCTTCTGATACACAAAATGTAAAAGAGAGGTGAGAGTGGATATCAGACTGCTGGAAAACAATGCAGGAAAGGTAATAATTGGGGACAAAGAAACGGTAGACAAACTGAATAAGTATTTTGCATCAGTCTTCACTATGGAAGACACTAGCAGAATGCTGGAAGTTTGAGAGTGTCAGGGGACAGAAATGTGTGAAGTTGGAGAAGGTTCTTGGAAAACTGAAAGGTTTCAAGATAAATCACCTGGACCAAATGGTATACACCCTAAGGTCTTGAAAGAGGTGGCTGAAAAGATTGTGGAGGTATTAGTAATGACCTTTCAAGAGGCACATGATAAAATAGGCTGTAGTCATCGTGGTTTTGTAAAGGGAAAATCTTGCCTGACAAAGTGAAGAAGGTGGTGAAGAAGGCAAATGCAATGTTGGCATTCATTTCTAGAGGTACAGTACCGACTATAAGAGCAGGGATGTGATGTGGAGACACTCGTGAGACCACTCTTAAAGTATTGTGTGAGTTGTGGGCTCCTTATTTTAGAAAGGATATGGTGACATTGGTGAGAGTTCAGAGAAGATTCACAAGAATGATTCCAGCATTACCGTATGAGGAACATCTGGGAGCTCTTGGGCTGTATTCCCCGGAGTTCAGGAGAATGAGGAGGGATCTGCATGTCAAAAGGCCTGAACAGATTAGATATGGCAGAGTTACTTTCCATTGTAGGGGATTCTAGGACAAGAAGGCACAACTTCGGGATTGAAGGACGTTCATTTAGAACAGAGATGCGGAGAAATTACTTTTGTCAGAGGGTGTTAAATCTGTGGAATTTGTTGCCACAAGCATCTGTGGAGGCCAAGTCATTGGGGTGCATTTAAGGCAGAGATAGATAGGTTCTTGATTAGCCAGGGCATCAAGGGGTATGGGGGGAAGGCAGGGAAGTAGGGATGACCGGAAGAATTGGATCAGCTCATGACTGAATGGTGGAGCAGACTCAATAGGCCGAATGGCATACTTCTGCTCCTATACCTTATGGTCTTGTGGTCTAAAGCAGTTGGAATTCTTTGAAGGAATAGCAAGCAGGTTAGACAAAGGAGAATTTGTGGATGTTATGTTCTTGGATTTTCAGAAGGCCTGCTTAACAAGTTAAGAGCTCATGGTATTGCAGGAAAGATACTAGCATGGATAAAGCCATGGCTGATTGGCAGTAGGCGAAGGGTGGTTGGCTGCTGGTGACTCATCTGTGTTAGGACCACTGCTTTATATGTTATATGTTAATTACTTGGATGACAGAATTGATGGCTTTGTGGCCAAGTTTAGGAGATAGGAAGGTAGTTTTGAGGAAGTTAACAGGTTGCTGAAGGATTGACAAATTAAGAGAATGGGCAAAGAAGTGGCAGATGGAATACAGTGTCAGGAAGTGTATGGTCGTGAATTTTGGTAGAAGAAATGAAAGAGCAGATTATTTTCAAAATGGAGAGAAAATTCAAAATTCTAAGGTGCAAGGGGACTTGGGAGTTCTTGTGCAGGATTCCCCAAAGGTTAATTTGCAGATTGAGTCTGTGGTGAGGAAGGCAAATGCAATGTTAGCATTCATTTCGAGAGGACTAGAATATAAAAGCAAGGATGTAATGCTGAGGCTTTATAAAGTACTGGTGAGAACTCACTTAGAATATTGTTAGCAGTTTTAAGCCCATTATCTAAGAAAGGATGTGCTGACATTGGAGAGGTTTCAAAGGAGGTTCACAAAAATGATTCCAAGATTAAAGACTTGTCATATGAAGAGCATTTAATGGCTCTGGGCTTGTACTCACTGGAATTCAGAAGAATGAGGGATAACCTCATTGAAATCTTTATTCTTTGGAGCATAGAAGGTTGAGGGGGGACTTTTAAATAGAGGTATTTAAAATTATGAGGGGGATAGATAGAGTTGATGTGGATAGGCTTTTTCCATTGAGAGTAGGGGAGATTCATACAAGAGGACATGAGTTGAGAGTTAGGGGACAAAAGTTTAGGGGTAACACGAGAGGGAACTTATTTATTCAGAGAGTGGTAGCTGTGTGGAACGAGCTTCCAGTAGAAGTGGTAGAGGCAGGTTTGATACTGTCATTTAAAGTAAAATTGGATAAGTATATGGACAGGAAAGGAATGGAGGGTTATGGACTGAGTGCAGATCGGTGGGACTAGGTGAGAGTAAGCGTTCGGCATGGACTAGAAGGGCTGAGATGGCCTGTTTCCGTGCTGTAATTGTTATATGGTTATATGAAAGGCATCGATAGAGTGGATGTGCAGAGGATGTTTTCTATGGTGGGGGACTAAGACCAGAGCCTCAGAATGAAGGGGCATCCTTTTAAAATGAAGATGAGGAGGAATTTCTTTAGCCAGAGAACGGCGAATCTCTGGAATTCGTTGCCTCGTGGCTGTGGAGACTGAGGCATTTGGCATATTTCAGGCAGAGGTTGGTAGATTCTTGATTAATTGGGGCAAGAAGGGACATGGAGAGAAGGCAAGAGATTGGGGCTGAGAGGGAAAATGAATCAGCCATGATGAAATGGCGGAGCAGACTCGATGGGCCAAATGGCCTAATTCTCCTATATCTTAAGGTCTTAAACCTAAACCTGACCCCAACCTCTCCAAACTGTCCCCTTGCTTGGATCCCTCTAAACATATGCAGTCTATTTTTAGAGGCTTTGTAATTGCAAAAACCTCTGCAATTTTGTAAACCCCTATTAGATCCCACCCCAATCTCCCCCACTTCAGGGAAACCATACCCAGCTTAGCTGACCTCTCCTCATTAGTGGAAACCCTTAGTCAAATGAATGGAAATCAAAACAACTTTAGATGTTGGTAATAGAACAGAAAACATTACAGCACAATTCAGGCCCATTATGTTGTGCCAACCTTTTAATCTCTCAGATCAATCTAACCCTTCCCCCCTACATAGTCCCCATTTTTCTATCAATCATCTGCTTAGCTAAGAGACTCTTAAATGTCTCTAACATATCTACCTCTACCACCATACTTGGCTGCGCGTTCCACGCACCCACCACTCTCTGTGCAAAATCTTACCATTGACATCCCCCTATACTTTCAACAGTCATCTTCAATTTTTGTCCTCTTGTATTAGCCATTTTTGCCATGGGAAAAAATATCTGGCTGTCCACTTGATCTATCCTCTCATCTTGTAGACCTCTACCATGTCATTTCTCATCCTCCTTTGCTCTAAACATAAAAACCTTAGAAAGGATGTTGAAGGGTATGGAGAGAAGGCAGGAGAATAGGATAGAGAGGGATAATAAATCAGCCATGATGGAATGGTAGAGCAGACTCAATGGGCCAAATGGCCTAATTCTGCTGGTATGTCTTATGTTCTTATGATCTAAATCTCCTCTACACCCTTTCTAAGCTGAAACAAAACCAGAAAATGCTGGGAACATTCTAAGGCAGGGGTTCCCAATTTTTTTTAATGCCATGGACCCCTACCATTAACTGAGGGGGTTCATCTTGGACCCTGTTCTAAAGGAAGGCATCATCTATAGAGGGAGAAACCAGAATTAGTGGTTCAGGTGAAGGGTGCAGCCTGAGTCTCTGTTGCAGCTTTGCCCTATTTTGTTTTTCTGCTTTGGTTCTCCAGGACTGCAAGAACTGGGTCCATGGCAATCTAGGACAGTGAGGACTGCCTCAGTCTAAGCCCAAACTAACTACAAATCTGATCAGGAGTGTGACGTATCAGGAACCTCTGGAACCAATTAGCAGGAAAACATCCACTGACTCCAGAGCAAGAAAATCAAATCTACAAGATTATATTCTACATGAAGTGTTTTTTTTTTGCCAGAAACATTATATCCTGCGCACGGACTGTTTGAACTGCTTCCGTCTGGTAGGCGCTTCAGATCCCTCCAGACTAAGACTAATAGGCACTGGAGAAGTTTTTTCTCTACTGTGGTCACTTTGCTGAACAGTTAACTGCCAGTTAACTGTTGGCTAACTATTACTTGGATTGCACTACTTGTATGTATAATCTATATTTTCATTTATAATTATCATTATTATTGTTATGAGCAGAGAGACAACATCTGCCAGAAGTAAATTCCTTGTATGTGCACAGGTACTTGGCGATTAAAGTCTGATTCTGATGCTATACAACTATCTCGCTTCAGTACTATTTTGAGGCCCTTTGTATTGCCTGCACTCCAGATCGTTGCTGTCACTGAAAGTAATTAAGAGATCTGAGAAAACCTCCTGTTATTTCATTCTGCTTCCTTTCATCTTGGACCCATTGAGAGGTCTGGATGTGTATATGAACCACCAAGGCAAAGAATATGGATCAAGTGCAAGCAAGTTAGATTATTGAGATGTTTCCACTGGTGGGAGTAGGGGGCACAGCCTCTGAATGGAAGTAGGTCTCTTTAGAACAGAAATGAGGAAGAATTTCTTCAGCCAGAGGGCAGTGAATCTGTGCAATGTATTGCCACAGACAGCTGTGGGGGGCAAACCCTTTGGGTATATTTAAAGCAGAGGTTGATAGTTACTTAATTCTGAAGGTTACAGGGAGAAGGCAGAGCATGGGGTTGAGAAGGAAAATAAATCAGCCATGATGGAGTGGCTGGTGGAGCAGACGATGGGCTGAATAGCCTATGTCTTATGATAGGAAGGACATGGTGGGTCAAAGGCCAGTTTCTGTGCAGTATGACCGTGATCTACGTCATATGTGAATTTATTAAGAGGATGGTTAAAGCTGGAAGATGCAAGATCAATGTCATTCAACTAGAGAGGGTGCTAAAAAAGATCCGGAGATGTTTCCAGGACTGGAGGGCTTGGGTTACAAGGAGAGACTGGCCAGACCATGGCTCTTTGCCCTGGAACACTGGTGGCTGAGGGGTGGCCACGTATATGTTTATTAAATCATGAACTGTTTAAATAGGGTGCAAATATGTTTAAAGTGGAGGGGGAAATTATTCCTCGTTTCTGTTCTAGAGTGACCTCCTTCAATCCTGAGGCTATGCCCCCTGGTCCCCCACACTCTCCCACAGGTGAGTCCAAAGCTAGAGGCATGGGTTTGAAGAGGGAGGGGAAAGATTTAAAAAGATTTAAATATGTGATGAGCTGCCAGAGGAAGTGGTAGAGCCGGGTATAGTTACCGTATATGAAAAGGCATTTGGAGAATTGGATGATGGTAATGTACCAGATGGAGACGGATGGCACTAGCTACTTCAGGCAACTTGGTCAGCACACGTGAATTGGGTCAAAGGGCCCGTTTCCTCGCTGTGCATCAGGATGTTGCAGCCAGCGCTTCCCAACCTGGGATCTATGGTATAAAAAAGGTTGGGAACCCCCTGGTTGCAGTTATCACTGATGGTTGATGGAGGCAATACTCTCACAGCTTTCAAATAATGAATATGTCAGACGATGCAAAGCCTGACTGCTGGATAAAGAGTTGGGACGATGTGTACACTCTTTGTTAACGTGGCAAGATCGGGCTGAATTTTCCCAAGAACGTGGCAACGTAATACACGATGGGACGTTCGAAATCAACCTCTGCAGGGTAAACACAAAGGGTTCTTCTATCGCCCCTGCGAAGGTACAGTGGTATCCTGAGAAGGGTTCTTTAGGACGGGCGGTCAAGGCTGCCATTGCCCGAGATGTCTACATCTCGGCTAATAATCGAATCGAACACTAAGTGCGGAGTTCGCATGTTCAACCCGCGGGGTTTCCTTCCACGTCCCAAATATAATCTGCTTGGCAGGTTCATCCTTTAGCTGTTGTAAGTTGCCCCTGAACGTAGGTGGGTGGGAGAATGGGGAGGGGGAAAGAGGAGGTTAAGCCGATGGGAGAAGCAATGGAGAATAAAGAGGATTCGCGTGGATGGGTGCTTGGTAGTCGGCGCGAACGTTTCCATGCTTCGTAACTAAAAAATATTTTACGCATAATTAATTGGTACTGTGAGCAGTGATTAGAGACAAGGTCTGCTTTATTGGGTACTAATAGCAACACGACAATACTACAGATCAATAAAACCACCTTTTCGGAAAAGTGGCGTCCATGAGGGCGAAACGGGAATCATTTGAGAGCTGATTTGTTTCAGCAAGAACCTTAATTTGATACAAAACGTATACGTACAGCAACGCTGGCATAGCTGTTTGAGACGTGGGTGGCTCTTAGAAGAGCCTTTGTTTGTTAAGGTCTTTTTTTTTGCAGTACGTTGTAGAGCTTTACTTGGAGCTGGTGTACTTGGTCACCGCCTTTGTCCCCTCCGACACGGCGTGCTTGGCCAGTTCCCCGGGCAGCAGCAGGCGCACGGCGGTCTGGATCTCCCGGGAACTAATGGTCAGCCTCTTGTTGTAATGGGCCAGACGCGAAGCCTCGCCGGCGATGCGCTCGAAAATATCGTTCACAAACGAGTTCATGATGCTCATGGCCTTGGAGGAGATGCCGGTGTCGGGGTGGACCTGCTTCATCACTTTGTAGATGTAAATGGAGTAACTCTCCTTCCTCAACTTCCTCCGCTTCTTGGTGCCCTTGGCAGGCGCCTTATTGAGTGCTTTTTTAGCGCCCTTCTTCGAAACCACTTTCTTCTCTTCAGGCATTTTAATTGCAGACAGTCTGAGACACAGCGCCTGACGTCGCCGTTCCCCCACTTATATAGGTAGAGTCCTCCGTCATATGCTAATGAAGGATTAGTATATGTCATGATTCCGATTGGACTGTGGTGACATAATTCGTGTCGTGTCCCTCTGATTGGTGAAGTCATTGCAAAGCGTACGGAACCAATGGCAAGTTTGCACACTGCATCCGTGAGATCCTTGCCCGAGCGGAGGCTGCGATCGAACCTGTCTCGCCGCCGCTTTCCACGTCAAGGGACTGGATTCAGTGTAGCGGGCTCTCAACAACGATATGACGTGCGGTTCAAAAGCGGCCACACGAATGGCGCTTTGTGGATATTATGTCAAATAAGACGAGATTTGCTATGTCGCCGAAAACACTCGCAAATTTCTAAAGATGTACCGTGGAGCGCTTTCTAAATGGCTGCATCCCCGTTTGGTATTGTGGGGCGCGGGGGGTGGGGAGGCTACTGAACGGGATCAAAATAAGCTGCAGGGACTTAGCTCCGTCCTGGGCACTTACCTCCTCAACGTCCAGAATATTTTCAAGGAGCGATGCCTCAAAAAGATGGCACGGTCATTAAGGACCCCCATCAATCAGGACATGCCCTCTTCCACATTGCTAGCATCAGGAAGGAGGTACAGGACCCTACAGGCACGCACTCAACGATTCATTTACAGCTTCTTCCCTCTGCCATCCGTTTTCTGAATGGACACTGAACCCATAAACACTACCTCACTACTTGTTATTATTTTAAATTTTTAGCACGACTTATTTAATCATATATATACTGTAATTCACGCTTTTCTCTATTATGTATTGCATTGAGTGTTGCTGCAAAGACAACACATTTCGCAACATATGCTGGTGATAATAAATCTGATTCTGATAATCTGCTAGAGCGGACGCCAATGACTGCAGATGCTGGAATCTAGAGCGACATGCCAAATGCTGGAGCAACTCAGAAGAAACGACAGCATCTACGGTGGGACGAATGGTCCTGACCTGAAGACGGCTCCCGGCCCAAAACTCCAACTGTGTATTCATTTCCACGGATGCTTCCTGAGTTGCTGAGTTTCTCCAGCATTTTATGTGTGCACCTATGGAAGAAAATGGACGGTCGATGACCTGGACGATGAAATAGAAATTCAATGGGTTAGGCAGCATCTGTGGCAGGATAGGAATTGTCAAAACCCTGTATTTCTTCCCACATCTGCAGCGTTGGTATATTACCAAATACACTGATAGATTTCTTCAGTGGAGTGCATTCTGACTGGATGCATCACTATCCTGTGTGTGTGTGGGGGGGGGGGGGGGGTTCTACTGGACAGGATAAAAATAAGCTGCAGAGAGCTGTAAACTCAGTCAGCTCCATCATGGGCACTAGCCTCCCAGCATCCGAGGCATCTTCAAGGAGCGATGCCTCAAAAAGGCAGCATCCATCATTATGGACCCCCATCAACCCAGGACATGCCCTCTTCTCATTGCTGCCATCAGGAAGGAGGTACAAGAGCCTGAAGGCACAAATGTCACGGCATTTGCTGGTGATGCTAAACTGATACAGAGTTCCTCCAGTCAATTGCCTGTTGCTCTAGTTTCCACTATCTGCGTCCCTTGTGTCTCTAAAGTAGGTTATGTTTGTCTTGTAATTACTGTATATATTTATGAATAAAGTTTACTTTTAAAATTTGCTATTAACATCAAAGAGACTTGCCACTACAGATGCTGAAATCTGGAGTGGAAAATAAAAGCATTTGCTGTAGGAACATAGTGGGTCAGAGAGTATCTGTGAAAGGAAACGCTGTCAGCATTTTGGATCGGGACATTTCATCCGGACTTTTCCAGCCCGGACGTAGAGCCTTGATCTAAAAGGTTGACCCTGGAAAGGCATCCATTTCCCTTCATAGATGCTGCCTGATCCGGTGGGTTAGTCCAGCAGTTTATAATTTGCTTGTGGCTCTGAGTTCTGACGAAAGGTCTCAAACATGAAGCATTAACTCTGCTTCTCTCTCCACAGATGTTGTCTGACCAGCAGAGTGTTTCCAGCACTTTTCTGTTTCTCATCATCATTACTACTTGTTAAGCTCTTTCTAAAGTAATTATTTAGGAAATAATATCCCATAATTAAGAACTATGAAAGTGTTACCTTCCTGTCCATTATGCCCTTTCTACCTGAGGACTCAGTATCTTCAATATGAATCTGCCGCTGAACAATATTTCATTGATGACTGGGAAATGCCTGTTGGTGGTGGGCGGGGCGGGGGGGGGGGGGGAGCCCCATTTCTCTGGACATCTGTGCAATCATTTGATAACTGTTATTTACCTTTAGTTTTGTTCTATTGTTTTATCCTGATCAGTGAGTTGGAAGGCAGATTCAGATTTTAGGCCATTCAGCCCAACAAAAGGATGTAATCTACAACTTTACTCCTTCTGTTAAAGTGCGCGACCATACCCTTCCCTGCACTGCATTCAAACTGCAGCAACACACACAAGATTCTGGAGGAACTCAGTAGGTCAGGCAGCATCTATGGAAATGAATAAACAGTCAAAATCTCACACCAAACCCCTCCATCAGGAATGGTGAGTCCTGTTTACTCTCTTCCATAGATGCTGCCCAACCTGCTGACTTCCTCCAGCATTTTGTGTGTGTTGCTTTGGATTTCTCGTGTTAGTGACTGTATTCCATCTGCCAATTCTTTGTCCATTCTCCTAACCCAAGACTGCACACTCCCTGCTTCCTCAACACTACCTGTCCCGACGGTGATTGATTTCCTGATGCTCATGGAATTTGCTGAGCACTTCTGTTTGCCTTTCACTCCTCTGAAATTTCAATAATCTTACAAGAAGCTGCATTTGAAAACTCCTAAAACCAAAAACATCTTTCAATATTAACTGCTCCTTGCAGGAATACTAACTCCCTGGGCCTGGCAGGACGAAATAGTGTTTATCTATCAGATAGCTTGTAGCTTGTGCTATTTCATGCAGTTGTTTTGAATTGGATAGCCATGCAACTTGTGAACGCATGGGATGCTTTTGCCCAAGGGCTAAAGCTGTATTAAGATAAGATTTCAGTGCACAAGGCCAAGACATTTTCTAATGTATAGCTGTAACTACACTATTGTAACATTGATACAGTGTTTTCCCATCTGATTGTGGTCATAATGTTGGAGCAATCTTACCTTTCCAAATTATTGTGCAGGCAAAGAGGGAACAATCTTAATTCTCCTATTCTATTTTACAGATTAATCATCTACATCACTTGGGAGTGAGATTGATTCTTGTTGCAAAAAGCAAGTGAAAAAGTGAATGAGAATCTTTTAGAAGTTTCTGTCCGCATTGCTACATCATTGAACTCACTCCGAATGAGGGCATTCAGCTCCCAGAGTTCCTGTCAGATATTTTCAAGTAAAAGCTCATTCTCTGCTCTCCCTTTTGTCAAAACATTCAGATATAGCCCAAGTGCAGAGAGACACTGAAGCAGATCAACAGTTCACTGACTTCAATGAGAACTGTTGTAGAAAAACAATAAACACTAGGCCAACATGGTCTTAAGCTAAAACACTCAGACTGAAAGTTTAATTCCAATACTGTGGCCAGAAGCAATAAATAACTAAATACTAAATGATGCCATTCCTTTACAGCATCAGTTGAAACCCTCTTTCCCAAACAGGGATGAGGGTAAGCAGGGACCATAAACATTGCTGTGGCTTTGGTCAAGTCTTGACAAGACTAGAATAAAAGGAAGGGAGTTAAATATCACTGTAATGAGACAGTGCAAAATCATGAGCACAATTGCCGAACCTGTTGTGTGGCCCTGCGGTGGAGTCTGTGGTTGTGACAGGGAGGGGGGCTGAGGTGTGTAATAAGAATTGGGTGGAGCAGATTGGGATTTAAGCAAAAACTGGGTCTGTGGAAATTGAAATCTCTGTCAATATCTGGGAAGAATTTGCCTATCAGGTGTGACATGCTCCCAAGGCTGCTTTATCTGGTGCATGTTTCCCCCACCTCTCTGCCTCAGGAATCACTCAGGATGTCTTCTAGTTTATCCGAGATGGAGTAAGTCCATTGGGTCATATTGCACAAGTCCCCACAGAATGGGAGCCAACATTGCCCTCATCCTTATTACCACCTTCATATGTGGCTGTATCAGGTGGTATGTGGAACAAAAGTCTGTGTGCATCAGGTGTCACTATGTCCCAAGGTTCTACCATTCCCTGGTGTGGGGTAGGTTAAACCTGACCCTTCGACTGTACAGCACCCTAGTCAGCTTGATGCTGGTGCACTACTGGTCCTCTGTAGAAAAGTCCTTCCAAGTCAACACCTTTGACCACGGTTGGGTAAGGAGACCCCTCAAACAATGAAAGGGGAAGCTGAGTACGTGGCAATGTCATTAGTTGTTTTTTTAAATGTTTATACTACTGAGTGTAGCAAACATGAATGTTAAAGATTTCTTTTGCACTTTCTTCCTTTGTATATATTTCTTACTATTTTTATATTTTTTAAAACTTATTTTATTGTTTATTGTCATACACACAAGAAGATATATGCACAGGTGCAATGAAAAACTTAGTTGCAGCTACATCACAGGCACATACCATCCACAACGAAACATAAATAAAATATAAATTATGCATAATATTTACAGGAAAGAACACAATTAGAACATCAGGAACTCAGAGTCCATGTCAGTGTAATGGTCATAGTGTTGCTAAAGTCTAGTGATTGGTGATCCACTGTGTTTTGTTGGTCTCTGAGGAAAGTTGTTTTGTTTACTTGTGTGCATGTGACAATAAGTTTGAACCTGAAGCGTTGTGCCAGCTGGTTTAAGAACCAAACGTTTGCTGGAAAGTAGATGTTCTTGAAACTGGTGACGTGGTGCTTCAGGCTTCTGTACCTCCTGCTCAATCTTAGTACCGAGAGCATGCCATGTTGCTGTTCAGGATCAACCACAAGAAGCGCTTGGATTCTTCTCCTGACTTCCTTTGCACCTACTCACACTGCAAAGAGGTGGGTGACTGTCACCTCATCGTATCATCGGGAAGGTGACTGTCATGGTGTCGTCTCAGGACTGTCACATATAGCTCACTCCTGATGACCAACTTCATGCCTTGAGAGAAGCCAATATTATTTTCAGCAGCAAACCCTTTACCATGTGCAAAATATCATCTTGGTAGTTCTGTTTCTTAAACAACACACATGAAATGCTGGAGGAACTCATCAAGTCAGACAGCATCAATGGGAAGGAATAAATAGGTGATATTTAGGGCAGAGACTCTCCTTCAGGACTGGAAAGAAAGGGGGAAGACACCAGAATAAAACAATTGGGAAGGGGAGGAAGATAGCTAGAAGGTGACAGGTAAAGCCAGTTGGGAAGGAAAATTAAATGGCTGTAGAGGAAGGAATCTGATAGAAGAGGAGAGTGGACTGCAGGAATTGAATTGAATTAACTTATTTCTTTCATCCTTCACATACATAAGGAGTAAAAATCTTTACATTATGTCTCTAAATGTGCAATCATAGTAATTTATAATTAATAGAAGTCAATGTAACATAGAATACACTCAAATCAGCGTGAGTTAATCAATCTGATGGCCTGTTGGAAGAAGCTGTCTTGGCTTTTATGCTGCAGTACCATTTCCCAGATGGTAGAAGCTGGAATAGATTGTGGTAGGAGTGACTCAGGTCCCCAGTGATCCTTTGGGCCCTTTACTCACACCTATGTTTGTAAATGTCCTGAATCATGGAAAGTTCACAACTACAAATGCGCTGGGCTGTTCGCACTACCCTCTGCAGAATCCTGCGATTAAGAGAGGTATACCAGGTAGTGACGCAGCCAGTCAGGATGCTCTTAATTGTGCACCTGTAGAAAGTTCTTAGGATTTGGGGGCCCATTGTTGTGCCTTTTTCACCACACAACTTATGTGTACAGATCATGTGAGGTCCTCGTTAATGTGGATGCTGAGGAACTTGAAGCTGTTTACCCTCTCAACCCCTGACCCATTGATGCCAATAGGGGTTAGGCCATCTCCATTTCCTCCTGTAATCCACAACCAGCTCCTTTGCTTTTGCGACATTGAGGGAGAAGTTGTTTTCTTGACACCACTGTGTCAGAGAAATTACTTCTTCCCTGTAGGCCACCTCATTGTTGTTTGAGATTAGGCCAATCAATGTAGTGTCATTGGCAGATTTAATTAGCAGATTAGAGCTGTGGGTGGTGACACAGTCATGGGTTTACAGGGAGTAAAAGAGTTACTATTGATGTCAATGGACACTTGGTGGTCAGTGTAGACACTCCAAAGGTGATGGTTGAAGTCCAAAGCACGATGAGTCTGGAGGGAAAAGCCTGATGGTTGAAGACCAAATTTGGTGAGTCCAGAGGTAGAGGCCCAAAGTTCAGGGCCCCTGGGTTTAATTAGCAGATTGGAGCTGTGGGTGGCAACACAGTTGCGGGTATACAGGGAGTAAAGGAGGGGACTCAGTACGCAGCCCCGAGGGGCACCTGGATTGAGGGTCAGAGAGTTGGAGGTAAGGGAGCCCGCTCTTACCATCTGTCAGTGATCTGACAGGAGGTCCAGGATCCAGCTGCAAAAGGCAGGGTCAAGGCCGAGGTCTCTGAGCTTCTTGTCGAGTCTGGGTGGAATTATGGTGATGAATGCTGAACTGTAGTCCAAGAGCAACATTCTCACATAAGCATCCTTCTTCTCCAGATGTGTATGGACAGTGTGTAGAGCTGAGGCTTTTGTGTCATCTGTCGATTGGTTGTGTCAATAAGCGAATTGTAGGGGTTCATTGTGGGAGGCAGCATGCTGCAGATGTAGTCCTTGACCAGCCTCTCAAAGCATTTGCTTATTATTTTGGTGCATGCGACAGGATGCCAGTAATTCAGAGTAAAAGACCTTTGTCTTTTATTGGTGAAGGGACAATGGTGGATAATTTGAAGCAGGAGGGCACTCTACACAGGGCGAGGGAGAGATTGAAAATGTCTGTAGACACACCTGCCAGTTGTGCCGTGCACATTCCCAAGTACTCACCCTGGGATGCCGTCCGGTCCCGCGGCCTTGCGACTGTCCACTCGATGGAAACACCCGCATACCTCAGAAAAAGGGAAAGAGAAGGTAGGTGAGAGGCAGCTGCGAAGAGGTACGGGGCCAGAATGCGGAATAGAAGAGGAGAAGGGGAGGAATTCTTTTTTCCAGGAAGAAGAAATCAATGTTCATGCCATCAGGTTAGAAGCTACCCAGACAGAATATAAGGTGTTGCTCCTCCATCCTCAGGAAATGCCGGAATGAGAATGGGAATTGGAATTACAATATTTAGCCACCGGGGTGTTCCACTTATGGTGGATGGAGCGGGTGTTGGGTTTGGAGTTGGGGTTGAGGTCGGGCTTGGGGTCGAGGTTGAGGTTGGGGTTGGGGTTGAGGTTGGGGTTGGTGTGGGGGTCGGGGTTGAGGTTGAGGTTGGGGTTGGTGTGGGGGTCGGGGTTGAGGTTGGGGTTGGTGTGGGGGTCGGGGTTGAGGTTGGGGTTGGTGTGGGGGTCGGGGTTGAGGTCAGGGTTGAGGTGGGTGTGGGGGTCAGGGTTGAGGTTGAGGTTGGGGTTGGTGTGGGGGTCGGGGTTGAGGTTGGGGTTGGGGTGGGGGTTTAGGTTGAGGTTGGTGTGGGGGTCGGGGTTGAGGTTGGGGTTGGGGTTTAGGTTGGGGTTGGTGTGGGGGTCGGGGTTGAGGTTGGGGTTGGGGTCGGGGTTGAGGTTGGGGTTGGTGTGGGGGTCGAGGTTGAGGTTGGGGTTGGTGTGGGGGTCGGGGTTGAGGTTGGGGTCAGGGTTGAGGTTGAGGTCGGGGTTGAGGTGGGTGTGGGGGTCGGGGTTGAGGTTGGGGTTGGTGTGGGGGTCGGGGTTGAGGTTGGGGTTGGTGTGGGGGTCGGGGTTGAGGTTGGGGTTTAGGTTGGGGTTGGTGTGGGGGTCGGGGTTGAGGTTGGGGTTGGTGTGGGGGTCGGGGTTGAGGTTGGGGTTGGGGTTGGTGTGGGGGTCGGGGTTGAGGTTGGGGTTGGTGTGGGGGTCGGGGTTGAGGTTGGGGTTGGTGTGGGGGTCGGGTTGAGGTTGGAGTTGGGGTTTAGGTTGGGGTTGGTGTGGGGGTCGGGGTTGAGGTTGGGGTTGGTGTGGGGGTCGGGGTTGGGGTTGGGGTTTAGGTTGGGGTTGGTGTGGGGGTCGGGGTTGAGGTTGGGGTTGGGGTTGGTGTGGGGGTCGGGGTTGAGGTTGGGGTTGGGGTTGGTGTGGGGGTCGGGGTTGAGGTTGGGGTTGGTGTGGGGGTCGGGGTTGAGGTTGGGGTTGGGGTCAGGGTTGAGGTTGGGGGGGTTGGTGTGGGGGTCGGGGTTGAGGTTGGGGTTGGTGTGGGGGTCGGGGTTGAGGTTGGGGTTGGTGTGGGGGTCGGGGTTGAGGTTGAGGTTGGGGTTGGGGTTGGTGTGGGGGTCGGGGTTGAGGTTGGGGTTGGGGTGGGGGACACCATCTCGTTCTTGCTCTGAAATTGGCGGGCTTTTCCAAAGGGACGGCTCCCTCATTAGATTCGGATTGGCAGGAGCGCGGGCCAATCGGCGTGAGGGAAGGCGGGGCCCTCGCTGGGATAGAGAAGCCCGATTGGCCACTGCCCCACGAACCGGCTCCTCGGCAGGGACGCCTGAGACAGATGGCGCGAATGGCCCAGGGGCCCGGGGGTACGTCCCTCAAACAGCCGGTGCCTAACGTGAACAGGAGCACCTGGACCCGGCGTTACTAAAAACCCATTGAGCTGTTCCTCCGCTGGTCGTCCTGACATCGCTCGGGAATTCAAGGCAGGTCGGCAGGGAACTCTCCCTCACTCTCGGCCCGACAAAGAACCGCTGTAAAGAGGCGCTTCCCTATTTATTCTACCTGACGGTCCTGTTCTCTTCGTCTCCCTGTATTCATTTATTACCAATCGGTACGATGTGCGTGCGTGCTGGGATCTCGGTATCTTTAAGGATCTGGACTTCAGGCTGAATAGAACTCGGTATGACTACTACTTGTGAGAACCAAAGTAGAAATCGGTCCACACCCACGCAAAATTCATTGTTCATATCTATTATAACACTGCTGCGCTATCTCCTTATCACTAAGCTGAGAAGCAACCGGCGACTAGAGCGACGCCAGCCATAGATGCGGTGAAAAAGCTTCTCTGCTGCCGACCTGGCACTTGTGGCTCTGGGGAGATCTGGTACCAGTGACATCCACAAGCTGTTTTCAGGACAGCACCACTCCCAGGGATCTGTCATTGTAGACCCACAGGAGGCTGGTGGGGCTCTTGAGGATACTGAACCTTTGCTTCGGCCATTCCAAATTTGTCAGCGCCCTGAAGACATGCAGCTAACCCGTTGCAACTCCAGGCGGTGTGCTCGAAATTCTCTCCCTCTCAACCCGGCAAAGGCTCTTTTAAGAGCCACAGTAAAGAGTAAAGTGTGTTTTCATTCTCTGTGTCTTTATTCATTACATTCATGGTTATTAGTTATTCAACTTACACTACACGCTGCATCCGCAAAGCAACCAGCATTATGAAGAACCCCACGCACCCCTCATACAAACTCCTCTCCCTCCTGCACCGAAGCATTCGGGCTCTCACGACCAGACTATGTAAAAGTTTCTTCCCCAAGCCATCAGACTCCTCAATACCCAGAGCCTGGACTGACACCAACTTACTGCCCTCTACTGTGCCTATTGTCTTGTTTATTATTTATTGTAATGCCTGTACTGTTTTTGTATACCTTATGCAGTCCTGGGTAGGTCTGTAGTCTAGTGTAGGTTTTTTCGTAGTGTTGTTTTTACGTAGTTCAGTCTAGTTTTTGTACTGTTTCATGTAGCACCATGGTCCTGAAAAACACGGTCTCATTTTTACTGAGTACCGTACCAGCAGTTATGGTCGAAATGACAATAAAAAGTGGCTTGACTTGACTTGAACTTTGAGATCCGTCTCCTTACAGACAACCATGTAATCTCAGAGCCTTTCGAAGTAAACTGAACAAGCTTAAATGGAAAGCACCAAGTGACCACAAACAGCGAGCCGCTTAGAAAAACACAAGGAATTCTCAACGATTAACTACACTCGTTAACAGCAATGAACCAAAGCTGGTGCATTTTTTTTTACTTTCCTGTAAATACCTGCGAGAAAATGCATCTCAAAGTAGTATATAGTAACATATACATTCTTCTTCTTCTTAAGCTTATCATTCCTACTGCCTGTCAGCTTGTCGGAGTCCTCTGTCCTGGGTCAGTCTTTCAGACTTTCGAGATGCAGGCGTCCCCCGATTTCCGAAAGCCCGCTTTCGCAGAAGACCTACATTAGTATCTGTTTTCGCTAACCGAAAGAAATCCGATGTGGATTTTCGCTTTTACGAAAATAGCGTTCAGCGTTTGTTTTGCTCTCGGCAAAACAAACACTCAGCATCAAGCCGCCGCAGCTTTGAACTGCGTGAGATTTTCACTACGATTGACAGTGCTGCAATGATTACAGAGAAGTATGACTTTAATTTTGAATGGGCACATAGATTTAGGGCAGGGTTGCAGGATGTTTTTGAGTGCTTACCAAGAACTGTATGATAGAAAAATGTGTGAACCTTCCAGTGTGCTTGCTGTCTTCCCGATTGTGGTAAGTGAAACTACACTGTACATACATCATTTCTACTTTATATAGGCTGTGTACTTATCATATCATTCCTGCTTTTACTATATGTTAGTGTTATGTGAGGTTTTATGTGTTATTTGGCAGGTTATTTTTTGGGTCTGGGGTCACTCAAAATATTTTCCCATATAAATTAATGGTAATTGCTTCTTCGCTTTATGCCATTTCGGCTTATGAAAGGTTTCATGGAATGCTCTACTTTTGGATAACGAGTAGCCCATTGAAGATGCTTTCTCTCCCAGGGATGAGGTTTTTGCAGCTTCTGATGGTGTGTCTGCAGCTCTGGGTTTTCCCAAGATGGTGTTGCTAGCCCCATACCCAACCCTTCTCTTTTTGTAGCCAGGCTTGGGACCATCCATGGTGGAATTATCATATATTTACCTTTATAATAAATTTTACTTTGAGTTTTGAACTTTGAGCTTTATGGCCTAATGGCTGTGATCCATTTTGGATCGCCTGTTAATATGGCTTGGGTGACAGACACGGTGCTCGAGTGGGACATGGACCACTATGCACCACTTTGAGCAACTAAGGGTATATTTCACCTGGTGACCATGTTCACCTGCCTGTCATCAAAGATCTATACTCTTACATTCCCCAACTCTGTTTCTCCATTGCTCTTCATCTTGCTACTTGTTGATTGGCAATTGGTTGGGCAATTCACTACTCAACTCTTAATTAATCAAAACTCACACTTTATTGTCTCCGCACAAGCAATGATATAACTATGTTGACCCCAGGCCAACAGGAATTCAACTTTGAACATGAATTCTACTGTTCCCTCTGTATGTATAATTACTCAGACCACTTCACCAATTTATAACACCAAATCAGATTCTCCCGTTGGCCAGATGATGAATCCTCCTTCTACCAGCCTCTGTTATGAGGTTCTTCCTCATGAAGGCAGCCTGTCCTGGGGCTAGAGGTGTGTGTGTGTGTGTGTGTGTGTGTGTGTGGGGGGGGGGGGGTAGGTCAGTGTGAGGATGGGAAAAGGTCTCCTGTTTTCGTGTTGATGTTGTTCTGCATAGCATGCTGGATTTGCTTTCCGGCGCTGGAATGTGTGGCGACACTTGGCGGCTACCCCAGCACGTGCTTCGGTTGCGTTACTTCCTAATGCAGCTGATGTATTTCTCAGTTCAAAGTTCAAAATGCATTTATTATCCAAGCATGTATACATTATAGAACCTTGAGATTCGTCTCCCTTCAGGCAGCCACAAAACAAAGAAACCTCAAAAGAACCTTCCAGAAAAATTGAAGACTGTCAAACCCCAATGTGCAGAGAAAGAGAGAAAAAAAACCAAATCATGCAAACAATAAAAGTGAGCAAATAACATTCAGAACTAAAAAGACAAAATGCTGGCAGAACTCAGCAGGCCAGACAGCATCTATGGGAGGAGGTAGTGATGACGTTTCGGGCCGAAACGCTTCATCAGGAGTGAAGCTCTGAACTAAACATTCAGAACTGAAGCTGTATGAAAGACACAAAGCCAGGTATTGCTGCAGCCTCAGTTCAGCACAAAACCAAGCAAATGTTGCAAGACCACAGATGTGAAGCCAGGCATCACTGCAGCCCGAGTGGGGCCACAGCTTCAGTTCACCGTGGAGCTGGGCACATGTCACGAAGCAGCAAGCAAGAACAGGCAGAACTGGCCCTCACCTTGCCCCTGGTCCCGATACCCTGTCATTTCCGATCAGGCCCAGCGCTTAAGTTATCCAAAGATTGGGCCATTCCTCGGACCGCTGGGGGCCTGAACCCCACCGCCACAATTTGGCCCATGCTTAACCTTTCCTATTTGGCTTGGCACTTAAATCGATAAGACATCGGGACTTTCCTCGCTCTCAGGGATGCCACGGGTCTGTCTCGACTCTGCTATGATCCTGACTCCACCTTCACTGTATTTTTCGATGTACATGTGATAGATCAATGAAGCTGAATCCGAATCCCTGCTGCATTGCACGTCTCTACCTTTAGGCTTTACCTGTGGTTCCCTGTTACCACATTAGCACAATCCATATCCCTAGTTACAAGTTATTAGCCCTCACTGTCTTTTCCCTGACTACAGACAGGAACCAGATCTGATCTTGAAAAGAGTGGAGGATTGGATTGACAAGTTGTCATGGCCTTGTTCTTGTTGCACTTACTCTTGACTGAGGGCTAGTTCGAATTACTCACAGAGGCTGATCATTCTGTGGACCAGCAGAAGACTTGAACAAAACCCCAGTTCTCTATCCAGATAAATTTAGTAAATGGTTCAATACAAATAAGACAGAAAAGAGAAGACAGCCTTGCCTGACAGCATATTTGACAGGGAAGATTCCTGTTGCCCACTGGTTAACTTGGACTGGACTAGTGATGTCAATGTGGGGCAGTTGAATTAATTTCCAGATTTCCTCTCCAAGGTCTATGTTAGAGAACATGTCCATCATGTAGGGGTGTCATATTCTGTCAAAATCCTTCTCCTGGTTCAAGCTGACCAAGGAAGAGTCCATCACGCTGTCCCACATGTAAAGGCTGGCATGCCAGAGCAGCTGAAGGCTGGCAGGAATCTCAGTAGTCTTCCTACCCAGGTTCAGCCTGCAAAGTTGAATCAATTGGCAAAAGCCTTATACAGAATCTTGTAATCCTTGGCTGATGATGAGGTCTGAGTCAATGTAGTAGTAGTAGTAGATGATGAGGTGGGACACCGATTTCTGATTCTCTACATCTACTCTTAGACGAGGGCCATGCTAAACATTCATTCCTACAGGTTTGAAAACTCCAAAACCTGGACCTCTGTACCTCTTGCTGCAACTGGACCCTCGACTTCACGATTAGAAGACCACGGTCTGTGCAGATTGGAAATAACATCTCTATCTCACTGATGATCAACACTGGTGCACCTCAGGGATGTGTGCTTTGCCTACTGCTCCTCTCCCTCTACACCCACGATTGTGTGGCTAGGCTCAAATGGAATTTAAACATTTGTTGATGACAGATTTATTGTTGGAATAAATTCAGATAGTGACAAGAGGGCATATGGGAGCTAAATATATCAGCTAGTTGAGTGGTGTCACAGCAACAACCTTCCACTCAATGTCAATAAAACCTAAGAGACCAACATGTTGATGTAGTTACAAAGAAGGCATGACAGCAACTATATTTCATTAGGAGTTTGAAGAGATTTGGTATGTCATCAAAAACACTTGCGAATTTCTACAGATGTACCATGAAGAGCTTTCAAACTGACAACATGACTATCTGGTATGGGCGGGGTGGGGGGGGGGCTCACTGCAGAGGATTTAAATAAGCTGCAGAGAGTTGCAGACTTAGTCAACTCTATCATGGGCACTAGCCTCCATAGTATCCAGGACATCTTCAAGGAGAGACGACTCAGAAATGTGGTATCAATCATTAAGGACCCCCATCACCCAGGACATGCTCTCTTCTCATTGCTACCATCTTGGAGGAGATACGGGAGCCTGAAAGCACACTCTCAGTGATTCAGGACTAGCTTCTTCCTCTCTGCCATCCAATTTCTGAATTGACAATGAACCCGTGAACACTACCTCACTACTTTTTTGCACTACTTAATTAATTAACTACACACACCACACACACACACACACACACACACACGCACACGCACACGCACACGCACACACACACGCACACGCACACACACACACACACACACACACACACACACACACACACACACACACACACACACACACACACACACACTTTGTTCTGTAATTCAGAGATTTTATTATTGTGTATTGCAATGTACTGCCACCACGTGACAACAAATTTCATGACATATGCCAGTGATATTAAACTTGATTCTGCTTTGGATTATTCTATCAACTGAAAACATTCTGCACTTCCAGCAATTCTGGGTCCATCCAGTCTAGCTCAGTGTGTAGGCTGACACTTTTGGGGTACTTACTCATCTCAAAGCACAGAGGGAGTTTGTCAGCTCCTCTGCGGCCAATGGCTCAACGAGACTTACCTGCTTGCTGTTGACTAAAGCCCGTGAAAAGCATTGCCACAAATGGTTGTGGAGGGCAAGTCATTTAAAGCAGGGGTTGATATGTTTTTGATTGGTAAGGGTGTCAAAGGTATAGGGAGAAGGCAGAATAATGGGGTTAAGAGCAAAAATAAATCAGCCATGATTGAATAGCAGAACAGATTTAATTGGCCAAAATGGCTAATCATGTTCTTACTTCTTAAACTTATTCCTACGAGATTTGTATAGACTGGCATGGAAGATTCTTCCATATGCACATTTGTGAGGATGTGACTGAGCTGTCCTCTACCGCAAGATGTGGATCACAGAGCTCTCTCCCTCTAGAAAAAATGTGAGGAAACTCACCCTGTGCCCAAGACCAGACTCAAGATCAGAAGATGATCTTGGAGGACTCTGAGGCCAGGCCATCATTGCTGTATATTTTATGACGAATTTTGTTTGAACAGAAGAATGCTGCCTGCATTTATGTAGCTCCCAACCATAAATTTGAGTGGGGGTGGGGGGGTGGAGATATGTTTCTACCAAAGGAGGTGTAAGGCACTCCTTACATCCGCTAGCTTGTACATCACTCTTGGGCAAGGTGTAGCACCTGCTTAGCCTCCACTCCCCCCACACCCTCCAGACAGCGTCATGAGAAGCTATGGGAGATGGTCGTATGAGCAGCTGGTGCATATCACAAGTCCTGGTTATGCGACCACTGACGCCAGGCAGACTATCTCTGAGGAGTACTGATAATCACTGGGGTCACCTGTCTTGTAGAGGCACTCCCTAGAAGAAGGCAATGGCAAACCACTTATGTAGAAAACTTTGCCAAGAACAATCATGGTTATGGAAAGACCATGTTCACACGTCATATGGTATGTTACATAATAAATTAATGAATATTAAATTGACTGATACCACAATAATCTTTGATAGAATGTAAAGATTTAAATAAATTAGTTTTAATGATCACATGTAAATGAAACATACAGTGAAATTCTTCTTTTATGCCAACACTCAACACAGTCAGACAGCGTGTTGGGTGCAGCCCACAAGTGTTGCCAGGCTTCCAGCACCAATATAACATGCTGCAACCTTCTAACCCCAGTCTGTACACCTTCTGGAATGTGGGAGGAAACCAGAGCATCTGGAGGAAAACCACATAGTCACAAACCCCTTGCAGACAATGGCAGGATTTGAACTCTGATCGCAGTGCTACGCTACTGTGGCATCCCATGCAGACAAGTACTCTACTGATAAATACTTTTATTTTTGGATGCCGAGGCTGTAATTTAAACGCTTTCTTGAGGAAAGAACCAAATCGAGAGGTCTTTAAACAATTACTTTAACCTGGAGTTGCTGAGGGCAGTCAGGTGTAGGCTGCAGTTACACTTTCCCACCACTGTGGGGCAGTGCGCAATGCCGAGTGAAGGTGAGAGGTGAAGGGGCACGTGACGTCATCCATCGTGAAGATGGCGGCGGAGAAGCTGGAGTTCCACGAGATGGGACTCGATGAGAGATTGATCGAGGTAACCGGATCAGGTCGGGGGGGCGGAGAGGAGGGAAGGCTTAAGGAGAAAGGAAGGGGGAAGAAGAGGAGGGAGGGAAGAGAAAGGAGAAGAAAGAGGGAGAAAAGGAGGAGAAAAAAGAAGTATACATTCGGATGACAGCGCAGGCCAAGGGAGAGGTTTGATTTTTGGGAGATTTATTGCTTTTTTTTTGTCCTATTTTGTTTTTCTCAGCCCTGCCTGTCACAGCGTAGGTGCTGGGGAGACACACAATTCGTCTGCAGGGGCAGAGGCCAGGGTGAATGCTAGACCTGGGGTCAGGCTGGTGGAGGGGGGCAGTAAGGAATCTTTGGAGGGGCGCAAAGGGAAGAGGTGGGGAGTGTGTTTGGAGAAAGAGGCTGAGGAGGTGGGAGCTTGTTGAGAGAATGGTAGCAAAAGGTAGAAATTGTTTGAAAGAGGAGGGATATATTAATGGTGGGACGTTTATGGGCACAATATCCAGAGATGGGGTTGTTGGAGAGGAGTGATAAGATCAAGGGAGATGATGCTGGTGGCAAAGGGAGCGATGTTGAGAAGAGGCAAGGAAACGCAGGGGAGAGTTGAAAGCATTGTACTTATGATCAAATGTTGTGCAACCTTCTGTTTTCCCCACCCTCAAAACAAAAACTTAGGCCATTGCCAAACTGAACTGGGTGCAGCCTACTCTTATTCAGGAAAAGGCCATTCCTCTGGCACTGGAGGGAAAAGATCTACTGGCTAGGGCACGCACTGGGTCTGGTAAAACTGCAGCCTATGCCATTCCCATCATCGAACATCTTCTCAACACTAAAAAGGTAACCCTCCCCACATCTGTCCCTTTTGCTTTTAAGTAGTCTTTGTCTTTCAAGTTGAAGGGTCCAAATTTGTCTGTGTTCAGATTTTGATTTACCAGTGGCATGTACAATGAAACATACTGAGAAGTGTGCTGTTTCCTTTAAAAACCAGCACACCTAAGGATGTGCTGGGATCAGCCTAGAAGTGTCACCATATATTCTGTTGGCAACTCAGCAAGGCCATCAGAGCAACACAAGCAACAACCTCAACGGAATGGTGAGGGTGCAATCCTGACTTAGCAGATGCTGCTCAACGGGGGAATGTCGCGGCACCATGACAACAGAACGTGAGAGAGCTGGGATGGGCGTGCCGGCCATAGCAGCTCTCTCTCGCTCATGGAAGGCAAGGCGAAAGAGACGGAGAGATGCCATAGAGCCACACGTTGGCCTAGGTCACTAGAGCAAAAGGAAGGGGAATCTCTTTTCCCACTCACCCTAATACAGCCCAATGCGATGAATTTAATGTGTGCTTCCTAGACTTGCTCCTTTGAAGCATTGGGTCAAATTCCAGACAAGTAGACAGGCAATAAGTTGTCTTTGGATAGAAAAGGGAGTGAAACAACACTGCGCTGTTTTATGATTTGCATTCTCCCATTCTGGAGGTTGCTGGGCATTAACGCAGCAATCGTGTGGGGAGCAGAGTAGCATGAATCCTCCTCAATGTCAAGTTTGGCTGGCGGCTCTGTAGCGTAGCAGCGCAGTGCTTTACATCAGCCAGCCGTAAGATCAGGGTTCAATTCCCGTCGCTGCCTGTAAGGAGTCTGCTTATTCTCCACGTGATCATGTTCATTACCTCTGGCTGCTCCAGTTTCCTCCATGTTCGAAAGGTGGACGGTTAGGCTAGTGAGTTGTGCGCATGCCATGTTGGCACTGGAAGTTTGTAACACTTGTGGGCTGCCCAACACAAATTTTGCTGATTTGATTTGTTACAAATGATGCATTTCACTGTATGTTTTAATGTACATGTCAGAAATAAACACTACTTAAGATTATTCTGAATTTTGTGCATGACCACAATGTATGAATTCCTCACTCTGTGTAATATGCTTGCTGGTCAGGCACTGCTGAATCCACTTGCTGCCATAGAGAAGCTGATTAATAACAGTGTGGATGGACAGGATATAAACACAAGGTCAGCAGATGCTGGAAATCCAAAGCAACACACACAGAATGCTGGAGGAACTCAGCAAGGCTGGCAGGATCTGTGGAAAAAATAAACAGTTGACATTTCAGGCTGATACCCTTCTTCAGGACTGAGAAGGAAGGGGGGGGGGAAAATGCTAGAATTAAAAAGTGGGGGGAGGGTCTAAAGGCTAGCTGGAAGGTGATAGGTAAAGCCAAGTGGGTGGGAAAGGTCAAGGGCTGGAGATGAAGGCATCTGAGAGGAGGGAAGAGTGGACCATTGGAGAAAGGAAAGGAGGAGGGGACCTGGGGGAAGTAATAGGCAGGCGAGAAGTGTTAAAAGGTCAGAGTGGGTAATAGATGGGGTGTAGTTGGCTTACTGGAAGGAGAACTCTATATTCATACCGTCAGGAATCAAAAAATAGATTATGAGGTATTGAATGTAGAAGATAAGATTTTACTCTTCTGTCCTGAAATAGGCCTCATTTTGGCATGTGGAGGTCATGGGTCAACATGTCAGACTGGAGCCCATTTGTACTTGACTGGAGTATCAGCAATGTTTGTGACAGAGCTGGAGTTTCTTAAACCCTGTGTCTCTCCTCAGTCCACTTGCGAGCAGGCAGTGCGAGCCCTTGTGTTGGTTCCCACGAAGGAGCTGGGTCATCAAGTGCAGCAAATGATCCGGCAACTGACAGCTTATTGCACGTGGGACGTTCGAGTGGCTGACGTCTCGGGGCAGGCGGATATATCAGCACAGAGGTAGAAGAAAAATGAGTGTTTGTGAGCTTTCCGTCCTGTTTGAACCATGTCGCGTGGCCCTTTTCAATACCGGTTCTCTCTTTCAGGCCCATATTAATGGAGAAGCCTGATATAGTCATTGGCACTCCCTCCCGTGTTCTGCTGCACGTGGAACAGCACACTCTGAGTCTTTGTACCTCCCTGGAAATGCTTGTGATCGATGAGGCAGATCTACTCTTCTCATTTGGGTTTGAAAATGACCTGAAGAACCTTCTGGGGTAAGAAACTAACTTTGAGATTTTTTTTCTTGATTGTATTTCTATTATGTTGGTATAATTTGTCTGAAAATAGATTTATCTTTCAGTTTGCCCTTACAGATCATCTTCTGCGAATTATTGTTACATCTATTGACCTATAATGAATGTGTGTTTCTGTGCCATTAAGTAGGATCATCATCTTCATTATGTGCCTTGTCGTATGATGTAGATTGTTGTTGTTTTGAATGGCAAGTGTTTTTCCCAGCACACATCCAATTGGTTTTTGTCAAATGAGGAAGTGTGGCCCAGAGGGGCAGACACAAGTCTGTCCTTTTGGGAGTCAGGGTTGGATCAGTCTTCATCGGGCATCTGGTCCACAGCTGATCCAACATGGGTGGCCCTGAGTTGCTATCGCCTGATGAAATCCTTGATGCACGCAAGCCTCCACACGACATCAATGTGTTGATCCAGGTTGTGGAAGTGTGATGTAGATGATCATCGTCCATCCATGACCATGATTGTTCTTGGCAAATTTTTCTACAGAAGTGTAATTGCCTTCTTCTGCAAAGTGCCTTTACAAAGATGCGTGACCCCACCCATACCCTTCAGAGATTGAAGCAACGCGCACAAAATGCTGGAAGAACTCAGCAGGCCAGGCAGCATCTGTGGAAAAGAGTAAACAGTTGATGTTTCACCCCGAGACCCTTCATCAGGACTCGCGCTTTACTCTTCAGTGATCGTCTGCCTGATGATCACGACTCTTCAAGTCCTGGTGATAGGCACCCACTGCTCATACGACCATCCATTATGTGCTCCCATGGCTTCACGTGACCTTGATCTTGGGGGAGGGGGGGCAAGCAGATGCTATACTTGGCCAAGGGTGACCAGAGGGAAGGAATGCCTTACACCTCCTTTGGTAGAGACACATCTCCACCTCACCACAAATCGGTAAGATCATGCTGCACATAAGTATATTGAAGGAATAAAGATGAAAAGGGAATACAGAATATATTGTAGTTGTAGCTATGGAGCAGCTGTAGGTAAAGAAATAAATTTCAAGTGAATAAGTAAACTACAAGGGGCCTTGGCGAGGTAGTTTGCAAGAGCAAGAGTTTATCTTATGAGAATAGAAGCTGTCCTGGATTAAGATTTACTTCCCACGTGTACATCGAAGCACAAAGTGAAGTGTATCATTTGCATTAACAACAAACACCCGAGGATGTGCTGGGGACAGCCTGCACGTGCCACCATACATTCTGCGTGTGAATCTGTAAGTCAAGGCCCAAAGTCAGCCACCCTGGAGGTCATGTCGGTCAACGCCCGAAGTTCACAATCTGGGGCCGAGACCCAGAGATCAGCGAAGTCTGGAGGGCAAAGGCGAAAGTCGAAGTCCAGAGTTCAGCAAGTCTGGGGGTTGAAAGCCAGAAAGTCGGTATGAATGGAGATGGAGACCCAAATGTTGAGTCTGTGAGTCTTGAGAGCCCAGGGCCAAAGACTGGAGACCAGGAGGCAGCCTGTCCTGGGGTTGGAGCACTGTCTGTGAGAGTGAGAGGGTGGGGGTAGACTTATTTTACTGTTACTGACTTATTTAATTCTGTTCGTATTGCTGTATGTGTTGCTCTGCTGAACATTGTGGGCAGGCGATGTGGAGTCTGGTAGGGGAAAGTTTCACCCACAGATGGTCTCCACCTGGAATATTCAGTAGCAAATTTACAACATTCAGCTGATTTAGAATGGGATTTATATAGGATTAGTGTAAGTGGGTTCTTGATCAGCCCAGACCAGTTGTGCTGTATGACTGGCTCTATACATGGACTATTTGGAAAGAACGTACCAAGGTAACACAAGATCTTCTGGTTAAAAGTCTGATACAGATAGAACGATTAGCATAATAATTTCGGAGCAGTCCACAAGTTATAAATGACAACTGTCTTATATATCGGGTCAAATCATCAAGTTCACTGACGACACAACAGTGGTTGGCCTCATCAACAACAATAATGAGACAGTGGACAGAGTGGTGGTAGAGCTACTTGTGGAATGGTGCGAGCACAACAAGTGTCTCAACATAGACAAGCCTACGGAGGTGATCCTAGACTTTAGGAGGGTGCAGGCTGACCACTCCTCACTGCACGTAACTCTCTACAAAGAGAGTTTAGGAGCACCAACTTCCTGGGAGTGCACATAATGGATGCCTCAACAACATCTTTTTAGTCAAGAAAGCACAAGCAGTGTCTCCACTGCCTGTGGAGATTGAGGCAAGGGATCACCCCCCCCCACTATTCCAGTCAATTTTTACAGGAGCACCGTTGAGAGTGCCCTGTCCAGTTGCATCATTGTCTGGTACAGGAGATGGAGGACTTCTGACCAAAAGACCCTACAAAGGATTGCAAGGAATCCTGAGGGGATCACTCCATATGCAGGGACCTAAGTATTGTCAAAGATCCCTTCCATCCTTACAGCAATCTCTTTGACCCGCTACAAACAGGCAGGAGGCACCATGGCATTAGAACAAGGACTGCTAGGATGGGAAACGGCTTCTTCCCCAAGGCTGTGAGACACCTGAACTCCCTGCCACCACCCACATCTCATCACTTATGAAATGGCAGCCGCATTATGCTGTTTACTTTTTAAAGTAAGAATCTGCTGGAGGCTGAAGAAGATGGACCGTCTTGGGTTTAGAGGACTGTGTATCTGCATGGGTGGGAGGGAGGAATGGGCTGGTCTTGACATTTCGGAGCTTGTGTTCTGCTTTGTTCTGGTGTGTGTGGTTTGGCCGAGCATTGTTGGCATGCTGTGTTGACGCCAGAGTGTGTGGTGACGTGCCGCACACCCTCAGGTGTGTTGGCGTTGTGACACAAAGGACGCATTTCACGGTCACTGTGATGTGCACATATAAGATTTTCCAATAAGATGGCAGTGTGCTCAAATGCAGCAGCTTCTACGGGGTCGGCCAAAGGTGTTACTGTCCTTTTTAAGCATGATTTTTTACGATTACAAGACCCTGCTGGACATTAAAAGTACAGCAGTCCCATCAGCGAGGTGCTCGTTGGCAGAGAAACTAAAGGAGTTGGACTTGGTCCGGATCGTGCTGCTGCCTGCATCAGAGAAACTTTAGAGGAGTCAATGCACGAAGGAGATGTGCAGTCTGACGGCAATGATCATCTTTCGCTTTCCTTGTGATCCCAAGACCCTGTTGGACGTTATTAGTGTGGAATTCAGCAAGTCTACCTCACTGGTTTATTGGCGATTGGCAGGGAGCTGCGTGGCCTCAGTTGTAGTGAGGACTAGGCCTCAAGCGGCGGTGTTGACAGTTTACAACCGCCCGGGGGGAGAGGATCGGAGTCACACCTCACTGGAGGTGGTGTGGCACAGCACCCAAGCTGGAGTCAGATGCTGCCCCCTAGTGTTTGCTCAGCAGAAAACAAGTTGATTTGTGTTTAACTGCCGACTTCTGCAACATCAATGGACTCGGGTCTCGGGCCATTTTTTTTGTGTGGCTGTATTTTATTGTTATCTTATATGTGCTTGCTATCATATGCGCTATATGAGGTTTTTCCTGTGTGTGACTGTTGGTACTGCGTTTTGTACTTTGGCCCTGGAGGAACATTGTTGCATTTGGCTGTATTCATAGGTTTTCATGTATAGTTGAATGATAATTACTCTATAAATAAACTTGAATCTTGAATATAATGCCTTTAATGTGCTTTTCAGGATGTCTCGAAGTACTTCACAATTGTTGTGCATTTTGTTTTGAGTGCAGTCGCCTGTGTTGGGAATAGAGCAATGGTGTTTGTAAACATCTCTCAAAATAGTAATGTGATAATGACCAAGTAAGCTTTCATTTTAATAATGACTATAGAATAAATGTTTGCGAGGATGTCTGGCTCCATCTACTGGTGCACTTCAGGACTGTGTCATCAAATTCTTTATGACCAACTGACTGACTGAACACTGCCCTAAGGCCATGTCCTCATCAGTTCCACCCTCCTGAGGTAGAAGTCCGAATTTTTGTGCTCCTTGTCAGCATAGTTTTCTGAAAGGAATACCTTTCCTGACAAATCTGTTGGAATTCATTGAGGAAATAATAGGCAAGATCGACAAAGGAGTGTCAGTGAATGTTGTTTATTTGGATTTTCAGAAGATCTTTGACAAGGTGCCGTGCACGAGGCTGTTAAGTAAGATAGTAGCTCAGGAAAGGTGGCAGCATGGATTGAAGATTGGCTGACTGGCAGAAGGACCTTTTCAGTTTGGCTGCTGGTGACTAGTGTGTTTCTGCAGGGGTTGGTGTCGGATCTGCTCCTTTCATGATAAAGGTTAATGATCTGGATGATGGAATGGATGGTTTTGTGCCCATGTTTGTGGATGATACAAAAATAGATGGAGAGGCAGGTAATGTTGAGGAAACAGAGGGCCTGCAGAAGGACGTGCAGAATAGGAGAATGGGCAAAGACATTGCAGGTTGAATACAGTGTAGGGAATGCACGGTGATGCACTTTTTTGGAAGGTATAAAGGTGCAGATAATTTTCTAAAAGGGGAGAAAATTCAGAAATTGGAGGTGCAAAGGACTTGGGTGTCCTCATGTAGGATTCCCTGAAGGTTAACTTGCAGTTGGAGTTGGTAGTAAGGAAGGCAAACACAATGTTAGCATTCATTTCAAGAGGGCTAGAATATAAAAGCAAAGATGCATTGCTGAGGCTTTATAAGGTCTCGGGGCATTCGAGTCCCATAATCTAAGAAAGGATGTGCTGGAATTGGAGTTGGTCCATAGCAGGTTTACTATGCTAAACCTGCATAAACCTGCAGGTTTATGTTCGAGAATGATCCTGGGAATGAGAGGATTAGTGCATGAGCTGTGTTTGGCTGGGTACTGGATTGAAAGAGCAAACTGAAAGATCTCATAGACTTGGTGTTCAAAATAACAAGTGATTTATTAATAAAAAACTGGTGTGCACACCAGAAGACCAGTCAAAGCTGATTTAGCTGAACATGAATTTGGTACAGCTTTTACATTCTCAGTTGATGAGCTTACCAATAAGACTGCATTTTGATAACAGAGTGATGACTATAGGAAGACTTAATTAAGTAACAAACTAGGTCCTGATTACAGAATAAAATTATTATCCTCGGGTTTAACAGTGTATCCAGATTTCTACCTCAACAATGGGTGCACGACCTATGGACTCAGTTCCATCTCATATTCTCAATATTCATTGCTAAATTACTTATTATTTCTTTCTATTTGTAGTTGCACAGTTTGTTGTCTTGCACACTAGTTGAACATCCAGTTGGTGCCGTCTTTCATCGATTCTATTAATGGTTATTATTCTGTTATGGATTTTTGGAGTATGCGCACAAGAAAATGTATCTCAGGGTTGTATATGGTGATGTAATAAATTTATTTTGAACACTAACAAAATTAATGATGTGCCAGAAACTCGCATATTGTCACTGCTGCATTCCATGGCTCTACTTCTAGGCTTGTCTTTGTTTCCCCGCTAACCATATTAGCACAATCCTCATCCCTATTTACTAGTTATCAGCCCTCTTTAGTCTTTCTCCTACAACATGGACCTTCGATACGTTTTCAGCAAGTCGTTAGTGTTAGAGAAGATGTGACATTTAACCCTCAGGCAGTGTGGACTGTGGAATTTATACCTGTCTGGTTTATTCTCACTTCTTGTAGACATCTTCCGAAGATTTATCAGGCGTTCTTGATGTCGGCCACATTTAATAAAGACGTTCAGGCACTGAAGGAGCTGGTGCTTCATAACCCGGTAAGAATTCTGTAAACTATTTGACCATCTTGTTGGCCTTGTTTCAGTGGTGGTAATATGGATGACCCAGAATTTCAGATACGTGATGTTCACTTCCACACTCAGATCTGGTGTATGCTGTCTGCTTTTTTGGATGAATGGTAGAGATCCCATTGGTCTCTTATGAAGGGGAAGGGCTGGGTGTTAGTTAGGACAGTTTCACTTGGCCTTAAGGCAGTTTGATGTTGAACCATTTAGCAGCCATCTCTACCTATTTTTGGAGTTTTAAATGTTAGAAAGTCTTTGTGAGGTGTCCTGAGAATTTAAACAATGCTTACAAATATACAAGCAGTCCCCAGGTTATGTACGAGTTCCGTTCCTGAGTCTGTCTTTAGGTTGGATTTGTACCAAAGTCAGAACAAGTACATCCGGTATTATTTAGCGTCAGTTAGTCAAACGTTTGTCTTAGTATGTAGTATATATTTTACCTTTCTGTGCATATAAAACACTTAAGAAACATATGTATTCCAATAATTAAACCACTGCGTTGCCTAGTAATAGTTGTAGCTTTCATTGGGGCAGCGCCTTTCACATGCTCCATTATTCCCACTTTATCCATTATCCTTTAAAATTGTTCCGATCGTTGACTGACTGTAGCCTAACACTTTTCCAATGAGCGATGGCGTTTCACCTTTTTCCAAACGCTTTATTATTTCCACTTTATTTTCAATCGTGATGGCTTCCCGTCAATGGAAAAGAAACGCTGCGGGTGGCGGCTTCCGAGCTTTGCCGGCTCCCGAGGTCCGCTGGGTCCTAAGGACCACCGCAAGGAGACAGGCTAAAGGGGACAAGTGGGGGCTGTGCTGGGTTTGGGTATTTGATCATCAATGATATTCCGCGTGGAAATTTAAACTGGAGGTGGCAATTTTTTTTTTTACGAGGTCGAGTTGCGAGCTCGACATCAACCAAGCACGGATGGTACGAGAGTCACTGGATTGACATCAACCCGGCACGGGAACGGTCTATCACTGGATTGAACTTGGGAAACTCCGTTCTCCTGCCCAGCGCTGATCTCACTGCGCCACCAGCCGACTGGAATGGGGGGGAGGGGTGGGCAGGGTCAGGGTGAATCTTACTAAGAAAAATTTAAGCCAAATACAAAGTTGAACACTCAACACAGTGTCAAAGGCAATGACTTAAAATGGCGGATGGCGTTCTCCCTCCTCAGTTTGTAAGTATGAGTTGTCCGTAAGTTGGACGCTCGTAACTCGGGGACTACCTGTAAATGATTCCTCTTGGACATAGATTGTGCAATAGGAATCAGTCATTTATTCATGAATAAGTAAACAAATTATATTCTCTCCATTGATGTTTTGGCTATCAGGCTTCTTAATTGATGTGAATAACTTCAGTGAACTGATTCTATAACCTACAAACTCTTTATAACTTATGTTCTCAGTATTATTTTATTTGCAGTTTATCTTTTGCACATTAGTTGGTTGTCAATCTTTGTGATGCATAGTTTTCCATAGATTACACTTCTTTTCCTGTAAATGCTTGCAAGAAAATTAATCTCAAAGTAGTATATAGTAGCATATTTTTACTTCGATAGTAAATTTATTTTGACTATTTTGACTCTGTCTACTCTTGGTTAAATTCATCACATTTGTAAAGTGACAAAGGTAGACTGTGGCTGTGATGTGTTGCTGTAATGTCATCTTATATCCTTTAGGTGGTTCTGAAGCTTCAGGAGTCTCAACTTCCAGACAGCTCCCAACTGACTCAGTACCGCATAAATTGTGAGGAGGAGGAGAAATTCCTGTTGATCTACACGTTACTCAAACTTTCCCTTATCCGAGGCAAGACTATTATCTTTGTGAACTCTATTGACAAATGTTACCGGCTGAAGTTATTCCTGGAGCAGTTCAGCATCTCCTCTTGTGTCCTAAACTCAGAGCTACCAATCCACTCCAGGTACAACTTCACGTATTCTTTTCACAACACATCTCTTTTTTTGTTCCCTTCTGACTTTGCTTTCCTGATTCCAACTAGAGCATCCAGATTACGTTTTGATGGGGGAAGGGGAGTGATGTCATTTGTGTACACAGAAGAGTAAAAATTAAATTAGCTTTGAAAGCCTTAGTTCATGCACTGTTCAGTCATATTAGTTTCTGAGTTGCATACAGTGTGTCATGGTTTGATGTGGGGAAGAGTATAACATGTAGAACTAGCAGCCATTCAGCCCCTTAAGGTTGTTCTGCCACTCTGTAGATCATAACTGATTATTTAACTCAACATGCTTCCTTGTCCTAACCTTGTATACCTTGATTGCCTCAGATCACAAGGACATCCCTTTAGAACAGAGGAGAAATTTCTTTAATGAGAGAGTGGTGAATCTGTGGAATCCATTGCCACCGATGGATGTGGATGCCAAGTCATCGTGTATATTTAAAGCAGAGGTTAACAGATCATTTATTGTCAAAGGTTACAGAGAGAAGGCAGGAGAATAAGGTTGAGAGTGATAATAAATCAGCCATAACGGAATGGCGGAGCAGACTTGATGAGTTGATTGGCCCAATTCTGCTCCTGCGTCTTATAGTCTTATGATTGCTCCAACATCTAGGAATCTGTCAGTTTCAGTCTCGAAAGTTGAATCTCTGACTCTACAATCTCCTATCACCAGAACATGGGGCATCTGACCCCACTATCTTCCCTCTATCAGAGGGCTTGGTGACTGGCCCTTCAGTCTCCCTTCCCAAAAAGGCATGAAAAGCAATAGAAACCTGCAGATGCTGGAAATCCAAAATAAAAATGCAAGTGCTGCTGATGACTGATCATGGACCAGAAATATTTCTGTTTTATTCTCCCCAGGTGCTGCATGACCTGCTGGGAATCTCCAGCACGTTTGATTTTTATCCAATAATCAGAGGATCCAAGACCCTTCCCAGTGTGCTGTGGTTAGAGCAGGGGCTGACGCTTGTAAAGAATCATGGCCATATGGTTTCTCGATCCTGCCAGGGTATTCTCACAGCCATTGCCACCATTTTTCCAACCTATCACCATGACATTGGATTTTTCTACTACCAGGAAATATATTGATCTGTTTTTAAAACTATTAATGAACCTCCATAGCCCTACAGAGAATTCCAAAGAGTCACCATTTTCTGAGGGAAGAAGTCTCTCGTTTCAGTCCAAAATGGATGACCTTTATTTCAGGACTTGGATCTTCTCTATTGGAATATTTTATCTTTTACTGACCTCAGTCTGAACCAAGATCAGTTCAAAGATTATAGAGGAGGTACAGGAGACTGAAGAGAGACACTGATCATCATCAGATTTCTGAATGGACAGAAAACCCTTGATCTCTCATCATCGTTATGTACCGTATCCTGTGATGTAGGCAATGATGGTCTATGACCATGATTGGCAAATTTTTCCACAGAAATGGCTTGCCATTGCCACATGCAGTGTCTTTACAAGATAGGTGACCCTAGCCATTATCAATATTCTTCAGAGATTGTCTACTTGGTGTCAGTGGTCGTATAACCAGGACTTGTGCACCAGCTACTCATATGACCATTCATCACCTGCTCCTATGCTTCACGTGACCCTGATCACTGGGGCTAAAGAGGTGCTCCACCTTGCCCAAGGGTAACCTGCAGGTTAGCAGAGGGAGAGTGCCTTACACCGCCTTATGTAGAGATGTATCTTCATTGCACAACCCTCCTATGAACACTACCTCACTATTTTTGCTCTCTTTTTGCCCTAATTTATTTTAAATATATTTCTTATAGTAATATATATTGTATTTTATGTACTGCTCTGTACTGCTGTTGCAAAACAACAAATTCAGTGACATATGTCAGGGATAATAAACCTGATTCTGATTGAGAGAGGCTGCTGTAAGTGCTTTGATTTACAAGACAACTGTTGAGAACAGGTGACAGGCTGTGGTGTGAGATGGGAGGGTGATGAAAGTAATAACTGCATTGCCGAGGTGCCTTAGCTTTCACTGTGTTCTATCAGGTGTCACATCATCAATCAGTTCAGTCGGGGTTTTTACGATTATATTATTGCAACGGACGAGCATGACCTGACTAATGCTTCCAGTACAGATGGGATGAAGAAAAAGAAAAGCCACGGCAAAGGAGCAAAGTAAGTATTATTTTCAGTGGAGTCAAAGTCATACAGTGTAGGCCTGGTTTGTTTATCGTGTCCATCAAGCACTCATTTACACTAATTCTAAACTAAATCAAGCTTGTGTAATAGTTAGAGATGTGATGCAACTCTGAGAAGGTTGAATCTGGTGGAAGTAGTGCGTGGATTGAGTGAGTGGAAATGTGGGACCTCGTACCACTAGGATCAGGAACAGTTATGACCCGTCACCCATCAGGCTCTTGAACTGAAGTGGATAACTTCACTCAACTTCACTTGCCCCTTCATTGAAATGTTCCCACAAGCAATAGATTCACTTTTGAGGACTCTTCATCTCATGTCCTTGATATTTATTTAATATTACTTCTTTCATTGTGTATTTGCACAGTTTGTTGTCTTCAGCACTTTGGTTAAATGCCCTAGTTGGGCGGTCTTTCATTGATCCTGTTATTATTCCATAGATTTATTGAGTATGCCCACAGGAAAATAAATCTCATAGTTGTATATGGTGACGTATATGCACTTTGATAATAACAATTACTCTGAACTTTACAATTTAGACACAAAAAAATGACATTTGATAAAGACAGTGAATGTCCTCAGATAATTGCATATACTGTGGGTATGATAGAAAGTACAGGAGAATTAAGGATACTTGTTCTCAGACTTCTGAGTAGGGCATGTTACTTCAGTAATTAAGTTATAGAGCATTCCAGATGCTTAAATTTATTCATTGACATTACTGATAATTGGGAGGTCCAGCTAATCATATATGAAATAATAACTAGGCCACAATGTGAGTACTGTGTACAGGCCTGCTTACCAAATTGGATGGCGCATGTGAGCTGCTGGGGCATTAGTATCTGAAAGTTGGTCCGCAGAATCCAATTCCAGTTACTTTGGGCAGTATTCCGAACACCCTTGTATCGTTCTGCTTAAAATAATGAATTATTATTCCGATGGATGTATGACTTTTCTTCAAGGCCAAGCCTGCTGATCTTCTGGGGTTCTCCTATGTTGTGTATTTTGAGTGTGTGTAATTCTAAGCACAGACCCTGATAATTATAACAACAAAGATCAATCAACTTTTTTTTTTAACCTCCATATGTTGTTAGAGAAACTTTTTTGCCCAAAGGGTCATGGTAACACGAAGGAGTGGGGAGGCAGAAAACCTTGATGCATTTAAAAAGTCCGGAATGAACATTTGATCTCTGCTAATCTGAAGGGCTAAAAGTTGGAATAGTTAATTACCTTTTTTTTCCATTCAGAGTGGGTACAACAGGAATAGTAATTGCCTTGCGTCCCTTTTGTTTTATCAGCATTGTCATTGGAATTGTTTTTATAAACCGTAGATTTCTTTATTTTCTTGTTGGCCCAAATCAATATGTTGGTCACTAGATTTTTTTCTCCTTCGAGCCTCAAAGTTATTGTGCACCTGGGGTTGCATGTGATTGAACACATAATCCTTCAGATAAGTGCAGCAAGTGCATGGGCTTTTGATTAATGATGTTTTCTGTATATTATCTGTTTCTACACTGAGTGACCACTTTATTAGGTAGACCTGTATGTTAATGTAAATATCTAATCAACCAATCATTTGGCAGCAACTCAATGCATAAAAGCATGCAGGCATGGTCAAGAGGTTCATTTGTTGTTCTGACCAAACATCCGAATGAGAAGAACTGTGACTTTGACCATGGAATAATTTTTGGTGCCAGATGGGATAGATTGAGTATCTCAGAAACTGCTGATCTCCTGGGATTTTCACACACAGCAGTCTCTAGAGTTTATAGGGAATGGTTAGTAAAACAAAAAATACCCAGTGAGCGGCAGTTCTGTTGGTGAAAATGCCTTGTTAATGAGAGAGGTCTGAGGAGACAGTAACTCAAATAACCACGTGCCACAACAGTGGTGTGCAGAAGAGCCTATCTGAACGCAGAACATGTTGAACCTTGAAGTGGATGAACTACAGCAGTAGAAGAACACACCGGGTTCCATTTCTGTACCTGAGAAAGTGGCCAGTGTGTGTCTCTAACCGACAACAATGCCAAGATGTTCTATATAGAACTTAAAAACAGTAGGATATTGGGATTGGATTGTATGATCCACAACCATCAAGTATCAAGGCACACTTGGTCTGACTTGAGGTGGTGATTGATTTAATATATTTTTTTGGTTAAAACATTTTTTCGTGTTCATAATTAACAGATATTTTTCTTACTATTTCAGAGGGAAGGATAATGAATATGGGGTCTCCCGAGGGATAGACTTTCAGAATCTGTCAAATGTAATCAATTTTGATGTCCCACTCACAGTAGAGTCGTATATCCATCGTGTTGGAAGGTAAATCATAATGTACATTGCATCTAGACTATAAGACATAGGATACAATTAGGGCATTTGGTCCATCTAGTCTGCTCCACCATTTAATCATGTCTGATCCTTTTTCCCCTTCCACAGCCCCACTTTCCAGCCTTCTCCCCGTAACTTTTGCTGCCGTGTCCAATCACGAGCCTGTCAAGCTGTACCTTAAAAACACCTAACGACCTGGCCTCTACAGCTGCCTGTGGTAATAAATTCCACAAATTCACTACCCTCTGGCTAAAGAAATTTCTCTACATCTCTGTTTTAAATGATGCTGCTCTATCCTGAGGCTGTGCCCTCTTGTCCTAGACTCCCTCACCATGGGGAAACATCCTTTCCACATCAACTGTCTAGGCCTTTCAGCATTTGAAAGCTTAAAATGAGATATCCCCTCATCCTTCTAAATTCCAATGTGTACAGACTCAGTGCTATCAAATGTTCCTCGTATGATAACCCTTTCATTCCTGGAATCATCCTTGTGAACCTCTGGGAATGAAAGGGTTATCATACGAGGAACGTTTGATAGCTCTGGGTCTGTAGGCACTGGAATTTAGAATGATGAAGGGAGATCTCATTGAAACCTTTTGAATGTTGAAAGGCCTAAATCCTTCTCATTTTCTTCCCAACTGTGGCCTGTAGTTATCTAAAATTACATAGGGAACTTAAATCAACTAGGTTAGTGGGCCAGGGAATAGCAGATGGAGTTTAATTCAGGTAAATGCAAAGTGTTGATATTTGGTAAGGCATATCAGGGGAGGGGTCCTGGGAAATGTTGTAGCACAGACTGACAAGTATATAGTTTCCTGATGGTGGACAGGTTAATGAGGAAGACATTTGGTATACTAGCCTTCATCAGTCAACACATTGAGTATAAGAGTGGCAATGTCATTTTGTTAAGTTAACACACACAAAATGCTGGTGGAACTCAGCAGGCCAGGCAGCATCTATAAGGAGAAACACTGTCGACGTTTTGGGCCTGGCCTGCTGTGTTCCACCAGCATTTTGTGCGTGTTGCTTGAATTTCCAGCATCTGCAGATTTCCTCGTGTTCATTTTGTTAAGGCCACATTTGGAGAACTGTGTACATTGGTGAGACCTGTCATAAATTGGGTGACTGCTTCATCAAGCACCTCCGCTCCATCTGCCAAAAATGGAACTTCCTGGTGGCCAAACATTTTAATTCTGATTCCTCTTATGATATGTCAGTCCATGGCTACCTCTTGTGCCATGATGAGGCCACCATCAGGGTGGAGGGGGCATGAAGATCGAATTATCCTTCCATTAAAAAAAATCCTCTCCCCTCCCTTCCCCTCTCCTCCTCTTCTATTCCCCACTCTGTCCACTTACCTCTTCTCACCTGCCTATCACCTCCCTCGGGTCCCTTCCTGCTTTTCTTTATCCAATGGTCCTCTCCTCTCCTATCAGATCCCTTGCTGTCCAGCTCTTTACCTTTCATACTCACCTGGCTTCACCTATCACCTTCTAGCCATCCTCCTTCCCTTCCCTCCATCTTTTTATTCTGGCATCTTCCCTCTCCCTTTCTGGTCCTGATGAAGAGTCTCGGCCCGAAACTTCGACTTTATTGATTTCCATAGATGTTGCCTTACCTGCTGAGTTCCTCCAGCACTTTGTGTGTGTTGTATGTACTTCTTGTTTGACTGGCTGTCACTGAGCTGGAAAACGTGCAGAAAGTATGAGATTGTTACTGCAACTAGACGATTTGGTTTATAAGGAGAAACTGGATAGGCTGGGACATTTTTTCTTGGAGCATTGAGGCTGAGGGTGGCCTTTTTTGGGGTGGGAACAAAGTCACCGGAGAGCTAGTGAATATATAAGTGTTTTTATAGCAAAAATAAGCAGCACACATCCTAGTTCAATACACTTGGAAGAAGAGACCTGCTCAGCCCAACATTACATGACATTTTTTAAATGCTAAAGATCAAAGGTAACGGCAGGATAATTCTGTAGTTATAATGTATCTACAATGCTTCCTTTGAATTACATATAGTTTTTGAACACCTCCTTTGCACCCACACCCCAGACACCCAAAATGAATGTTAATCCCCACTGGCTCTGGGCTGCATTTATGCAAACATGGGCATCAGGTCCAAGTGGAGTGTTCCTTTATTTGTGAGTGACCCCAACCTGCAGTTCCAGGAAACCCATTATTCTGAGCTGCATTTTAAATTCAACTTGCAATCCACGTTCAAATCTGAAGAGTGGCTGCTGTTGAGTTTCATATTTGTTATATACCTTAATTCCAGAATATGTCCTAACAAGCGTAGAGTTTAGAAAAGCGTGAGGGGCAACAGATATGGTGAATAGTCTTTTCTCTATGGATGGGGAGTCCAAATCTAGAGGGCATGGGTTCAAAGTGAGAGGGGAAAGATTTAAAGGGAATCTGGGGCAACTTGTTCACACAGGCTAATGTGTAAAAGGAACGAGTAGGGTATAATTACGGCATTTAAAAGATATTTGGACAGGAATATGCGTGGGAAAGGATTAGAGATATTTTGGCCAAAAGCAGGCAAATGGGACTAGCTTGGTTGGCCAATTTGTTTCATATGGAGATATGGACCAAAGGGCCTGTTTTCCACACAGTATACCTCAATGACCTGTGACTGTCTGCTAGCCTTTGAGTAAAACAATTTGTCAGTCACTGAAATGAACTGCCCAATGCTTCTGAACATTAAAGAAGTTTTTTTTAATGCGTGCTGAGGTTGATGATGGATTTGAATTCCACTTATTCCCACAGAACAGCTCGCGTGGATAACCAGGGTACAGCACTGACCTTTGTGTCGCACAAGGAATTGCCGCTGTTACAACAAGTGGAAGAAGCACTAACTGGAGGTTAGACCTGGCTGTTGGGTCGAGAGTCATAGAACACTGCGGTACAGAAAGTTCAGCCTTATCTAGGCTGAACTATTATTCTGCCTAGTACCATCAACCACACCTGGATCACAGCTTTCCATACCCCTTCCCATCCTTGTACTTGTACACTTAAATGTTGCAATGGAACCCTCATCCCTCACTTGTTCTGGCAGCTGGTTCCACATGCCCCACTTTCTGAGTGAAGAAGTTCCCCTTAAGTATTTCACCTTGCATGCTTAACCTCTGATCTCTGTCTAGTTCTAGTCTCACGTGACCTTAGCTGAAAACACCTGCTTGTATTTACCTTACCTGTACCCCTCATTATTTTGTACACCCCTGTGCTTCAGGGAAAAATGTCCTAACCTGTTCAGTCTTTCCCGTAGTTGGGGCAAATCAGAGGTTTAATTCTCTGACATTAGGGTGGAAGGTTTGATTAGAAACCTGTCTCCCTTGAAAGATGCACTGACAGCAATCAAACAACTCCTAGCATCTTAGCTTGAAACCCCGTTTACATTTCCATTGTGAGTCAATTCATGCATTAAAGTAAATAACTATAATTCATACCCTTGCAGCACACACAAAACACTGGAGGAACTCAGCAGGCCAGGCATTGTTAGGAAAAGAGTCCAGTTGATGTTTTGGCATCCTGCCGAAGGGTTTCTATCTGAAATGTTGTCTGTACTCTTTTCCTTGATGCTTCGTGGCTTGCTGAGTTCCTCCAGCACTTTGTGTGAGTTGCTCGAATTTCCAGCATCTACAAATTTTCTCTTGTTTAGAATTTGTACCCAATTTCTTAACTGAAAGTGCTTTCCCCTTTTCTCCAATTTATGCTAAATGGTAGCTGAGCACACATTCCAGTTGGTTGTTCCCAACACTAAAACGTGGTTTTGAAAGTAAATATGAAGTAAGAAATAAAGCTGTAGGATGTAGGAGTAGAACTAGGCCACTCAGCCCATCGAGTCTGCTCTGCCATTCCATTGTGACTGATTTAAACCATTCACCTCCCTGTAACTTCTGGCGCCCTTACTAATCAAGAATGTATCAACTTGAAATTCACCCAATGGCTTGGCCTCCACAGACATCTGGCATTGAATTCCACATTTTCACCACCCTTTGATTAAAGGAATTCCTCCTCATCTCTGATCTAAGGGAGGTCCTACTATTAAACTGAATAAACTTTGTTTCCCAAGTACTTATCTGTGCTGTACAATGGATATACCTGGAAGTTAATTGATGGCTTGATTTTCTTGCTATTTTATCAGTGGCTTAAATCTGTACTTAGATGGCAACAAAAACCCAAGACATCCTGATGTAGAAAATTGCAACTCAAGTATTTTAACAGTGGTCTCTGTTACTGCCCATTACCCTAAACATCTATGGTCCTCTTGAGGAAGAAGATCTCAGAAGCAGAATGCAACGTTCAGTAATAGATTTAATACTGATGCTTTTATATCAACAGAGAACATGGACTGTGCTTTGAAACCCTACCGGTTTCGCATCGAGGAGATTGAGGGTTTCCGCTACCGGTGTAAGGTATGATGATCAGAGTGTAACCTGCCTGTTTCTGTTGCACCTGTTTTTCTTGGGTGGTCTTTGTGTAATATTTTCATGTTCAATGCAAATATATTTTAAAATTATGAAGACAAAGCTGTCCTAAAGTACCGCGTTCACTAAAGTACTGAGGCTCTGAGAAATGGATGTGTTCCTGATGATCAATGATCAGAAAGCATCTTCAGAGATCTTTGTAGTGTTGGTGGAACACCATTTCCATTCAATTTGTTCAATTCCATTGACAGGTGTCCTGAAGTTTGGCTGAAAGTTGTGGCCAACACTTTTCTCTGTAAATCATAAGGCTTAAGTCCCACTCCAGAATCCTAAGCACAAAAACTGTCATCAATACTTCATGACCGTACTCCTGCCTCTTTATAACATTTGACTCCTTTAATAATTAAGTATACCCAATGACTTTGTGTCCGCAGCCAAACGCGGGAACAAGTTCCACAGATATTCAGACGATGCTAATTGTTGAGGGTAAACTGTACTTACTGGCTGCACTACAAGGTCACATCTCACAGGTTTACGTACCTGAAAATGCTTTGTCTGCCCTGAAATGGCAAAAGACCAAAGGTGCAAGTTTTCACATTTAAATATTTCTATCTTTTTTCAGGATGCCATGCGTTCAGTTACAAAACAGTCAATTAAGGAAGCTCGGCTCAAAGAAATCAAACAGGAGCTACTCAACTCTGAGAAATTGAAGGTGAGGCAGAGGAGATTCTCCATTCTCTTTTTGAGTGTTAGTGTACCAATAGTTATGGGACCCCCCCACCCCCATACTCTATAGGAGTGTTAGTGAACCAGTTGTTATGGGACTCCAATCCTCTGTTAGTGTTAGTGAACCAGTAATTATGAGATCCCATCCTCTGTTAGTGAACCAGTAATTATGGGACCCCATCCTCTGTTAGTGTTAGTGAACCAGTAATTATGGGACCCCATCCTCTGTTAGTGTTAGTGAACCAGTAATTATGGGACCCCATCCTCTGTTAGTGTTAGTGAACCAGTAATTATGGGATCCCCATGTTCTGTTAGAATGATAGTGAAATAGTAGCTATCAGACTCAATCTATAGTGAACCAGTAGTTAAGGACCCCCATCCTCTTGCATTAGTGAAGTGGCATCAGATTTTATGAGATGACCATGGGCAATATAGAGTACAGAGGAAAGTACAATATTTTAAGTTAAACTATGACTTAGTCATACCTTTTCAGTGACCCTATATTCTTTTATAGACCTACTTTGAAGATAATCCTAGAGACTTCCAGCTGTTGCGACATGATAGACCTCTCCACCCAGCAATTGTAAAGCCACATTTGAAGAACGTACCAGATTACCTGAGTGAGTCTCCTAACACAGCTCTTTAAAGGAACCCAATTGCTTTGAAAGAAAGATCAACTTAAAGCTATCAGGAAAACAGGCTGAATATTTTATTTGAAGGATATAATGTTGAGTCTGTAATTGTAATTGAAAATTTTTAGAAAATCTACATGTTGGAATTCAGAGGAAAGAACTGAAAATACTCAGCAGATTTGTTAGTATGTGTGGAAGGAGACGCAAAATTAACATTTCAGCTCTTTTTATTTTGAACATGTATTCCGTTGTCACTTTATTAGGTACACCTGTACACCTTGTATATCTAATCAGCCAATCATGTGGCAATAACTCAGTGCATAAAAGCAAACAGACATGGTCGAGAGGTTCATTTGTTGTTCAGACTAAATGTCAGAATTGGGAAGAAATGTGATCTAAGTGACTTTGACCATGGAATGATTGTTGGTGCCAGATTGGTGTGGTTTGAGTATCTCAGAAACTACTGATCTCCTGAGATTTTCACGCACAAGTCTCTAGAGTTAACAGAATGGTGCAAAGATCAATAAACATCCAGTGAGTGGCAGTTGTATGGATGAAAATGCCTTGTTAATGGGAGAAGTCAGAGGAGAATGGCCGGAATGGTTTAAGCTGACAGGAAGGTGACAGTACCTCAAATAACCACTCATTACAACACTTATGTGCAGAAGAGCATCTCTGAATACACAACATGTCGAATTTTGAAGTGGATGGGCTACAGCATCAGAAGACCATGAACATGCACTGAATGGCTACTTTGTTAGGTACAGGAGGTACCTAATAAAGAGGTCACTGAATGTATACTGCCTTTGTTTCCCTGAGTATTTTAGCTATGCTGCACACTATATGCACCACACCTAATTCCATTTATTTAGGGAATTAGCGTCCTGATGAACTAGTGGTCCAAAATGTTGACAGTTTATTCCTGTCCTTAGATGCAGCCTGATCTGCTGAATTCCACCAGCATTTTGTGTGTGTTAATTTAGAGAATTCATGTGGTATTCTGTAATTACATGCAGTCACTGTGTCGGTACAACAAAGGAGGCATGCCTACTCTGAAATAAGTGGTTCAAGGCAAGTAATGGGAATAAAAATGGAGAATTAACTATTTGATTTGGAAGGCATTGCACAAGAGGGTGAAATAATTTGTGAAAAAGTTAGAGGGAGATTATCAAAGAAAATGGTGAGGAAAGAAAAATGGGATTACTGCCTAAAGGTATAGCAGAGGTAGTGACCCTCTATATATTTTACAATACTAGCAGTACTATGAGCCTGCTGCTAGCGGGTCAGATTAGGCTGGATAACACTGATTTGACCAGCATGAACATGATTGTCCAAATTACAGCTATGAAAGAGTCATGGAGATTTAGGACACAGGAGATCGTTCAACCCATTGTGCTCAGGGCAGCTGACAATGTAGCTAATTAGGTTACACCTTGTTTTCCAGTTGAATTTCTTCAAATGATTATGGAAGTAGGGTACATTTAAAGCAGAAATTGACAGATGATAAGGGGATGAATTTCTATCTTGGGTGGAGGGGAATGTGGAGTTAAGTCAGCCATGCTACTAAACAGTAGAGGAGATTTTTTAAATTGAGGCACAGCACCGACTAGGCCCTTCTGGTTTTTAAGCCATGCTGCCCAGCAGTCCCCTAATTTTAATCCTATCTTAATTTACAATGATCAATTAACTTACCAACTGGCAACATCTTTGGACATTGTGAGGAAACCAGAGCACCAGGAGGAATCATACGGGTGCAGGGAGAACATAAAGAACGCCTTACAGGTAGATTTGAGGGACTGGGGTGTCTACTCCTAACTTGTGTGTTTCACGATTCAAGGAATAAGGTTGGCTTGGACACAAAATTCCTCTGTAGTTAGACCATAAGACACAGGAGCAGAGTTAGGCCATTCGTAACCATGTGACAATTACAGAACGGAAACAGGCCATCTCGGCCCTTCTAGTCCGTGCTGAACCCTTACTCTCACCTAGTCCCACCTACCTGTACTCAGCCCATAACCCTCCATTCCTTTCCTGTCCATCATCTCATAGAGTCATTGATGGCTGATTTATTATCCCTCCTAACCACATTCTTCTGGCATAATATCCTAACAGATTGATAACATTAATCTTTTATGTCCACCTGAGAGGACAGTTGATGTGTTATGCCTTATCTGAAAGGCAGCAACGATGTAGAACTCCCTCATTAATGCTTTGAAGTGGCTTTGATTGCATTTTTCAATCGCCGGAAAATTAAGGCTGGATTTTCTGTCTTGTGAAGAATGTAATGGCTGTCATAATATCTATCATTATTTGGTTACTCTTTCTAGCTGCTGGTACCTTGTTATAATGTTGAAATTGATTGTCTTTTCATTGATGATTGTATTTTCATACCGCTAGTTCCAAAAACACTCCGAGGAATCGCTAATCCTTTCATCAGTAAGAGGAAGAGATGGAGAAGCAAATTCTCAAAAAATAACCAGCAGAAAGAAATAAAGGTGAGAAGATCCAGTCAACTGTTTGAGACATGTATGGTGATATATTACTCAGAAACTTGTTCTGTTGTTTACCCTCAAATCAGCCCCCCCCCCCCCCAAATGAATAGTTAACAAATCTTATCGATAAGGATTGTACTTGCTCGGTAAAGACCTCTCCTATTACTTGCCACTGCAGCAACAGCCTTTGATAATCCCCTCATTCTTTTTTCTAACTATAATCCATTTGATGTAGAAGTGTGCTGGGTATGAATGTAGTTCAGCTGGGAATGGGTATAGTTAACTTGGTTTGAACTTATGCCGGAGTATTGTCCACGGATCGTATTTCTGTCTGGAGAATGTTACAAATGCATGGCTTCTCTGAGGAACATCACCTTGCGATGGGGGAGGATTGTGAGTTCCTGAGGGCAATGCCTTCTGGAACTTAGCTCCTGATAGGGTCACCCATGGTGGTATGGTCAAGGGGGAAGTATGGCCCTTTGAACCTTATTTGACATTCATAAATATTATTAGAGAACATCTACATTAACTCTTTTGCTGCTGTGCCGCAGAGAATAAGGAGCAGATGCAAAATGCAGGACTGAAAAACCAAAATACTCAACCATTAACCACAACCACCAATTACTCTTGCCTATGCTGCATCAGAATATATGGATCCCATATCAGCCTCCACAGCCACCTGAGGACCCACCAATAGACAATCCTTAGGAGAACAGCATACTCAACTCGAGTGATTATACTTGCTTCCTTAAGCCCATCACTCCTACTGGGACATAGGCTGCTGACGGCATCAATGGAGAGGAATAGAGAGCCAGAGTCCTCACTCCTGGACTGATAGAAAGTTGCTTGGCCCTGTGGTTTCTACTTTTACCACACGACTTCATAAGTCTTCCAGCTGAAGATCCTTCCTCCCCCAGGATTGAGGTCTGTTGGTGTTTCTGTCGCTCTGGGTTTTTATGGGATGGGTTGCTAGCCTCATGTCCAACCCTCCTCCTTATATATATCACAGTCCTGATGAAGGGTCTCAGCCCAAAATGTCGACTATCTATTCCTCTTCGTAGATGCTGCCTGACCTGCTGAATTCCTTCAACATTAATTGACAATATTCACACCCAACACTGATGTGCATCTGTCTGCAGTAGGTAGCAGTTTCAAAATATACTACAGCAACTCTGCAGGGCTACCTGAAACAGCATCTTCTAAATCTCCAGGTACTTGGGACAAGGCAGCAGATGTATGGGGACATGGCCACTTGTTTCACTCCAAAACAACTCCCATTGCTCAGAGTTGGAAACTTATCATTTGTTTCAAGAGCTGAATCCATTAACTCTCCTTCAATGACTTTCCGGGAATACCTTAAACAGAAAGCATGCGACTGTTCAAAAAAGTGGTTCACTACTGGTGGACGCAGCCCAGTCCATCACAAGCAATATCCTTCCCACCACTGGGCACATCTACAGGGAGCGCTGCCACAAAAAAGCAGCATTTATCATCAAATACCTCCATCATCTAGATCATGCTGCCGTCCGGTAGGAGGTACAGGAGCCTTCGGTCCTACACCACCAGGTTCGAGAATAATTATTGCCGTACAACCATCAGGCTCCTGAACCTGTGTTGATAACTTCATTCACCTCAACACTTAACTGATTCCACAGCCCATGGGCTCATTTTCATGGACTCTCCCACTCATATTCTCAGTATTATTTGTTTACTTTAGTTTTTTATTTTTGCAGTTTGTCTTTTGTACAGTAATTGTCGGTCTTTATGTGTAGTTATTCATTGATCTTACTGTTTTTCTCTGTTTTTACTGTGAATGCCTGTGAGAAAATGAATCTCATGATAAAATATGGTAACAAATACGTACTTTGATAACAAATTTACTTTGAAATTTGAATTCTTAAGGAAAATGGAGTGGGTAATAATTTTTGGCATCGCCATCCACATCATTTAGAAGCAATTGCTGATGAACAGTGCAGGCTACAGTTAAGTGTGATGTTAAGAGTTTAAGCTCCACTTTGGTTCACAAACCTAATTACTTCACCCAACTATACTTGCCTCATCATTTAAATGTTCCCACAATCTATGGTCTCCCTTTCATGGACTCTTCGTCACATGTTCTTGGTATTTATTGCCTATTTATTATTATTATTCCTTTCTTTTTCTATTTGCACAGTTTCTTGTGTTAGGCACGCTGGTTGCTGTGATTTTTCATTGATACTATTATAGTTAATAGTTAATTATGGATTTATTGAGTATACCTGTGCCCTCTATAGTAGCTTCAAAGTTCAAAGTAACGGAATCTCAGGATTGTATATGGTGGCATATATGTACTTTGGTAATGAATTTACTTTGAAATGTGAAACTACTATAGAGTGCACGGAGAGAAGATGTATTGGTGGATTTATTAAACTGAATGTTTTTCTTCACAGGCTTACAAAAAACAGAATCCACTAAGGAACTTTACATTGACAAGGAGGAAAAAGAGGAAAACTAAAGAGGAGCCTGCAGAACCTTGAAAGAGAGGATTTGACTGTATGCAAATCAGACAGTTTTATGTTTGTGCCTTACCATCAGTACCAGGTCCTTGCCTGCCTCTTGGAGTCTGAAAGTATTGAGCTGCATTTCTGTGCTTGACGTCAGGACAATGGCACTATCTGAAACATTTCTCCATTTATACAGGAAAGGATACTTCAAAGATGTATTGAATTCTTATGTTGTTTAGCCTTAATTTACACCTTTAAGAAATACTTTCTATTGATGCAGCAGTGTTGTGCATTATTCATTTAATTCCCTATATGCAGCATGTCCAAACTCGATCTTGCTGGTTTAGTTATTAAGCTGCAAACCAAAGGCTTGGAAACCTGGAAGCCTACAGGAGATGAGAAAGTCCAATCTCATTCAGGCCACAAGCTACTCATTAAACTAAAGCCTCCCCATCACACTGGTCTCCACTATTTGTTACCATCATAGAATCAATTTCTCTCTCTTATTTCTCATGCATACTCTCTGATGTGCATATGCAGTCTCGCACTCATGTGCACACACTTACATTTTTATATCAAAATAACTTCAAAAGGTTCCAATATTCTATCTGAAACATACACATAGAACTTTTAATATAAGTAGCTCATCGTGCTAAAGTCACAATGTCCATGCAACCTCAGTTCTGGAAAAAAAAACAGGATTTTGATCTACGAACTTGCCATTCCAAGATAACAGATCAATTTCACCAGAATAAAATATTGGTATTGTAATGGTGCAGAATGGCTGTCAACGTTATTCAATCCCTCAAGCATGTTATAAAGGGATGGGAGAATTTCAAGGGGAAGAATGCCCTTTTCCTGTTCCTATGTAATAATCTTAAGAAGGCAAAGCTCTATTTATTCATGTGGAACAGGCTGTATGCATTGAATGCTCATCCTCGGAGGTAAATGACACTGGAACTCAACAGATGGGAGGCTAAGCAGGGTCTGACGATTCAGTCATACCACCTGTTGCTTCTGACTTTCCCAGCAGCCATCATAGACTGTGTGGAACTTGGAGGACCTTTATTCATCCGCATTATTCTGCTGCTCAAGATTCATGTTAAGAATTTTATCAATCTCATATGCCTGTTCATGTTCCATTCTTTATTCCCCCTTCTGAAATCATTCCCTTTTTAACCAGGGGTGTAGTGAAAGCCTCTATACACAGGGAACAACTGGCTGACTTCAACTTTGTAAAATTCTAGATGCAAACACCTGCATTTCAGATGTAATATATGGCAGCTTCTATTGTCCAGTGGACAATAAAGAGTTAAATTTGAGGTCTTTCAGGATGTGATTCTAAAATCAGAAGACTGTGAGCACAAAAGTCACCATTGACGGGAATTAAAATGATTAAGTAGCTGAGATGCGGAGTGCATTTTGGAATTTTGTGTTCTGTATGAATATATTCTCTTCCTTTACCTTTTTAATCTACTGTTTAAAATTGGTGTTAAGTTCCTGGGTAAGTTATTAACTCTAATAGGGTCTTCAAAGCAAATAACTTCAGAATTAAAAGGAATAGTGCTTGGAGGAAAATCACAGTCACAGGTTTATTCTCAAAAATTAGGAAAGAGTTGCATGTATGTGGGGTTTCTTCCACATTTCAAATGTTCTGTTAACAGAATTGTGAGGAAATTTGTCCCCTTTGCACGTTGTTCTCTCAGGTTTGAAACAAACGAATTTACCTTTCCTACTTTAATCAAAACAATTCCTCTGTCCACTTTTTCCTTTTGAGGGGCAGGGGTAGTGAGATGGTTGAGATTTCCAAAATTGGTATTGTCAGCATCCAGCTTCAGTGGGATCTGGTAGAAGTCTGAAACTAAGTCAGCGGACCAGCTGCAATAAAGAAACATCTTTGTGATCCAACTCACCAAGCAAATGAAATGGTTTATAGCTTACAAAGATGGGACTGATGCCTCCCCAATAAATGTTCTTATTGTCTGTCCTGCTACAGTACACAGTTATTCTGCAAAGGCAGGGTCCTTCTGCCAAACCATCCATGCTGATCAAGATGCCCACCTAAGCTAGTCTCATTAACCTGCATTTGACCCACATCCCTTTAAAGCTTTTCTATCCATGTACCTGCCCAAGTGCCTTTTAAATGTTGATGTGCCTGCCTTGAATCACTTTCCCTGACAGCTCATTCTGTATAGGCATGGAATGGTAGCGTAGCAGTTAGTGTAATGGTTTACAGCGACCCTGGTTCAATTCCTGCTGCTGTCTGTAAGTTTGTATGTTCTTCCGGTGACAGGGTGGGTTTCCTCCCATATTCCAAAAATGTAGGGTTAGTAGATAAGTCATATGGGTGTAATTGGGCATTATGTGCTTGTTACCATGTGTGTCTTTAAATAAATTTTTAAAAAATGGACCACCTTCTGGTTGAAATAGTGTCCCTGTTAAAACTCTCCCACTCACCTTAAATATATGCCCTCTAGTTCTTGTTACACTAATCCTGGGAAAAGACTGTGCATACTTCTTACAAAAAGGTGGAAGGGAAGATGAGCTATTGGTCCTTCTTGTAGCATCTTTACCTATAAGTGTGGTGTGAAATGCTTGTATTTCATAAGATCTGTAGAAAGACCCTACTTTGTATCTTTCCCATGAAAATGATTGATCTTTGTCAGTGTGGGGCATCATTTTTTTTTCCTGTGCATATTTATTATTATTGTTGGTGAGAAATTTTGAGGCTGAGGGAAGAGTCTTAGAACCAGTCCTGTCAGAGGTGTTAGATCAGTAGAAATATGAAACTCTTCAACAAATGACAATTGATAAGGGGCAAATTTCAAAATTTAAAATGTAGGATTGATGTATTTCTGTTAACTAGTGGTATTGATCAAAGCTAGGTACAGTTCGATCATACCTTAATGTTTGGTAAAGAAGGAAGAGATTCCACGGGGACTTGGAGCAACAAACAATCTGCTGGTGGAACTCAGCATTTGTGGGGAGGTAAATGACACCGAGGGATTCAAATGGTAGGGCGGTTGAGGACCCTGGATGGTGGTGAAGGAGGGGTAGGTGTAGCAGTTCCTATGGTTACATGGGTAGAGTAGCTGGTGAAGGGGAAAGGTGGGTGGGGGTAGAATGAAGGAATCATTAGGCAAGTGATTGCTGTGAGTGACTGCTTATCTCCCTTCACAAATGCTACCTGAGCCACTAAGTACCAAATATAGATCCAATTATGAATTACCTTTGCCAATTGTATTTTTGTAACTACTGTGAATACCAGGAAGAAAAATATTGGGGTAGTGTGTATATATATATATATATATATATATACACACTCTGATAATAAATACATTTATTTTGAGCTTTGAGGAACTGTTGATGTTTCTGGCCATAAATTTTGCATCGGTTCTGAGAGTGGAGGGGGAAAAGGAACAGTATAAAAAGGGAAGCAATGAGTCCAGGTAAGATGCGCCGAGGAGGGGTGAAGGATTACGGCAGATAGAAGCAGGTATGGGAGACGGAGGGCTGGCTGCAGTTTTCATCTCTGCTCTTTATACTGTATTGGTCCTCTGCCATCTCCAATCTCCGTACTGATGCAGCCAGTCGATATACTCTACACATCTGTAGAAGTTTGTTCAAGTTTTATGTCATACCGAATCTCCGCAGACTCCTAAGGATGCTGTTTCCAACACTTCCTGTTGCAGGATTTAATGTAATGGGATTGTTCTGCTGGGTCGGGTTGAACGGCTTCTTCCTCTGTTGGGCACCTCTCACCCGGAGCTGACCGGCTCTGCAGGACAGATGACGGCAGCGGTGCGCCTGCGTACTGAGTCTACGCTTGCGCACCGGCTCTGCAGGACAGATGACGGCAGCGGTGCGCCTGCGTACCGGGTCTGGAGACGGGCGGCTACGCTGGCGCACCGCCGCTTTCAAACTCAATCACGTGCCCCGACTACCAACCGTCGTATCCCACGCCTCTGCTCCGATTGGACGGGACTACCCCACATGATCTTCACGCCCCGTGGTGATTGGATGGTTGTCCCAGCCGCGGGCTCTTGCCTAAATTTAAAAAATACCATAGCGTTACAGTAATCAGTAGCTTTCCGGGGTGTCTTGTTACTTCTTTAAATTATTATTTTGCATCGAGGAAGCCATGCGGTGAAGGATGGATGACAGACCGGTGGGTGTTAATAGGTAAGCGACGGCAAATGGTTGCCTTGACCCCAGGATAAACTTGGACTTCTGTTCTGAGGGCTGCTCGATTTGACTGAGTTACTATAGAAAATATGGAGCGCCTAAAAATTCACTCAACATATATAGAGGTACACGATTAGGAAAGGTTCAGGGACATCCGGTTCTTGAACCAGCGTGGATAATTCCACGTTCCTCAACATTGAACTGATTCCACCACCTAAAGGACTCTACGACTCTATTATTCGTTTATTGTTATTAGTTTTCTTTTGCACATTGGTTGTTTGTCAGTCATTGTTTTTAGTTCTTACTTTGCTTTATGCTTAGTGGGCATTCGTAAGTGGTATCTTTATTTTCTTGTAAATGCCTGCAAGGAAAAAAAATCCATATTTCAAGGTGGTATGGTGACATTTAGGTACTGTCCTTTGATAATAGATTTACTTTAAACCTGCACACCATAATCATTACACTTTGATGCTTGTCACTCAAATTTTGTTGTTACTTTCGTGTTCTACTAATGTAAAATGGTGCATAATTTGTGTTCATTTTAAGTTTTTCATTGCATCTGTCTTTCAGAATCAGAATAGGGTTTATTATTACTGGCATGTGCCTGAATTTCTTTTAATTATGCAACGCCAGTTCAATGCAATGCATAATAGAGAAGAAGAAAAAAAGTAATAATTAAAGTATACGTATATCGAATAAATTAAAAATCGTACAAAACCCGAAATAATATATATTTTAAAAGTGAGGTAGTGTTAACGGGTTCAATGTCCATTTAGAAATCGGATGGCAGAGGGAAAGAAGCTGTTCCTGAATCGCTGAATGTGTGACTTCAGGCTTCTGTATCACTTATCTGATGGTGAGTGAGAAACGGAGATGCCCTGGGGGTGGGGGGGGGGGGGTGGTGTGGGTCCTTAATAATGGACCCTGCCTTTCTGAGACACCGCTCCTTGAAGATGTCCTGGGTACAGTATTTTGTAGGCTAGTATCCAAGATGGAGCTGACTGAATTTATGACCCTCTGCATCTTCTTTTGGTCCTGTGCAGTAGCCCCGTCCCGCCCCAATACCAAACAGTGATGCAGCCTGTCAGAATGCTCTCCACGGCAAGTCTAGAAGCTTTTGAGTGTTTTTGTTGAAGTACCAATTTTCTTCAAACTCCTAATGAAGTATAGTCGCGGTCTTGCCTTCTTCATAGCTACATCATATGTTACGACCAGGTTAGGTCCTCAGAGACCTTGACGCCCAGGAACTTAAAACTGCTCACTCTCTCCATTTATTATCCCTCTGAGTGTTGGTATTTGTTCCTTGGTCTTACCCTTCCTGAAGGCCGCCATCAGCTCTTTCAGAGTGCAAGGGTGTTGGTGCGAAACCACTCCAATAGTTGGCATATCTCCTTCTGTACACCCCTGCGTCTCCGTCTGAGATTCTACCAATAATGGTTGTATCATCTGCAAATTTATAGATGGCATTTGACAATGAACTCGACTTTTGACTTTGGCTTTAGAACAGGGTTTCCCAGCCTGCGATTCATGCACCCCTCTATAAGGCTCTATGGCGTAAAAAAGGTTGGGAACTGCTCCTTCAGAGGGACATGAGCCACATGTGTGAGGGCAAGGTTGTACTGCTGAGGGTTTATAAGGTATTGGTCAGCCTGACTTTAGAATATAGTCAGCAATTTTGGGACCGTATGTCAGGAAAGATGTCCGGACCATAGGGTCCAGAGCAGGTTCACAAGACTAATCCCACAAGCCAGAAGTTTAACATATGAGGATTGTATGCTGATTCTGAGCCTGTTCTTGAAAGAGTTTAGAAGCATAATGGGAGATGTAAAAATAGCTTTTGTAAAGGCAGCGTTCTTAACTGTTAGCTCAATTGCAGGCTGGTGCAAAGTTCAAAGTACATTTATTGTGGAGGTATATTTGTCACCTTATTGATTTATTATAAATAACCTTACGTCACCTAGCAATCCCCCTCTTCAACCCTAGCCTATCATGGGTCAATTTACAATGATCAATTAACCTACCATCTGGTTCATCTTTCGACTTTGGGTGGAAACCAGAGAACCCAGAGGAAACCCATGCATCACTGGGAGAACGTACAAACTCCTTATACACAGTGGTGGGAATTGAACCTGTGTCGCTGGTACTGTAAAGCATTGTGCTAACCACTACAATACTGTGCTGCCTCATATACTTACCCTGAAATTCATTTTCAAGTCAAGTCACTTTTTATTGTCATTTCGACCATAACTGCTGGTACAGTACACAGTAAAAACGAGACAACGTTTTTCAGGACCATGGTGCTACATGAACAATACAAAAACTACACTGAACTACAGACCTACCCAGGACTGCGTAAAGTACGCAGAACAGTGCAGGCATTATAATAAATGAGAAACAAGACAATAGGCACAGCAGAGGGCAGTAGGTTGGTAGTTTGATGGCTTGGGAGAAAATCTGTTACATAAATAAACAGCTGAATGGCGGTGTCCGGGATTCCATCCGTTTCTGTACTCCCGCTGAGTATTTTGTTGCCACAGATGTAGTCCAATTTAATGTCCATTGGAGAGCAGAATGGACAGGAGAGCCGGCTAGCTAGGGCTTGCTTTTTTTTCCTGGCACGGACTCCTGCCCGCTCGCCTCACTTGGGCTTGCTCGCACGCCGCTTACGACGTCCCCACCTCCAGCCATCAGCAGCAGGCAACTCCGAGGACTGCAGGCCCGATTCCCTCAGCAAGCAGACATCGGAGAGCTTTTTTATGTGGGCATTCACAGTAAATACAAAGAAACAGTAAGTGCGAAGAAAGCTAGCCACAGAACACATCCTACACGGTCAAGAAAGGTCAGCAATGCCTTTTGCTTTCTGAGAAGGCTGGACTTGGCACATCTATACTTATGTAAATAACAAGCCACATCACTGCATAGTGTGAAAACTGCACTATGGCGTATAGGTTGCAATGGATATTCGAAACTGCCCGATGCATCGCTGGCACCAGCTTACCCACCATGTATATGGCCAGTAACAGCATGAAAGATCCCACACCCCACAATATGTATTAATATTTATCGTGTGTTTATTATTGATTATTGAGTTCTTTGTGTTCATTTTTTTGTGCTGCAGTGGATCCGCAGTAACAATTATTTTGTTCTCCATACTCTTGCGTATAGGAAATGACATTAATCTCGAGTCTTGAAACACAAATAAATCAATGAAAAACTACATAAAAAGAGGGAGAAACAACCAAAGTGCGAAAGACAACAAACTGCAAATACAGAAAGAATAAATAAATAAGCAAAAAATTGAGAACATAAGATGATGAGTCCTTGATATCATGTCTATAGGTTGTGGGAACAGATTGTGGTTGGGGTGAGTGAAGTTATCACCTCTGGTTAAAAAGCTTGATGGTTGAGTTGCCTAAAAGAAGGACCTGTGTTCTACTCGAAGTGGTATGTTGTTGAAAGTGGGAAGGAAGTCAGATTTGGTTTAAAGAACTGAAACTGAATTAAAACATGGAAATATTGGGACTGAGAATTTGATTTAAGTAAGTGAAAGCCATTTTTAGGAATGACAGGATGAAAGGTTGACATATTAAGTCTATGAAAACTAAGAAATGCTTGCACTCCAATCAACTAAATCAGGCAGTTTATAAAGATGGGGTACTGAGCTGGTGCCACTATGCTGGCTGGGTTGAGTGTCGAGCTAGCAACTTGACCTTGTTTTTAAAAAAAAAACACAAACAAACAAACAAACCTGGTGAGGGATGGGCTCTGCCAGGTTTCAGATGCCTAAGACATGCCGTACGATGACGATGCCCAATGACTCCACCAGGAGTTAAGGGCACACGCACACACACACCCCACCTACCTTTAGGAAATGCTGGAACTATTACCAGCTGAACTAAGAGAAAGCTGAGCTTCCTACAGTTATTTTTTGCAAGAACAAGTTAATGCTTCAGAGCAGGATCTTAAAGAAGCCTACCAGTTATTAAATACATTGAAAGAGAGGGAACAACACAAGGAATACTCCAAATGAATTACTAAGGGAACTGTCTGAGAACCCATCGAGGAATCAACTGGATGAACTGCCTCAATGACTTGTTACTCAGTTGTACTCGCATCTACTGTGATGAAGCGCTTTGAAAGTTTGGTCATGGCAGAATCAATTCCCACTAAGCAAGGTGCTGGGCCCACTGTAATTTGCCTATCACTGCAATAGACCTACAGGAGATGCAGTCATACCTCAGTACTAATCAACAAACTCAAATACTTGGGCCTCTGTTTCTCCCCCTACAACTGGAAACTTGACTTTCTCATTGGGAGACAACATTCAGTGAAGATTGAAGCTAACATCTCATTGACCTCAAGGATGCGTGCTTAACTCACTGTTTACTCTGTCTACACTCACTAGGCACAACTCGAACACCATCTATGAATTTGCCAATGATACAACTATTGTTAGCAGAGTTTCAGATGGTGACGAGGTAGCGTTCAAGCGTGAGATAGATCTGCTGATTGGTGTTGCAACAACAATCTTGCAGTCAACATCACTTAAGACTAAGGATAGATTGTAGATTTAAGGAAGTGGAAGTCGAGAGAGCAGACAACGGTCCTCATCAATGGTTTAGAAGTGGAAAAGGTGAGAAGTTTTATATTCTTGGGTGTCAACATCTCTGAAGATCTATCCTGGACCAAGATATTGATGTATTTACAAAGAAGGCATGACAGCAACTGTATTTCATTAGGAGTTTGAGAAAACAGTCTGTCACCAAAGACACTTGCAAATTTCTACAGATGTATCCTGGAAGGCATTCTAACTAGTTACATCACACTCTGGCATGGCGAGTCCACTGCACAGGATCAAAATAAGCTGCAGCAAGTTATAAATTCAACCAGCTCCACCATTGGCACTAGTCTCCCCAGCATTCAGGGTATCTTCAAAAGGCGTTGCCTTAAGCATCATTAAGGACCCCCCATCACCCAGGACATGCCCTCTTCTCATTTCTACCTTCAAGGAGGAGATACAGAAGATATACTCAACATCTTTGGAAGCACTTCTTCCCTTCTGTCATCAGAGTTCTGAATGGCAATGAACCTATGTATAATTTTTTTTGCTCTCTTACACTTCTTACTTAATGTATATACGTATATTTATTATTGCAGTTTATTGTTTATCATTATTGCAACATACTGCTGCTGGAAAAGAATGAATTTCATGCCATATGCCAGTGATATTAAGCTGATTCTGATTCAGAATGTGTCTGGAAGAGTTTCACCTTTGCAATATATGGAGACTAAGTTTGGAAACACACAATGTTATTGATAACTGTTGTGTTTGAGCAAACAAAATACAGGAATGCATTTATATTGATGCTTCAGATGTTTGTTCTTCAGCCACATTTGATTTTTAGTTTCCTCCCATGGGAGACAGTGTTTCAGCACTGATCACTGCAATTATCAATTAAAGTTAGTGAAGATTCAGCATTGAAATTTTATCAGGTGTACATTGAAAAATCCAGTAAGATGCATGATTTGTATTAGCAACCAACACAGCTGAGGATGTGGTGGGTGCAGCGCACAAGCATCGCCACACATTGTGGCACCAATGTAGCATGTTCACGACATTAGCAGAACAACACAAGACACAACATGCAACAAAACAAGCCCTGTTCCTCCCTCCCACTCATGCACGTACACAGTCCTCTAAACACACGCCAGGCTGTATTTGGCCTCCAGTTGCCTCTGATTCGGACTAAGACATTCAGGCAGTGGGCCTTTGACTACCCCACTGAACTTGCAGAGATTCGCAGATCCGGGGTTCTGGCCAATGGGTCACAACTTCCGTGCTTCCAATTCGACCTCAGGGCCTCGATCCCTTGATTCTGCACATTTGATGAATTGCATGCTGCACTGCATATTCTCACTGTCTTTTTTTTTAACTTTTAGGAACTCAAAATATGATTTATTTTCCAAGGACCTTGGCCTGGCAAGAGAATATTGTCTATTAGAAATGTACAAGAACAATGAAGTAAGTGTTGTTGCTGCTATGACTGGGACATTTGTACTAAGGACTATAAGATAATTGATGCTAAATTGAACGGAAGAATGCTTGTATCACCCTGGTGCTGATTCTTATATAGTTTCACTATATAGTATACTGGTTCAGTTTATAATCTACTGCTTTTACATAATGCTTACAAATCTACTATTCATTTACATAATCAATACAAACGATCATTGTTCAATATAACATTTTTCAACTAAAGCAATATTGAAAGGACTTTGTTTGAACCTGATTTCCAGCAATTGCATTGGAAAGTTAGATAGAAGTGAATCTTGTTTATCTTGATGTTAATTTGCAAAGAGGTTGAGGATGATGGTCTTCGTTCTGTTGATCTATTTATGAACTCTCAAGTGGCTTATGAATCCAATCTTGACTTTGAAAGTTCTTCTGCATTCAGGCCAGGTAGTTCCAGATGGCAGATTGGGCTTTGGTTGCTGTTCCATCTTGGATGATGATTTGCCAGAGTTTCCTGTCCTTGGCATTGGTTTCCCAATTGTTGATGTCGATGTTACATTTCTTCATGTTGGCTTTGAAATCTATTCTGTTATCCGCCTCTTTTATGTTTGCCTTCTTTAAGCTGGGAGTAGATTAGTATCGGCAGATGTTCGACTTTCATCCGAGTAACATGACTGCTCCATCTTAGTTGGTTCATGATGACATAGGCTTCAATGCTCATTGTTTTTGCTTCATTTAGCATGCTGACGTTGGTTCTTCTATCTTACCAGCTGATATTTAAGACGTTTCGAAGACAGCATTGATGGAACTTTTCAAGTGCTTTCAGATGTCGTCAGTATGTTGCCCAGGTTTCTGATGCCTACAGGAACATTGGGATCACCATTGCTTTGTACACTAACATTTTGGTGTCTGTTCGGATGACACGATCATGAAAGACTCTTGTTCGGAGACATTCAGAAGCTGTTCCAGCGCATTTAAGACAATGTTGGTTCTCGTCCTTAAGGTCGACATTGGAGGAGAGGTGACTAAAGTGGTCCAGGTTTTCCAGGGTTGTTTCGCCAAGTTGAATTGTTGTTTCTATCCAATTTGTCTCAGTTATTGACTGTTGGTAGATGACCTGAGTCTTGATGGTAAGTCCCAGTTTCATGTATGCACGGTTGAAGGCAGACAGAATCTGTTGTAGGTGGTTTTCTGAGAGAGCTGCAATGCTGTTGTCATCTGCGTATTGGAACTTGAGGGAACTTGTGGATGTCTTGTTTTTGGACTTGAGACGGGCAAGATTGAAAAGTCTGCCATCTGTTCTGTAGACAATTTTGATTCCTGGGGATAGGTCGTCCTTGATGATGTGGATAATTGCCGCATTGAAGATGGTGAACAAAGCTGGGGCAATCACGCATCCCTGTTTTACTCCTGATCTGACTTGAAAAGGCTCACAGTTACTATTGCTGTCCATGACTGTGGCAAGCATGCTATCGTGGAGGAGACTCAGGATTCAAATGTACTTTTCAGGGCATCCATAGGTGGATAGGACATCCCATAGGAGTTCCCTTTGGTGAAGTCGATGATGCCATGTACAAAGGTTGAAATTGTTCACGACATTTTTCTTGTAGTTGTCGCATTGTGAAGATCATGTGGATTGCTCCACGTGATGGTCTAAGACTGGCTTGTGTCTCCGGAAGAATCTTCTCGGTTTGAGCAGGTTGTTCATGATGCAGGTGAGGATCTTTCCTGCTATTGCTAACAGGGAAATTCCACAGTAGTTTCCACGACATTCGGATCGATCACCTTTCCTTTTGTAAATGGTAACGATTGCTGAGTCTCTAAAGTCTGCTGGTACGTCTTCGTTTATCCAGATCTTGATGAAAAGTTGATGCAGTTGGTAATGAAGCGAGTTACGTCCAATTTTGTAGACCTCGACTGGTATTCCATTGAGTCCAGCGGCCTTGTTGTTTTTCAAGGTTTTGATGGCTTCCTTGACTTCGTGTTGGTATTTTGCTTAGGGAGTCGTCAATGGGCTGTTTTGGAATGTTGTTAATCACATTCCTGTCAAATGAGACGGTTTGATTTAGAAGATCTTCAAAGTGCTCCCTCCATCTAGAATTCATGTTAGCATTGCTCTTCAGGATGGTTGAACCATCTTTGCTTTTGAGAGGGGCTTGACTGTGAGTGGGTGGACCAAAAATAGCTTCAGCTGCATTGAAAAAGCCTCGAGTGTCATTGATGTCTGCTAGTTGTTGGTTTTCCTGAGTTTTCTTCCTCCACCATTGGTTTTTCAGGTTTCAAGTGCTCTTCTGGACTGCAGCTTTGCATTCCTGATAGCGTTTCCTTTTGGTAGCCGATTGTTGGTCATTTTGTAAGGTGATGAAAGCTTTTCTCTTTTCGTCGATCAGTTGTTGGAGTAGTTTGTCATTATTATCGAGCCAAACCTGATGTTTTTTCGTCCTGAACCCAATTGTTTCTTTGCAGGAGGTGATGATAGTGTTCTTCAATTGATTCCAGTGTTCTTCTACAGATGGTGGGATTTGTTGAGACAGTTGTTCTTGAAGATTTTGCTGAAACTTCTGTACATGGTTGATGTCTTGAAGGATGTCAACATTGAATTTCTTAATAGTGTTCTGATTTTGGTGTTTCCGTTTGGACCGAATCTTCATTTTCATGGTGGACGAGATGAGTCAATGGTCTGTCCAGCACTTGTTGGCACCAGTAACAGCTCTTGTTATCAGTACATCTTGTTGGTCCCGTGATCGTACGATGATGTAGTCGATGAGGTGCCAGTGTTTGGAGCATGGGTGCTGCCAGGAGACTTTGTGTCTGTTTTTCTGGCGAAATAGGGTGTTTGTAATCACCAGGTTGTGTTCAGCACATTTGGTGAGGAGGTCTTCCATTGGCATTGATCTTGCCAATTCTTTCCTTGTTTATTATTCCAGTCCAGAGCCTATGATCTTTCCTAACTCTGCCATTGAAGTCTCCCAAGAGAATGATCTTGTTGTTGTTGAGAACAGAGGAAAGGACGTGGTCAAGTTGGGCGTAGAAGTTTATCTTTACTTCATCTTCAGTGTCCAGAGTTGGAGCGTAGGCGCTGATGATGGTGGCGTGTTGGTTCTTGATGAGCTGGATTTGCAGAGTCATGAGACGTTCGTTGATTCCCAGTGGTTGCTCTGTCAGCTCCTGAAGTAGGCTGTTTCAGATGGTAAAACCTACTCCATGGATCCTCGGTTGCTCAGGATCAAGTCCTTTCCAGAAAAAGGTGTATTGGCCTTGCTCTTCCTTTAGTTGCCCTTTTCCAGCTCTGCAGGCCTCACTCAGAGCAACAATGTCAAAGTTGAATTTTTGGAGTTCCCGGGCAGCAAAGGCAGTTTAACAAAATATCCATCAGAGTTCATATATTGCAGGTTCCAAATTTCATAGTTTCACTTATCAATGTTTTTCGGCTGCATGATGGTGATCCCTCTGGGCACGGCTTTCCAGACAGGATGGGGTGAAGCAGACTATTTTTAGGGCAGACTATTTTTAGGGCACCTTTTCTAGGCCTTTCCCAGTTCAGGGTGAGCAGAGTGGATCCTAAATAGGGCTGCTCAGACCTGAATACTGCTACCGAACAACTTTACAGCTTCTCTCCAAAAGCTGAGCGACTGAATCAAGTATTCACCGCTTCCGTGCCAGTTCTTGACTAGGAGCTTCCAGCCATCACATTGCCTGCTCCTGTCGCCCTTCCCTGATCGCCAAAAGACTTGAAGATGTGGCCGCAGAGCAAAGACACCTGTGCGTGTATTTGTTTAATGTGTACTTCATATTGCACTCCAAGAAGCACACGATACTTCACAAATCAACCAACTGATTCCAATGGCATGGGAAGCGCGACAATTGGAGCTGATGAATGTGCTGCAGCCTTCATCGGCCTTCACAGCCGTTGAGTTCGAAGTAATTTAATCTGCCCATTCCACCGTTGAGGTCTTTGTTGGATTGTTCTTTGTCAGGGACCTCACCCTCGACCTTACTGCCGGGGTGACCCTACCAGGAGCATAGCTCCAGATGGCATTGCTCTCGGGATCTCAGGACCACACAAGCTTCTCCACCACGACAAGGTGACAATCCACGGAGAATACTGTTAAGTATTGGAGCAATGGCAAATTTGGGGAAGAGACAGAGTGAATTTGGTTTGTCCTTGTTTGAAGTTTGAATGATAAAATAGGAAAATGGTATTTGTGGCCTTTGCGCTATCAATGTCTTGTGATAAAATGATAGGCAGTTCTTTTGGCCGTCACTGTATTTGGAGTGATGTATGTCACAAGTCAGTTAACTCTGTTAAACTTGTTCATCAAATCATTTTATGATATTCAAATACATATTCAAATAATCAAGTTTAAAATGGTTAATTAGACAAGTAATACATACGTTGAAGTGCCTGGTGGGCAGAGTTTAGTAATCATATACAATTTAAACAGTGTAAAGTCCTCCCAGTTAACTTTAATTTAACATGCATTCTTTTGTGGGTGTAGACTGCAGTTTAATTACCAGATTGGCCTCGCTGAGAGGGTGGTGAACCTGTGAAATTTGCTACAACAGAAGGTCACGGACGCTAACTCACTGCATGTTTTTAAGAAGATGGTCACGTAGATTTCTAGACATGAGCCATTTTGGGGTATGGAGAGAGAGTGCGCAGACAAATTAAACTGGTACTATTGCATAATATTTTCTTTGATTTCTTAGGTACACTGGGCAAAACAACAGTATGAAAAATGAATAAAAACACAAAATGCTGGCAGAACTCAGCAGGCCAGACAGCATGCTGTGTTTTGTGTTTTAATTTATTTCCAGCATCTGCAGGTTCACTCGTGTTGCCTATGAAAAATTAATGTTTGGTTTGTTAAATAATAATGAAATTGATGTTGAATTCATTATTTCACAAACAATGTTTTAATTTTTTTTCCCAGATAATTACAAAAAATCAAAAAAATGCTGTATCTTCATTGAATGAAAATTCTGCTTGTGATGTTAACATGATGAAAAGATATGTTGGAGTGTTTAATGAATCTGACAGGTAGTGATGCGTTTTTTTTCTGGTTCTTGATTGTGTTTAGTGAAGCACATAACTAGTTAAAGTTTTGTATAAGTGATACCGCTGTAACGTACCAGCAGCAATAGATCACAAATGAGTCAGGTTTTAATGTTAAAACCACTATTTATTAGTATCTAGTCAAAAATATAGAAAATTAAATGAAATAAGCTGAAGTTAACAGTGTTTTGTGTGTGTGGCTCCCAAACTGTCAAGCTTCGGAACAGTTCTTAAAGTCTTAAGATGGCAAACTAGAAATGTCCACTAATCCACGTAGAAATATCACAAGTCGACAGTCATGGAATATACCCTAGCACAAGTGGTTACCACATAACATACCCGAATCCATATATTATGGATCTTGATAATTAAAAACAAATTACCTGTAGATTAAGTGGTTTTTTTATTCTGCTTCTTCATGCAAAGTCAAGGCCCATGTTATTTTCTTTTTTTTTTGTAATTTATTTTTTTATTGAAGTTCATCAAACAAACATTTCCATAAGATGTATTTCAGACATTGTACATACATATCATATATATCGCAAAATCCCCACAAAGTATTTATCTGGCCCATGTTATTTTCAATGAAGCTGCTAATAATCAGAAAATTTTCTGGGATATCTGAGGATTTAGGACAACCAACCTGTTGGTTCTACCTGAAGAAGTGAAAAATTATCAAGATCAACAGAAATATTGGAAGTTCTGTGTTAGATTTAAGGCTAGTTCTTTATTTTAATTTTACAACTTTTCGTGTAGGTTTGAGGACGAAGATTTGGAAAACCTACCTTTGGGATCTGCCAAATTGGTAGTGGAACAGGTATGTTATTTTTCTTTATTTTTAAAAGAATAAATTGAATTTTGATGGCTGAGCTGTTACAAAAAGAATGAGCCTGTGGATAACAGCGTCACTGCCATGGTGCAGGTCATAAGGTGTGTAGTTTTACCCTGGATATATGCTGAGTTGGAAACTTTCTGCACAGTCAGTAAACAGGATGTTCTGATGTTTTGTGGAGTATCAGGGCAGTAAATCGGCTATCTATCACTATTCACTTCTGTATTTTTAAACACTTTTTTTGCAATAACATAGGCGTCAATGGCTTGAATTAGAGCAAGTTTGGGTTTATTTTGCAAGCCAGATAATCATACAAATCATTTCTGAGAGCCACACTTGTACAATATTTTGTGCTACATACCAGATCTTTTTAGTAGTGTATATGAGAGCAAATGCTAGCATGTATTAATTACCTTATTTCTGTTTAGAATGGACCTCCTGCACTGTAATAAGTAGGTGAATATTCACTAAATGTTCAGTTTCTTCACTTTGAATTATTTCTTGCATGCTTGTAAACATGTGAGAACATGAGCTTATTGCTAAATGCAATGGTGATGATATTTGTATCCTCGAGCTATTAGGTTGTAGAAGCTGGTTGTTTTGGAGTATACTTCTAAGCGTGTTGCTATTTTTACTTTTGAAGAATTTTGAACGGCAAGATTCTCTCCATTTGAAGGAAATAAGAGCCAAGAGAAATGTACCAGGTAAGGACATAAGAATCTATGTTAGGAGTAAGCCATTCAGCACTTACTGTCTTTCAATGTCCTGGTTATTATGAATCCAAAGTCCACAGTGTCCCTATATCCTCTTTCATTAATGTCTGATATATAATGTTCTTATAGTTAATTGAATATATTCATTGAAGGGCATCCAATGCCCCCTTAAGGAATAGAATTCCAAAGATATTTTGTCCTCTAAACAAATTTCTCATTAGTCCTAATTGGCTCAAACCTTAGACTCTCTCCCTTAGTTCTCAGGAACAATAGAGCTAATGAAATCAGCACAAAGTGATCATAGAAATGAGCTCTGACAGCACTATTGTGCTGATAGTTTGGTGCAAACCCCTGCCTTTCTGGTGCTATACAACACTGTGCTGGTGCTTTTTTTGAAGTCTTGGCCCTTCTAATTCTCCCATTGCAATGACATGATTCCAGTGATAGTTACTCCCTTAGCATTCCATGGAAGGCTCCTGCAGAAGCTCCCTGCAAGGTCTGGAATTTAACAGGCTGAGACAACAATAGCTGCCTCATGCACTGATGGAAAGACCAAATTCTACGCTTTCTCTCATCAGCTCCTGATGAAGTGATGGAAGTTGGTTAACACCCTCTTCATTTAATTATACATTTCTTCCCAGCCCAGATATCTACCTACAGTGGCCATCTGGTGTCTTGCGCCTTCCTTTCCAGTCCTGAAGAAGGGTCTCAGCCCAAAATGTCAACTACTTATTCATTTCCATAGATGCTGCTTGGCCTGTTGAGTTCCTTCTACATTTTGTGTGTATCACTTGAGATATCCAGCATCTGCAGATGTTCTCATGTTTATAACCATCTAAAGTACTCATTACCAGAGAGAAATATACTGGCTAGGGAGAGGGGCGGGGTGGGGGGGGGGTGGCTGAGCGTATTCAGTGCTGAACAATCACAACAACTGTGCAGATCAACACTGGAAGTTTCCTGAGATTTTTTTTCCTGTGCCAGGCTGTGTGATGCTGATAATGCTATTGTAATGCTGTTTACAGTGGAGGGCAAAAGTTCGCACCAGGTCCCCAGAACAGTACCACTTAGTTCACAATCTCTTTTTAAGTGCAGGTACTTGAGGAGTGTGGGGCTTTAATTACCTCAATGTTTTCTCTCTGGGACCATGAGTGTTAGAACTGTGGGTACCAGCACATCCTTTTCTGGATAAAGTCTAGAACTGCAGGTAGTTCTCCAAATGTCATCTTGACAAAGCTATGTACTATTTCAGCAAGTCTTTCTTGTTGTGTGAAGAAAATCCAACTTGTTAACATTCTTAACATATTAATAAAAGCTTGTATTTATACAATGCCTTGCAAAGAATTTCTTTAAGTCACTGTCAGGTTGTCAAGGTTGTTGAACTAACTATTCAATTAATTTTTATTTGTATTTGTTAGAAACAATTTTCCTTTTGATTGGCAGGCAAAAGGAAACCAAGAGCTGGAACTTTATGTGAAATAAAATTACCATCAGTTGAAAATCTAGATCAAACAACTGACAAGCTTTCTTCTAGACATCTGTTACTTGCAAGTGATAGTTACGGTACTGCGCAAACGCTGGATGAAAGGAAAACGTTGAAACTCAACAATCCAGCTAACCCTCGGCCTGGATCACAGCAAGAGTCCATTTGTCAAGAAGCATCCTTTAAAGCAACAGATGTGGATGTGCCAATTCCCGCACCTTTAGGATCGGGCTTGCACTCTAAAGACCTAGCGTTAAATGATCGACTTCCTTGTAAGCCTGTTACTTGGGAAAGTGAAGGTAATGTATAAGCCTCGGTGCATTTTGCATGTATCCTGACAATATGATGAAGAGCTGTAAGTTGACAGCTGAAATATAAAATGCCCTCATGAAAGGTGGATAGTGTGGTACTGTTCAGCTAAGTCTTCCAATATACAGTAACAAACCACAACAAATTCAGAGCGGATCAAATTATAAGTATGTTTAATTCTTGCAAGGGAAGGGCTACCTCCATATGTTAAATTGTTGGAAGGTAGCTTCAATCTTAAACTCAAAACAAACCATTTTTATACATTTACAACGTCCAGTAATTTATCACCTTGATGTCTTTGAATCATTCCATTCCATAATGGCATTCCTTCCTTGTCTTCATTAATCAGTCCATTTGTCTTTTGAGGCTTCTTGCCCCTCCCCCCCCATGACAGCTGTGTCCTGTTTTTATCTGTAATTAAAACATTCCCTTTTATCCACACACACACACACACACTCACTCACTCACTCACTCTCTCTTACTTCATGTAAGCCTCCATCCAAGCCAGCAAAGTACTCTAGGATCTCACAGGTTCCATTTTGTCACATTACATTTTACAAAAGTAATAAGTTCATGAAGACTTCAGGGTTGCAGATATATTTCCACAATAGGCTGGTGGGACAGATGGTGGTTGTTAAATAGGATGGTGATGAAAATTCTGCAAGCATTATCTATATAATTTTCCTAGCATCTTCAACTTGCTAATTCATTTCCATGGGCATCAGTCTTATACTTTACCCAAGTAGCCACTGCTAAAATGCCTAGCATGGAATTGAATAGGTTATTTTGTTACAGATGAAATTTCTATTCTCTTAAAACCAAATTTTGCTAAAAATGCACTTCTTGCAGAAATTAGACTAGTGTTTAGCAGCATAACATCTGAATAGGATTTTTCTCTCCCTAGTCAGTTTTTATTATGCACATATGTAGTTTGATTGTAACTGTTACTAAACCTTTGAAAATCATCCCCAACTTTTGTTTTATAACTTTCATAATATGTTAGATTGCTTTTACCCAGGCAAGAGTTTTTAAGTTGTCTGTGTACTGCACTGCTTTATTCACCATGACTGACTGTTTTGTTTTCTTCTATAGGTTCTACGATTGTTCCTTCCTTTCCAACAACACCTAGTGGTTGTGCTACCATCAGCAGGAGTGATTCAGAAAATTGTGCAAACAGGTATTGGGATTACTTGATGAATATGGACGAAGAACAGTCCAACTCCCGTGTGACAAAAACATCTTCCCCTTCACTGGATACCTTAATGGATGCTGGAGGCAACTGGGAAATGACAGAAGAAATGTTTAACTTGAATTCAGCAGGTAATGTAACATAGTACTAAAGTGCAAAAAATACCAGATCTTGTCCTTGCATTGTGAGCTCCATTGCCCTTGCATTGCATTGCATACAGACCTAGGCAGGGAGTTAGGCTCCTCAAATATCACCCCAGCTGGAAGCTTTCTTTTAATGAGAAAACAGTGAAACTGCAGAAAGTTAAGTAAAACACATTAAATTCAATAGTTACATTCCTCAATATACAGTTGGCCCTCCTTATCCGCGAGTTCCACGTGCACAGATTCAACCCACCGCGAATCGAGAAAACCCGGAAGTGCTCTTCCAGCACTTGTTGTTTGAGTATGTACAGACTTTTTTCTTGGCATTATTCCCTAAACAATTCAGTATAACATTTATTTACAAAGTATTTACATTCTATTAGGTATTATAAGTAATGTAGAGATGATTTAAAGTATACGGGATGTGCATAGGTTATCGTGGATAGGGATCAAAAAAATCAGAAATTCTCTTACTAAGTAAGTTGGAACAGCTACATCCAGTATTATTTAGTGTCAGTCAAATGTTTCTTAGAAAATAGTATATATTTTACCTTTCTATGCATATAAAACACTTAAGAAACATATGTATTTCAATAATTAAACCATTGCTTTGCTTAGTAATAATTGTAGCTTTCATCGGGGCAGGGCCTTCCTCACTTTATCCTTTAAAATTGTTCGGATTATTGACCGACTAGCCTAACGCTTTTCCAATGACCGATGGCGTTTCACCTCTTTCTGATCACTTTATTATTTCCACTTTATTTTCAATCATGATCATGATTGTTTTTGTGAACAGAAACACTGCAATTCAGAGTTCAGCCGGGTCCTAAAAACCACAGCTCTGAGACAGGTTAAATAAGGTCAGGGGTTCCGCTGGATCCTAAAGTCTACCGAACTGAAACAGGTTAAACAAGAGACTTGAGCATCTGCGTTTTTTGGTATCTGTGAGGGGTCCGGAACCAATCCCTCGTGGATAAGGTGGGCCGATTGTACTAATGTTACCGATTATTTTCATGATCAGCATTCAACAAGGTTATACATACATGCAACTTTCTATGGTTATGTTGCGGACTTGAGTTTATTCATGGGCCAATGATAATAGTGATGAAAGATAAACATAATCCTTTCTTGAAAGTGTATCTAGTAAATATTTACCAGTATTAACAAAGACATTGCTGTTTCAAGGACAAACAAAGAGAGGACAGAGGTGGATGTCTTTCTCTCGTGTTTACTCCAAGTCAAAATCCAAGTTAAACCGAACAGGGGAAAAAAAGCTTACGAACAGGAAATGATGTTTGTACAAAATGAACATGCCTCTAGAGACAGAATATGTGCTGTGCTGGTTTGGGATGGAAGTAAGGTTGTCTGTAGTGCAAGGTTCCCTGTTCTGCATTTCACCTGGATTGGGACATGAGATAAGTTAGTGCTAAGAAGTAAACTTTACAAAGACCATAAGACAGCATAATTATGCCATTCAGCCCATTGAATCTGCTCTGCTATAAAATCATTGCTGATTTATTATCCCTCACAATCCCATTTTCTCCCTTTGATACCCTGACCAATCAAACCTATCTGCTTTAAATATACTTAATAATTTGGCCCTTGCAGCCGCCTGTATCAATGAATTCCATACCTGAAGCATTTTTATTCAACCATACAGAACATTGTACACCATATCATCACTTCAGGACTATTTATTCAGACAGATAAACAATGAGGATAAAGAAATCTTGAAAGTTCCTTGCATCCTATCTCTAGTGCTCCTTGTTTAAGAGTAGTTGAAGTTTATCAGCCATCTATGGTCCATAAGTAACATATCCACTGTTCTGTCATATATCATCCAATCAAAGATTAATTCTGAGTTTCATGCACAAAATGTTGCAGGAACTCAGCAGGTTGGGCAGCGTCTATGGAAATGAATAAACAGTCAATGTTCCAGGATGAGACCCTTCAACTGGAAAGAAAAGAAGACTCCAAAATAATGGGTAGCGAGAGTGGAAGGAGTACTAGTTAGAAGATGATATGTGAAGCCAGGTTGGTGGGAAAAATAAAGGGCTGGAGAAGAAGGAATCTGATAGGAGAGGAGAGTAGACCATGGAAGAAGGAAGGACACTAGAGGGAGGTGAGAGGCAGATGAGGAGTAGAGGCTGAAAGTCAGTGTGGGGGAATAGATGAAGAGGGAAGGAGGAGGGGAAATACAAAAACTGGGAAGAGAAATCAATGTTTATGCCATTAGGTTGGAGTCTATCTGGTCAGAACATGAGATCCTTAATATGCCCATGTGTAACTGGATGAATGAACCCCTTCTTGTCAAACTCTTGAAGGTAGACACAAACTGATAAATCAAGTTCTTAAAATTAAGCATGAAATATAAAAGAAGAATTAGGTATAAATAATTATGCTTGGAAGAAGATTACCTGCCTACTCATTAACTAACATTTCAAGGCAGTTAATTGTCTGTCAAGAGTTTGCACGTTCTCCCCATGACCGCGTGGGTTTCCTATGCGTGCTTTGGTTTCCTCCCACAGTCCAAAGACCTATGGGTTAGTAGGTTAATTGGTCATTTGGGTCTAACTGGGTGGCGGAGGCTCATTAGGCTGTAAAGGCCTGTTACCGTGCTGTACCTCTAGGTAAATAAATAAATAAACAAACTATGATTACACAGACAGTTTGTGTTTCTGCAATTAAGTGTGAAATCTTATTGCTAATTATCAAATTGTTAAAACCATCAGTGTCATATGATGTGACTATAGGAGTAAATTTGATGCCCTCGCAAAAACTGGAAAATAGTTTTGATAGTCTTTACTAAAGTCACTTGTATCTAAAGGTTCTCTACTCTTAATATTTACAATTATTGTTTGACAGCTGTGTAAACACCAAAAGGAGAAATTCTTTTATTTTAATGTTGTTTTTTTTAGCTGGTTTTAATGCCATCAGGAGCATTTTGTTTCAGAAGGCAGTCACCCATCCATGATGTCTGAGTACATTAGATAACTTCTAAGGTGAATCCAAGAATGGAGTTTCTAGGTATTAATACATTAAAATACCGGCAGTCGTCTAAAGTTGTCATCTTCACACTATTCATTCATACATTATGTACTGTGTTATATAACGTGGCTGATCATGGTCTTGACCATGATTGATCTTGGCAAATTTTTCTATAGAAATGGTTTACCATTGTCACCTTCTGGGCAGTATCTTTACAAGACAAGTGATCAGCCATTATCAGTACTCTTCAGAAATTGAGTGCCCGACGTCAGTGGTTGCAAAACTAGGATTTGTGATGTGCGCCAACTGCTCATGTGACCATCCACCACCTGACCCAGCAGGAAGATGGGGAGCAAAGAAGGTGCTACATCTTGCCCAAGGGTGACCTGCAGGTTAGTGGAGGGAAGTAGTGCCTTACACCTCCTTTGGTAGAGTCATATCTCCATCCTGCTATCCAAGTAATGTCATATTAGTAACATTGTTGTATTTTCCTAAATGATATGGAGGAAATAATCACTTGATTAATTATTTAAAGAGAATATAAACTGTAAATAATGCACTTGTATATCCATCAAGATGAAAATGCAGGTGAAAATGTTTTTAATCAGCAAGCCCTCCACTGCAGAATGTTCTTTGGAGGTAAGGCATAACAGACTGTACCTCAGAGATAATTGCCCTTAGTTTGTTGTCAACAACCACAGCAACACCAAATTTCCATTATTAAATTTAAGGATTATAAAAACTAAGAGGATTACAAACTGGGAATGGTGATTATTTGATCTCTGCTTCTGTCATCACTTCTGGGAAAACTACCTGCAATTTGCATTATCATTTGGAGATCTTTTCTAACCTCTGAAGTGTCTTGCTAAGGGCTGTCTCCTTAACTTGCACCCACATTACTGACTATCAGTGAGTTGGAAGGCAATATCTCCTTCTGCAATGCCTTTTACCTTTAGATTTGAAAGTCTATATTTGGTGTTTTAGTGTACAAAATAATACATCAAAGTGAAATTCCAGCTTCACTTGGCTGTCCAAGATGGATGATACATTTGATATTTTCCTTAACATGTGTTCCAGGAAAGTCCTCTGCGGGGAGAAAAAGATTCTCACGAAGAGCATCTTCTGTTGGAGCCCGAGGATCCCCAGAGACCAACAGTCTTATTTGCTATATTGCCAAACAAAAGATGCAGGTATATCTGAGTAACAAACATTACGAGTAAATGCTTAATTTTTTAATGTTGCCAATGTTGTCTTAATGAATGTGGAATAAAAAAATCAGTGATTAATCTGCACTGCGCAACCCTCTATTTAAGTTGACTTTTTACCTGAGGGGGGAAGAAGATGATACCAATTGATTGATTGCCTTTTTATTAGGAATCTCAGAGAGTTTCAGTGCTGAAGAGTAAGATTACAGCATTCATGGACACATTTCAAGCTGCAGAGCAGGATGCGAACAAATCTTCAACAGCAGAGCTCCCAAATCTCCCAGGTTTATCCCAAACAAGTAGGTAAAAGGTGTACCTATTCATGGGTAGATATTGTTAATATGCAAATAATTGCATTTGTGTCCCAATATTCTGTGGTTAGTAAATGCCTTCTGATAACTACTGTTGACTTACTTAGTAAATGTACCATCCACTGCATCACTTGTTCTCAGTTTATTGCTATGGGGTTAAATCCCCAATTTGTGCTGAATTCAAATTGGTATTACTAAAGACATCCACAGCCTGAGCTAACTGGAGAAAAGAGATTATGTAGTTAATGATCTTCTGTGCATGCTTTTCTTGGTCTAGTTTAGGGAAAAAAAAATGAAGTTTGCTGTCTTCACCACTACTCCCACCACTAGTCCAACATCTTCCTAACTCCATCCTTTGACTAAGTATCAGATAATCACCCAGATGCTGAAATCCCATTTTGCAAGTATAAGATGACAGATATTTCACACCCAGACCTATATTAGGGATGTTCAGATTATAGACATCTGCTTTTACGGAATACTCAAATCAGAAGTTAAAATTTTGATACAGAATAAAATTCACTCTTACGGAATCGGGCAGGGGGAGTATATAAATCTTTTTTTTTTGTATTTTTTTGATGCATGTGCAGATAAAGCAGTTTTGCCTTGGGAAAGATCGCAGTACAGATAGTTTTCCAGAATGCGTATCTCCCGCACCTCCAGTAACATGGGGGTCACCTGTACTTTTTAATTTTGATTTTATCCACTTTCTGATGCCACTGCTTTTAGATGTATGCTGCATTACATCACCAGTGACTCAAAATGCTGAAAACCAAATCAAATGACAGAATGTAAAATTACAGGCTGTTCTTGGGTTACAAGTGTCCAATTTATGTACCTACAAGCAAATGTTCTTATAATATCTCAAAAGTCTAACTGTATGCTCATACCTTAATTCCCACAAATGGCAGAATTTCCGCTCTTTCTGTTCAATAATTGTTCTTTCTTGTCAAGTCATGTGTGCTTTTGATATCATTATTTACAGTAGTATGGTCTCTTTAAGGAAAGAAATAGTTGTAGTAATTTTTGTAATTTTAGGTTCAAAGGAGCAAAAGTCTATTCTGTCTACGAGCTGCAGTAAACCACAACAGAAGAAAAAAGTGACCTTTGGTGAAGCGTTGAGTCCTGAGCTGTTTGATGAAAGGTTACCATCCAATACCCCTTTACGTAAAGGGGAATCACCAGCACACCAGAGGTTAACTTTTGGCGATAGCCCTCCATCTGTTCTGAAACAAAGGTCAAAAGCCCAAATTGTTTTCGAAGAGGAAAAGGTAAACTTACCTGCTTTTTAAAATTTATTTTATTTTTTATATTTCCTGGTCATTTATGTTCAGATTCATTTACTTATCGCATGTAAATTGAAATGTGTTGTGGAGTTCCGATTGGTTTAGCAAGTGGGATCCTACTTGGTTTAATATAAAGCTCAAAGGTATTCAGCAGCATTCTGTTCATTGGTTAAGCCATTGTCAAAATGTTGTGTGCAGTTTTTTTTGCTTTGTAACCCTATGACCAGCCTGCAGAAGTTCTATGATTTTATATCTACTTCAATACACAGCTTTGACATCATAACTGAAGTGTTATGACAAAATTTTAACTGGGGTTATTGTTCTGCATGAATTAAAATCAGTGATTTCTTAATAGCATGTGAATATACATGTTAGGGATTTAAAAATATCAAAATCAATCAAATGAATGCACAGTACTGCATTTGTCTTTGTGGAGCGGAGGGTGAGTTTATAAATGTGGCAGGGGCAAAAGATGTTGGGAACGGTGAGTGTGGAGCTCCGTGGGAGGGGTGTGGGATAGGTGACAGAGAAGGAGTGCTAGTGGCAGGGGGTGGCACGGGTGCAAACATACCCAGCCCTGAGACACCAAGCAAGGTCATTTGATTCCAAACAATTGGTTTATTGATCATTACAGAATATCTGTTATGTGCTTCTTGCTCTCTGTTCTCACCCATGATTCCCCTCTCCTTGCATCTTTCCCACTCTCAGTCCACAATAGAGCCCCATCTCAGAATCAGGTTTATCGTCACTCACAAATGTAATTTTTTTTTTATTGTGGCAGCCTAAGCCTTTTGCACAGTACTGTATGTTCCCCCATGTTGTGAGCCCTGACCTACTATTCAGTTGCATAAGGTTTCTGAGCAAAGCACTTTGTTGCCTGCTTCACACTGCTCCTCTTTGTAGTTAAGCAGGAGGGCAGAGCCAGAGTGGGGCAGAGGGAGAATTGGTGGTGGCAATATACCACAGAGGTGAAGATAAGTTCTTCCTTCCATGTCATCAATCTGTCTGTCACTGAGCACACTCCTGTTTCGCCTCTAATGACAACTAGGACCTGTCTGATTTACTTACTGGCCTAAGGAAACAGGAGCTGGATCTAGTCAGATGCTGGAAAGAGCCTGGTTTGAAAGATGCTGAATGTCTGTTTTCACATCAGCAAAATCTGAGCTCAAAACATGATAAACTAATAATGCCCAGTACACACAAACTTTGTGGGCTACGTTTTTGAGATTCCATTGTAGAGGTGATTATGATCAAAGACTTAAAATAAGGAAGGCTCATTTTTCAGTGCCCCTTTGTCTAATCTTGCAATAATCATACAACAAGTAGTATGTAATTTAAAAGTGAGTAAATATCTCAACTATAGCACTTTTGTCTAATAAATCTCTAGGACTGAGTGCATTGGGTGAGTCGATTTTCTGAAGACGAGCCTGAGTCTCTTTAGCCTTGGCCTACATATCACTAATGTATGAATATAACTGAAAACCAGTTGCTTGTAGTCTTGGTTACAACATACAGTACTCCTTTTAATGCAAGAGAACATCATTAGATCTCTTGTCTGCTGGGAGAGCACATAAGACATTTTGACAAATGCCGCCCATTATCTTCTAAACCTAAAAAAGAATAGTCAAAAAAAAGTCATGAAGAATGTACCCAGAATTTCAACTGTCTCCTTGAAGGACAAAATTTCCCAGCAGCTAATTTCTTCTAATTGCATAACCATAAATATGAAGAAAATTTTAAAGTAGAATATTAGAATTATAAATGCATTTGAATTATAGATGCAAATGTTTTTTTCCCATTGGGCCATTCAAATTTAGAAGATAAAGCATTTTTCATTGTTTCATTATTAAAATAGATCTGCTATTGTTTAAGCAGTGTCATGAAAACTTTAACTTGAATTTCATTTTTTTAATGTTCAATGGCCCTAGTTGAGAGAGAGTCTCTGACCGCATCCAACTTCATTCCAGAGTTTTTACTTCCACCATTTTACCCAGAAATCTGCTGTATTTTACTTGTCAATTTACCCTCTGTTGTACTGCTTTAGATTAATTTAAAGTACTTTGATGCACTTCCTGCTCACTGGATTGAGTACTTACAATAAAGTCCAGCAAGGTCAACTTATTTATTTTATTTTATTTATCTATCTATCTCACAGAACAGGCCATTCTGGCCCTTTAAGCTACATTGTCCTGCAATGCCCTGATTTAACCTAGCCTAATCACGGGACAATTTACAATAATCAAGTAACCAATCAACTGATACGTCTTTGGACTGTGGGAGGAAACCGGAGCACCTGGAGAAAACCCACGTGGTCACGGGGAGAACATACAAACTCATTACAGGCATTGAACCCTGGTTGTCTACCGCAAAGCATTGTGCTACTGTGCCACGTGCCAGTCTGGTAAATTTATACCCTGCCAATTTAATGAGTTGAAGTTAGTTCAGTTTGCAACATAGTCCTACTCTGATGTGAATCTCATAATTTTTATCTGAACTGCTACCACAATTTCATATTACCTTACAGTTAAGTAAGCAAGATTAAATACAGTGCTTGAAATAAAAACAGAAATTGCCAGAAGCATTCACAACTCGGGCAGCAACTGTGGACAGACAAACAGCTACTGGAGACCCCTCATCTAAACTGATGAATCTTCCCACCATTTTCTGTGGTTTTTTTAATTTCAATTTCCTGCATATGCAGTTTTTGATTTTTCACTTATGATATTTGGACCATGGTATGTCCAGAACACATCAGATTATTTTTTGTTTTGTTTACAACATGTTTCAACATTCGGTTTGCTTTGCTGACTGTATTGCTGCTTAGGTGTGGTGTCCAATGCAATGCTGTCAAACACTGCTTATTTCAGTCATTTCACATCACTCACACAAAATGGTGATCGATCCACTTTTATTTGATATTTCATAGTTTTACAGCAGTCAACGCAATCTTTCACGCATTGGTCAGGACTATATTTTTCTGCTGTACTTTTACTGTTTACTGAATATTTCTAAGTGAGCTAATCAATTAAAGCCATTTATTCATTCTCGTTAGTCATCCTACAGTCCTATACTCTGGAGATGTAACAATCATTATATAGCTGGACCCAAAGCTATTTATGTATAACCATCATTATTATCCACACACAAGACCGAATTCTTGGTAACAATATAACTGGGTCAACCTTTACATGTCTTTTTGAAACGAGCCTTACCTGTTCCAATTGATTCATTGCATAATTTGGTTAAGTCCTGGGTGGTCAAAAGCATGTCTAGCAGTTTGGAAACTTTGAACTAAAGTTTGACATCGGAAGTAGAGGTAGTGTAGTGTAGCCGTAAGTGTAATCACTTTACAGAGCCAGCATTTGGGGATTGATCCTTGCTGCCGTCTGTAAGGAGTTTGTATGTTCTCCCTGTGATCATGTGCGTTTTCTTATTGAGTGCTCTGGTTTCCTCCCGTACTGCAAAGCTAGGGTTGGTGAGTTGTGGGCAGTATGTTGGTGACCCTTGAGGGCTACCCCAAACCTCGCTAATATATTTTGACACAAGCAGCACATTTCACTGTCTGTTTCATTGTTTCAGTGTATATGTGACAAATAAAGGTAATCTTTAACCTTTAAAATCTTTAAGTAATAGAAACATTTTGTCTTCATTGTAAGTCAATGGCCCAGAAATCTGAGTGTAAATAAAAATCTAATGCCATGGTATTCTGTCTAAAACAGTGATAATTTTCCAAGTTCCCACTTCTTACAATTTGTCCTTTCAAACCGTATTTGTGTCTCTCAGTGGATTTAATGTCCCCCTTTAAAGTGTTCAAGTTAGTTAATTCATTCTCTAAGTCATCTTTGTGAACCTCCTCTGGATCCTCTCCAATGCCAGCACATCTTTTAGATAACGGAACCAAAACTGCTCACAATAGTCCAAGTGTGGTCTGACCAGAGCCTTATAAAGCCTCAGCACTACATCCTTGCTTTTATATTCCATTCCTCTTGAAATGAATGCTAACATCACATTTGCCTTCCTCACCACTTTTAAGTTAACCTTTAGGAAATCCTGCTTGACGATACCCAAGTCCCTTTGCACATCTGATTTTCAAAAATATCTTTGTTTAGAAAATAGTCTATACTTTTATACCTTCTGCCAAGTGCATGACCATACACTTCCCTACACAATAATCCATCTGCCACTTATTTGCCCATTTGCCCAATCTGTCTGTCTCTACTTGTAGACTTCCTGCTTTCTCAATACTACCTGCCCCTCCATCTATCTGTATCAACTGCAACTTGGTAATTCAAACCGCAATTCAGTCATCCAAATCATTGATATATGACATGGAAAGAAGTGGTCCCAACACTGACCCCTGCGGAACGTCAGTACTTACTGGCAGCCCATCAGAAAAGGCCCCCTTTGTTCTCACTCTTTGCCTTTTGCAGGTCAGCTACACTTCAATCCACGCTGGAAAGATACCTGTTACCTTGCTAAGCAGCCTCATGAGCACCTTATCAAAGACCTTCTGAAATTCCAAGTACACAACATTCACTGACTCTTCTTTGTCTATCCTGCTTGTTATTTCCTCAGATAATTCCAACAGGGAAAATTTCCCCTGAAGGAAACTATGCTGACCTTGTCCTACTATTTCACGATGTGCCTCCAAGTACCCTGAAACTTTATCCTTAATAGTGGACTCCAACATCTTCCCAACCACTGAAGTCAAGTTAACTAACCTATAATTTCCTTTCTTCTGCTTCCCTCCCTTCTAAAAGAGCAGCCTGACATTGCAATTTTCCAATCCTCCTGAACCATTCCAGAATCTAGTGATTTTTGAAAGATCATTAATACCTCCACAGTCTCTCCAACTACCACCTTCAGAACCCTGGGGTATAGTCCATTTTATCCGGGTGACTTGCCTACATCTTCTACCTAGTAATAGCACTTCTGCCCCCTGACACTCTCTAATTTCTGGCATACTGCTAGTGTCTTCCATAATGAAGACTGACACAAGATACTGAAGTTCCTCTGCCATTTCATTGTGCCCCATCTCTCCAGCATCATTTTCCACCGGTCTGATATCCACTCTTGCTTCTCTTTTACTCTGTATATCTGGAAAAACTTTTGGTATCCTCTTTGATGTTTTTGGCTAGCTTATCTTATATTCAACCTTTTCTCTCCTTATGGTTTTTTTAGTTGCCTTCTATTGTTTTTTTAAAAGCTTTCGAATCCTCTAACTTTCCACTATTTTTTGCTATATTATATGCCCTCTCTTTTGCTTTTATGCTGTCTTTGATGCCTCTTGTCATCTTCAGTTGTGCCATCCTCCCTTTGGAATTTTTCATCATCTTTGAGTTGTAAGTTCTGAATTGCACACAGAACTTACAGCCACTGCTGTCTGCCATTATTCCTGCTAATGTCCTCTTCCAGTCAACTTTGAGCAGCTCCTCTCTCATGCCTCTGTACTTACCTTTACTCTACTGTAATAATGATATACTTGATTTTAGCTTCGACTTCTTAAACTGAAGAGTGAATTCTATCATATTTTGATCACTAACTACCTTTAAAGGGTTCATTTACCTTAAGCTCTAATCAAATCTGGTTCATGACACAACACCTCATCCAGAAATGCCTTTGCCTTAGTAGGCTCAACCACAAGCTGCTCAAAAAGGCATCTCGTAGACATTCTACAAATTTCCTCCCTTGGGATTCAGCACGAACCTGATTTTCCCAATCTCTGCATATTGAAATCCCCTGTGATGATCATAACAATGCCCTTGTTGCATTTCAGAAAATTTTCTATCTTGCATTGTAATTTGTATCCCATATCCTGACCACTGTTCAGAGGCCTGTATATAATTCCCAACAGGTCTTTCTCCCTTGCAGTTTCTTAACTACCCACAAGGATTCTAAATCTTCTGATCCTATGTCACCTCTCTCTGAGGATCTGATTTCTTTTCTTACCAGCAGAGCTTCCCCTTACCCTTTGCCCGCCTGCCTGTCTATTCTTGGATGTTAAGCTGCCAATTATGACCTTCTTTTAGCCACAACCTGGAGATGCCCACAACGTCATACTGGCCAATGTCTAACTGCATTACAAGATCATTTACCTTTATCTGTATACCGTGTGCATTCAGAATACACCTTAAGATTTTTAATCATCACCCTTTATCGATTTTTGCCCCCATGCCCCCAACTCATCCCACTCACTGCAATTTTGCCTCTCCTTCCTCACAGTCTCACTACATACATTATCTATGTACTTGGGTATCAACTGTCCTCAGTCCTACCACTCTGATTCCTGTTCCTTTGCCAAATTAGTTTAAATCCACCTCAGCAGCTCTGGCAAACCGGTCTGTGAGGATATTGCTCTGCCCCCTTAGCTTCAGGTGTACCTGTCCTTTTTTGTACAGGTCATACCTTCCCCAGAAGAGATCCCAGTGGTTCAGAGATCTAAAACCCTGCCCACTGCATCAATTCCTCAGTACACTCACTGGCTTGTGACACGGGCACCAGTCTAGAGATTACTACCTTGGAGGTCCTGCTTTTCAGTTTTCTACCCAACTTCCTATATTCTTTCTTCTGGATCTCTTCTCTTTTCTTACCTATTTTATTAGTACCAATGTGTACCATAACTTCAGGCTATTCAATCTCCCCCTTTAGAGTGCTGTGGACCTGATCTGAACTTCCATCTATGGAATCCTATCAATACTGCACTCCTCCTCTTCCCCCTTCCCTTCTGAGCCACAAGGCCAGACTCGGGGCCAGAGACCCAGTCACTACAGCACCCCCCGGTAAATCCCCTTCCCCACACTATACAAAGTGGAATACTTATTGAAGGGAAATGGCCACAGGGCTACTCTGCACCTGCTGCCCATTACCTTTCCCTTTCTTGACAAACACCAACTACCTGCCTCCTGCAACTAGGGGTTTCTACCTCCCTGTAGCTCCTATCTATCACCTCCTCTTTCTCCATATGTGCCAACGGTATTCACACTGCAGCTCCTGTTCCTTAACACTGTTTTAAGGAGTAGCACCTCAATAAATTCATGCATGTAGTTATCAGGAAGACTGGATGTCACCCAGGTTTCCCACATCTCTCACAAAGAACATAACACTAACCCTGAACCTATTCTCACCACGCTAGTTATGTACTAATAGACAAAGGAAGAGAGAAAAAAACCTTACCATAAAAAATTCTTGGAGCCTCTGCCTGTTCTGGCCCAAGCCAGGCTGCTCTAACACTGTCCACTCCAACACTGGCCGCTCCGCTTGCATCTCGCTTTTTATTTGCAGATTATGATTGCTGCCTGCCAAAAAGTCCCGACAGGCCTTGAGCTCTTTTTAAACAAAAACCGTGCCACCTCAGCCAAACGGTGACTGCTTGTGACAAAATCTGAAATAGAAATAGTGGAATGTCGGAAACAGTAGGACAGTTAGCGACTGTGGAAAGAAAAATAATATTTCATTTTAACTACCTTCATCAGAACCAAGATTACCAATAAGTTCATTTTTAGGCAGAGGGATGAGACAATGGGAATGTGGTAGAGTGAGGCCGGGGTTGTGGAGGTGATTCAACTGTTTATGGAGATGTCTGGTTGATTAATGAGGGCAGTTAGAAGAAGAGGTAGCAAAGGGATATGCAAACGCTGCAAAATACAGGTGAGTGCAAAAGGGGAATGCTCAGCAGACCAAACAGTCGTGAAATGGAAAAACTCAGTTAATATTACAGATGGGTATCTTTTTGCCAGAGCTGGATAGTTCTGATACAAATGCAAAGAGAGTGTTACCTGAAATTGTCGAATTTGATATTACCCTGATGGAATGGCTGTTCCTCGTCATGCTGGACTTCATTGGAGTAGTGTAGAAGGCCACATACAGGTCAGTGTAGGATGCGACAATAAAGTGACAGACAAACGAATGCTCAGAGTTGTCCCTGCACACTGAGCAAAAGTAATGCATTGTAAAAATATAGACGACCTTAGTTCAGGATATTATTTGCAACAGAGCTAATTTAACAGTAATTTTGGATGTGCCACTTTCAAATATTTCCGTATTGTTGTACTCTTGCGTATTGTAAAGACTTGGAAACTTTTAAGTTACTCTACATTCTAGTTTATATGATGCTAAATGTCTAGAAGTGTTTCTCAATATATTGAATCAGTAAAAAGAAATGTCGATGCAACCTTTTTTTATTTAGAGCGCTTCCACTGATGTGGCTTGCAATGGATGCAGCCCTGTGAATGACCATGGTGATAGCATATCAATTAAACTGCAAACAAAATTGGAAGGTGAGTAAAATTGTTTTAAGTCTTTTTTTATGGCTAATTGTTCTGTTGGGAGCTCAGGCACATAACTAGATTATGTGCATTTTGACAATGCCAGAGCTATTTTGTTTTCATTTTACAACCTGCCAGAGGCCTTGTGCATAAGAATAATAGTAGCATCTCAAAGCTACTTTAGAGAAGTTACAGCAAGTCTGTTTCATAGACCTGATATATAGTGCCTGATGCATTATCCATTTAAGCGAACATCTGTAAAGAGATGGTGATTCCTGTTAAACCAGTATACAGTGGATTCCAGTTAATTGGGTCATTGGTGAATCAGGACAGCCAATTATTGGGGACAACTCTTAAAGAACAAAAGCTAATTGAGAAAATAACTGGGATTCTCTTTGTTTATTTGGGGGACTATGCTCCTTAACTGGGACAGGAAGTTGTTGCCGAACAGTTTCTAACCAGCATCAGTCATGTGCACTTGTGTGGCTGTTAGACACACTATACTTGGAGCAAACAGTTTTTACATAGCAACAGTTGTGCGTGCGTTTTCAAATAGCAGTGATTTTTGTCACTGATGGTCGGTGAAAAATAAACAGTAAGACAATTCAGAACTGTTTTGCTCATCATGATTTCAAGCATTCAGGCTTGGAGATGCTGGAAACGGCTGGGAGTGAAAATGAAACTATTTCACTACAGCAAGTTAGGAACTACAAAGCATTTGAAGGTATTGACAATCGTCTTGAATGTTACAATGAAACTGAAGATTTGGAGGATACAATTGTTGAAAGCATTTTATGAAGGCTGTCCATTATCTGTACTAAGTGTCTGTGCTGATCTTGTTCATTTACAGTTAATCAAAGGAAGATGACAGTATACACCAGATGAATTCCTCTGTCAATAACTATTGGGAACTAATACACAGTTTTATAGCACTGCAAATGCATTGTCAGTGTTCTAATTTATTCTGTATTTCATTTAAGTACATAAATGGTTACTCAGTTAAATGGTAGCTTGATTTATTTTATATTTTTTAAACTATTTCCATGAAACTTTGGTTAAATGGGGCAGCTGCTTAATTGGGCCAAAATGTACTGGTCCCGAAGTATCCCAATTAACCGGAATCTGCAGTGTTTGTTGCATTCAGTTTGTAACTATAGGGAAAAATTTCTTTATGAATGAGTAACAAAATGAGGTTATCTGGAGCTAATAATATCTTGGATTCAGTTAGCCAAATTGATGTTTCTGTTCTTTGATTTTTTTATTCCATTATTTAGACCTTTCATATCTAAATCTTTAAGAATACCGTAAATTCCGGACTATAAGCCGTTACTTTTTTCCCACGCTTTGAACACTGCGGCAACACTGCGGCCTATACTACGGTGCGGCTAATGCATGTTTTTTTTTCATGCCGCCAAAAACATTTTGCCTCGTAACTGTAGACCGATAAAATTGATGAGTAGTTCACAGAGGTCCAATGAAATTGTACGATAAATCAAGCGCACTTTCACAATTAAATTATTGTAAATCAGTCATTTGTACTCACCCTCATCAACATGGAAAACACTCGAAGAAAAACATATGATGCAGCTTTTAAGTTAAAGACGATCAATCTGGCAGTTGAAGAAGGAAATCGAGCTGCTGCACATAATCTTGGCATAAATGAATCGATGTTGAGACGGTGGAGACGCCAGCATGAAGAACTGAGTCAATGCAAAAAGACGACAAAAGCTTTCAGAGGTAATCATAGCAGATGGCCCGAACTTGAAAACTTTCTTGAAGACTGGGTTAACACAGAGAGCAGGCGGCTGCGGTGTTTCCACCGTGCAGATCAGACTGAAGGCTAAAGCAATCGCCACCAAAATGAAAATCGAAGGTTTTAGAGGTGGGCCATCGTGGTGTTTTAGATTTATGAGACGAAAAGGCCTGTCCATCAGGGTACGCACGACTCTGTGTCAGCAGCTCCCTCCCGACCATGAGGAAAAGCTTGCTAACTTCCGCACATTCACTCAAACAAAGATAGCGGAGAATTCCATCGGGCCAGATGATATCATAAATATGGATGAAGTACCTTTGACGTTTGACCTGCCTCTCACTCGGACTGTTAATAAAAAAGGTGACTCGTCCATCACACTGAAAACAAGTGGCCATGAGAGAACGCATTTTACTTGTGTTCTGAGCTGCACAGCATCCGGACTAAAGCTTCCACCGATGGTGATTTTTTAAGCAGCTGACAATGAAAGTTCAGTGAAAGCTGCCATCAAGAGTACAAACTCAATTCCAGCTGTGATTCCTGGGGGCACCACGAAGTATTTGCAGCCACTGGACATCAGCGTGAACCGGGCATTTAAAGTGGCACTGCGCGTTGAGTGGGAGGCTTGGATGACGAGTGGCAAGAAATCCTTTACCAAAACAGGACGCATGCGAAGAGCATCTTTAACTCAAGTCTGCCAGTGGATCCTAAATGCGTGGAGCCGTGTCACAACATCCACCATCACCAGCGGGTTTCAAAAGGCTGGACTGCTGCGTGATGAAGAGGACCGCGTGCGCTCAAGTGAGAGCGACAATGAAGAGACTGAAGTGAGTGACGAGATCCTGAGGTTTTATTCAATTCGGACACTGAAGAAGAGGACTTTGATGGTTTTAGTGCGCAGGAGGAAGATGAAGAAGGCAATCAATAACTTTTCCTGGTAGGCTGCAGTATATATATTTTTTTTACCAGTCGTTAGGAGATATTGGAATGTTGTTCGTGCACTGTTCAGTAAAAAAGTATACGCAACGTAATTTGTGTGTTACCGATATGTATGTATATTTAAAAGTAGCTGTGTTACAGGCACTGTTCGAAGAAAAGCATTTGCAATATATATTTGTTTATGTTACCATACGGATTTAATTAAAAGTTTAAAAAATCCTCACGTGTAATATCTTTCTGTGTAAATATCTCATATTACAACGTGGGACACCTGCGGCTTAAAATCCGGTGCGGCTTGTACAAGTACAAAATTGATTTTCTTTCTAAAATTAGAGCGTGCGGCTTTTAATCAGGTGCACTCTGTAGTCCGGAATCTACGGTAATTTCTGTGAGCAATTAAACACAGATTTTAAATATTGAGACTTCTCATAGTTGGTGGGACAAAATCAAAAATTGGGTCCAGTCTGATACTGCGCATCTTTCTGTAGTCAGTGTACAAACCAGACTGGCTGAGGAAAATTAAATTTTCATGGGGTGATTGAAGGTGCTGAAGAAATCCTGGGGACATTAAGTAGATCAATTCAGGCCATTTTAGTAGAGGTGATTGTAAGAAGAATCCCATAGGATGGTTAGTAAATTGTAAAATTTTAATTTTCTAGCACTCTGCATTAAGAAAAAAATGTTAGAAACTGAAATTGTACCATACTATGATTCATTTGTAATCAGTTTAGCATTTAAATAATTAACTCTTTGGCTCCTCTGTTGATCAGTTGGCATGGTGGATTAAACCATTTTGCTGTTGTAGGTTGGGACTCTCAGCCAGGCCAGTCGTTGAGTTGCCTACTTAATTTCAGAATCTAGACTAGCAGGAGGGGAAATTTGAGTTTGTAATTCTTTGTGCTAGTGATCTCTGTTATAAAGAGAATTAAGGGGAGATTGTAAAGCTGGTCTATGATGTGTTACAAGTTGAAAATGGTTACAAACACACTTACCTATATTCATGAATTAGCAATGGTTACTTGAATTCTTCTGGAAATTCTACTAATTGTTGTGGGAATTTTTTTTTCAAGAATATCCAAAAAAGCATCAAGAAGAAGGCAGAAACATGTTGTACAAATATATGTCAATTAAAATTTTACTTTACTTTTTGAAATAGATGACATAGAAATTAGTGCTACTGGAACACAGAATGATGATGAAGACAGATGCTGCCCAATAGCCATCGATTTTGAAATCGAATCTCCACGATCAGAATGTAACGTTGGACCAGATAATCTGAAGAGCTGTGATAAAAGCGATGAATATCTTTGTGAGGTTTTGGAAATGAAAATTCAAGAAATGAATGAAATTGCACCACTTGCAATCAGTCCTTCTGGGTGCCCTGAGGAAGGGAGTAATACTGCGAAGGGCAGAAATCTTATCAAAAAGAAAGATGATTGTATTAGAAAGAAATTGTTGAAAATAAAACCAGAGCCTGATAAAAAAATTACAACAGTGAATAAGCTGAAAATTTCTGAAATAGAAAGAGAATCAGAAATTGAATCTGACATGGACCATATACCCAGTGAAGTATCAAAATCAGGCGATGGATTCCTTGATCAAAACAACACTGATCTCTCCATCAATGATGTACAAACCAATTCTACAGGAGAGACATGCTCCAAAATACACAACCTTTCTGAACAGACAGCTGAAAATGAAGACAAAAAAGTATGCAGTGAAGCACTTGATGCTGACGTAAGCGCTAACCCAACCATAAAGCCAAAGGAAAAGGTAAAAACTAAAAAGATAGAACAAGAATCCAAGAAAGAAGAACCCCGCAGATCTACTAGGATCAAGAACAGTGCAAATAATATTTCAAAGGGCTCAACCACAGTAAGAAAACTTGTACTTGGAATATTTTAATCAATTGCACTGTATTTAAAATAATTTTAGTTTCATTGATATTAGGTGTTTTGGCTTGGAGATAAATTGGATTTTATTCATCTAATGTAAAACGGTATCCTCTATAATTGGTGTAAATTCTGAAAAGCAGTAAAAAAAAAAAAATTCTAACACTGATTTGGAAGCCATTTTAATATAAAAGACTATTCCAGGGTGTGATTTTGAGATTTCTCATCATGATGGCCATAACTTCAAGACCGCACCCTGCTTCTCTACAACCATTTGACCTTTGAGAAGCAATAGAAAACGAGGAACAAAAAGAGCATGAAGGTTAAAGCAAAAGTATACCTGTTCCTATTCTGACTCATGCCTGATTTTCTACTTCTCCCCATTTTCCTGTACTAATCCCGTATCCCTTGAATCTCCTCGTATCCAAAAATCTGTCAAAGTGTACTTGGGTTATCTAGGATACCAAAAAAACCCCATAAATTCTGAGTCTGCTTCCTCTTGGAAAGTAGGTCCCTTGGCTCCTCAAGCCTCCTCTATTGTTCAATAAGATAATGGCTGATCTGATTATAACCTGCATTCCAATCTACTTACAGTAACCTTTCACTTCATTGCTCATTTGGTATTTACCTCTGCCTTAAAAATATTCATAGACTCTGCTTCTGCTCATTTCAAGAAGAGCTCCAAAGCTTCATGAGTCTGAGAATACTTTCACCTTATTTGTCAATAATGTGCAACTTTTATTTTTAAATCAAGATTCTCCCACAAGACAAAGCATCTTGTATAGTTCAAAGGTCCCTTCTTACTTTTCTAAATCCTAGCAGATACAAGCCTAGCTTGTCCAAACTTTCCTCATATTCCAAGTATTAGCCTCGAAAACCTCTCCTCAACTGATTCCAGTGCATTAATATCTTTCCAGAATAAAAAGTCCAATACTGAACACGGTACTGCATGAGTGAACTCACCACTGCCCTATAATAACTGAGGCATAACTTACCCCATTTTTGAATTTACGTTTCCCAAGCAATAAACAATAAACATTATTTTACCTTTCCTAATTACTTGCAATAATGTCACACTAGCCTTTTGTGAATCATGCAGTAGGACACCCAGATCCCTCTGCATCTTGGGAATCTGAAAGGAGCAATTTTCCAATACCTCTTTTATATTATGTTTGCTGATCTTTGCCTGCACACTTTATATCTATATCCCTTATGACCTAATTACCTGCCTTCACAATCTACTTTTCTACTTGTCTTTGTTTTATCAGCAAATTTAACAACCGTACCTTTGGTGCTTTCATCTAAATCATTTATGTAATTGTAAAAAGTTGTGACTGCTGTACTGATCCCTATGGTATACCATTTGTTGGATCTTGCTAACCAGAAAACACCTATTTATATCTACAGTGTCCTGTTATCTAGCCTTCTAGCTATATCAAAATATTACCACCTAAGTGATTGCTTAATTTCCTTATTAGCTTTAAGGAAGGAATTCAGCATAACCTATGCTAATCAGTAGCACACTCCAGAGCCAATACTGTCCTCATCCAGTTTGGGTAGATGGCTGTTACATCCAAAATGGGAATGAAGAATGAAAGGGTGTGATCAGAGCTATCAAAGCCAAGTAAAAGAGAGGCAAGTGATGATGGTGTGGTTGAGGGATGGACTAGAGCAGGGTTTCCCAGCCTTTTGTTTTATGCCATGGACCAACACCATTAAGCAAGGGGTCTGGGCAAAGGGCAAGAGCCCAAGTTAAACCTTCCAGGCTGTAGTGATCTCTCTATTAATGTTCTGCTCATTCAGTGCTATTACATACAGTCCAAAAGACATACCGTCACGCAGCTAAGTGGTCCTAGGTTGTACTCTGAGTCAAGCTTAATATTGAGCATTATTGGTTAAGATGTAATTTTCCCTTTCTTGCATCGTCAATGTAAATAAATCTAGTAATGTTAATAAAAAAACTTGGTACGATGATAAATCATATTGTATATTAAACGATAAATAAGGGAACAAATGATAACGGCTAAAATGTTTTATAGGCGACTAAAGAGAAATATAGACAGAAGTTCAAGAAGGACCTATATGGAAAACGTGAATATGCTTCGAAGAAACCTTTACTGAGCCCAATTGCAGAAATTTTGGATATCTGGTCTGAATCAGCAGATCTATCTGATAGTGATGAAATGTCAACATGTGAACCTTCAAGGAGAACCAGTCTGGTTTATCTTGAAGGTAAGTAACCTTTTATATCTGGGTATAAACTAATTTTATGAAGCTGATGTAGGTTTTTCTCACTTGCAAGAGAAGAAGCAAACTAAAGAGAATTGGTCAAAAGAGAAGGTGCAATGGTAGGAGGTTGTATATGTTAGAGTATTATTCTCATACATAATTTCTAAAAGTTCTTTGTTCTGGTGTGGTGATTCTCCATATTTCTAATTGGATTTATCTTTCGACTGAATTAATCAAGAGTCACTTATTAAAGTATTTGCCAGAAAGGCCAGCATCAGAATCAGGTTTATTATCACTGGCATATGTCATACAATTTGTTGTTTTCTGGTAGCAGAACAGTGTAAGACATAAAAACACTAAGTTACAGATAAATAGTACTGTAGATGAATAATCAAGTATTGTTCATGGATTCATTGACCATTCAGAAATCTGATGACAGATGGGAAGAAGCTGTAATTAAACTATTGAATATGAGCCTTCAGGTTCCTTTACCTCTTCCCTACTGGCAGTAGTGAGAAGAGGGAACATTCTAGATGGTGAAGATCCCATGGGTGCCATTTTCTTGAGGGACTGCCACTTGAAGATGTTCTTGATGGTGGGTGAGTTGTGCCTGTGATCAAGCTGGCTGAGTCTACAACCCTCTACGCATTGGAGCCTTTATAGGGCATGATTCAACCAGGCAGAATGCTCCCCACTGTACATTTACAGAAATTTGCAAGAGACTTTGGTGACATGTCAAATCTCCTTAAACTCTTAATGCAGTATAGCCACTCCATGACTTCTTCGTGATTGCATGAATGTGTTTGGACCAAGGATAGGACCTCTGAGATGTTGACGCTAGAAACTTGAAGCTGCTCACCCTTTCATCAATGACTGGTGTATGCCCTCCCAACTTTCCTTTCCTGAACTCCACAATCAGTTCCTTGGGCTCACAGACATTGAGGGAAATGTTATTGTGACACCACTCAGCTGTTAATCTTTCTTGCTCCTGTACACTTTGTCCTCACCATCTAGGATTCTGCCAACAATAGTGATGTCATCAGTGAATTTATTGACGCCATTTGAGTTGGGCTTAGCTGTGCAGTTATAAATGTCGAGGGAATGGAGCTGTGGGCTAAACGTGTCTATTGATTGTCAGCAAAGAGGAGATATCATTATTGATCTTCACTGACTCCTGATGAGGAAGTCAAGGGATCCAGTTGCAGAGGGAGGCACAGTGTTCCAGGTTTTGAAGCTTGTTGATTAGCACTGAGGGGGTGATGGTGTTGAACGCCAAGCTGCAATCGATTGAGAGCCGCCTGATGTATGTATTGCTGATATCCAGATACTCCAAGGCCAAGTGGAGAGCCAGTGAGATAGTGTCCACTGTAGATCTTGGCAGTAGCCAAGTAACTGTCGGTCATGCTGTTACTCAGGCAGAAGTTAACTTCGACCATAACTGATCTCTCAAAGACTTCACCACAATAGATGTGAGTGTTGTCAGGTGATAGTCATTAAAGAAGCCTACCATACTCTTCCTGGGCATTGGTATGATTGATGCCCTTTTGAAGCAGGTGAGAACATTTGACAGCCACAGTGACAAACTAAATATGTCCTTGAACACTCCAGCCAGTTGGTTGGCACAGGTTTTCAGTACCTTGCTAGTTACACCATCGGGACCTGATGCCTTGCGAAGATTCACCCTCTTGATAGATGTTCTGACATCGGCCTCTTCTGAAGCAGTAATCACAGGGTCACCAGATGCTGCGAGGATTCACATAGGTGTACTTTCATTCTCCCTTTCAAAGCATGCATAAAAGGCATTGAGCTCACTGGGGAGTGAACCATCACAGCCATTTATGCTGTTAGATTTCAAATTATAGGAAGTAATGGCTTGCAAACCCTGCCACAGCTGTCGTGCATTTGATTGTATCTCTAACTTCTCATGGAATTGCCTTTTTGCTCTCACGATGGCCTTCTGTAGGTCATACCTCAACATTTTGTAGGGTTCTGGATCGCTAATTCTTGAATATCACAGAACTGTGAATCTCCTGATTCATCTAGTGCTTCTGGTTTGGGTCTGTTCTTGGAGATGCACATTTATCCATGTAGGTCTTGATGAAATCAGTGACAACTCTCATTCAGATCCAAAGCTGAGTCCTTGAATGTGGTCCAGTCCACTGATTCATAACAATCCTGTACATACTCTTCTGCCTCCCTTGACCGTACCTTTGTGGTCCTCACTTCTGGTGCTGCGGTCCTCAGCCTCTGCCTGTACGATGGGAATGGAAGTGTGGGCCTGGGATGGCATGGTAGGCATTCATGATGGTAGTGTGACAGTAGTCAAGTGTGTTAGCTCCTCTGGCTCTACTAGTGACATGGTGGTGGTAGTTTGTTAGAGACTTCTTCAGGCAGGTCTGATTGAAATCCCCAGCAGTAATCAGGTAGGTATCGGGGTAAGCTGTCTTGTGACTGTTGATCACAGTGCTCAGCTCCTCCAGTGCCAGCTTGATGTTTACTAATGGTGGAATGTAAACTGCAATCAGGATGATAGAGAATTCCTTGGCGGTTATAATGGACAACACTTGACTGCCAGATACTCAAGGTCAAGGAAGCAAGACTGGGACAGAAGCACTAGGCCTCTGCTCCACAATAAGTTAATCCTAAAGCAAAAATCGCCATCTCTGCCTTTACTCGATGCTGCTGTCCAGTCATGTGCCAGCCATGTGTCTGTAGTACTGGGGTGGGCCGTGCCTTTGTGAAACAAAGTACACAACAGTCCCTAATGGTATTGTAATCTAAATTGTTTTCCAGACACTGTACATTAGCCAAGAGGATAGTAGGGAGAGGCATGGGGCCTTTAGGGACCCCTGCATTTCAGTTTTTGGGCGCCAATGCTTTTTTGCTGGTGGGTGAGGGGAGAGATGGGGGTGGGGGGGAGGCTTTGGGATTCTAGTGTTTAACTGTCATTCATTCTTTGGGCACTCCTGTTTTCGTGGATGTTTGTGAAGAAAAAGAAATTCAGCTTGTATATCGTATACATTTCTCTGACATTAAATGTACCTATTGATTTTATGTGGCCTTTCTAGAGTCATAGAAAAGTATAGCACAGAAATAGGCCACTTGGCCAATCTAGTCTGTGTTGATCCATTTAAACTGACTACTCCCATCAAACTGCAGCGGGACCATAGCCATCCATACTCTCCATCCATGGACCTATCCAAACTTCTCAAACTTTGAAATCGAACTCGCATGCATAACTTGTGCTAGCAGCTCGTTGCATGCTGTCACAATCCTCTGAGTGAGGAAGTTTCCCCTTAAACTGTGCACCTTTCACCCTTGACCCATGACCTCTGGTTGTAGTCCCACCCAACCTCAGTGGAAAAAACCTGCTTACATTTATCCTATCTATATTCATAATTTCATATACCTCTATCAAATCTTCTCTCAATCTTCTACATTCTAAGGAATAAAGTCTTAACCTATTCAACCTTTCCTTATTACTCACAACCTCCAGACCCGGCGAAATCCTTGTAAATTTTCTCTACTCTTTCAACTGGTGATAAATTTGTACCGTTAATTGCTATACAGATTCCTGGACAATTCATACTCCATACTACTTTCTATTTAAATCCCTGTTGTTTTTAATGGGTGCATTTTCTGTATTTGAAATCCTGAAATAAGGCTGAAAGTCCTTATTTCAAGCTATTTGCCTTTACCACTTTAATATAATATGGTTGGTGGGGGGAAAAAAAACCTTCAGGTAATTTGTCATTGTCATCATGCTGTTATAAGCCAGAAAAAATTCTCTTATAATTTGGCTGCTTGAAGAACTTAACTATTGTCAAATTACAATTGCATGACCTGAAGTCCATTTGTTACTTGCCATCTCTCCTGTGGCTTTTGTGCGTGTCTGTTATTTTGGCCAACTTTGAGCTGAGTGTTTTCGCTGGAAGCAGCAAATTAGTGTCATAATATTTTCTTTTCCTCTCTATTTGCAGCCCACAGCTTTGAATTGTTTAGGAGAATGTGATGATGCAATCTGTATTTTATTAACATTGCATGAATACACTTTGCTAATTAAATGATACAGGATGTCCCTCAAAATTCAGGATTCTACCTGACATAAATTTTTACACTCGCTTAGTTGGTATAGCCCGTAAAGCTATCAACATAATGTCTTGATACTCAATTTACTGAGCTAGTTGATTTCAGTTGGGTTGATATGTGAGGTGCTGACGTGAAGTTCAGGTCGGCTGGACTCTGTGCTGAGTGGTGCTGGGTTTGAATTTGACCGGCTCCTTGCACACTTACCATCTGTGCTGGGTTGAGTGTTTAGCTAGCAACTCAGCCTCGTTTAAAAAAAAAACAGACAAAATGCTAAAGAAATGGCAAAATTGTCACTCAATGCACCACAAGGTGAAGAGAGGAATTCCATTCCGAAGTGCAGTCCATTGGTTTGGTTGTATATTCAGATAATGGCTACACTTAAGTAAAGTTTATAGGAAGTGTTATGTGGTAAATATATCACTTTAGAAAATATTAATGATTTTGAACAGGATTCCAGAATTTGTTTTAGCTTTGTTTCTATTGGCTTAAGTGTAGTATGTTGCTTTAGAACATTAAAAGCACTCTGAATGTAATTTCTTGTTGACTTAATGATCTATAAGCAGTGTAGGAAATATAAATATACATGGGTATTAGAAATGATCACTGTTTATGCTAAATTTCTTGAAGTCTTATTTCAGTCAGATATAATTTTAAGACAATACCATTTCAACCATTGTCACTCAATAACAAGCTAGAAAAGCTGATAATCAAAATAGCCTTGTCCTCTGGCTCTCCTTACAACTTCCCACCCTCAACACCACAAACGAGACCCTTAATGTTGCAAATATGGATCATCTTAAACCAAAATGAATGCATAAAGCAGAGTTGTGTGATAGTGTCACCCTTTATAATTGAGCTTTTTTTTTGCAATAACTATATCAATATATCCATTGGCAGTTTTCAATATTTTTTGGCAATGAGATGCATTCTACTGTAGTCTAACACTAGTACCTTTGTCCCTGTTCATCTCTATGTCCCACTATCTCCTATTCTCATTGCTACCATCCAGAAAGGAGGTACAGGAGCCTGAAGGCATGCACTTAGTGATTCAGGAGTGCCTTCTTCACCGCTGCTATCTGATATATGAATGGACATTGAACCCATGAACAATACCTCGCTTTTTTTGTACTACTTACTTAATTTAACTATTTAATATATACCCAAAAAGTTGGAGGAAGTCAGCAGGTCAGGCGGCATCTGTAGAACAGAACAAATAGTTGACGTTTTAAGCTGATGCTGCCTGACAGATATGTATATAAGTATATACTTACTGTTATTCAGAGTTGTTGGCGTTTGGCCTGGTGGATCAGGCATCAGACTAGTAACCTGAAGGTCTCTGGTTCGAGCCTCAGCTGAGGCAGTGTGTTTCTATCCTTGAGCAAGGCACTTAACGACACATTGCTCTGCGACGACACCGGTGCCAAGCTGTATGGGTTCTAGTGCCCTTCCCTTGGACAACATCGGTGGCGTGGAGAGGGGAAGGCTTGCAGTCCCATACAACCCTGCCCAGGCCTGCACCCTGGAAAAACCTTCCAAGTCGCAAATCCATGGTCTCACAAGACTAATGGATGCCTATTACTATATTCAGAGTTATTAAAATTATTATTAATTGTATTATGCTGGTGCAGAAAAAAAAACAAATTTCATGGCATATGCTGGTGATATCAAAGCTTATTCTGGTTCTGACTTCAAATACCTGAATATTTTTTTCTGTTTTTAGTGTATCACCTATTCAATCAGCTGAGGCCAAAAGCTGGAAAAATGCTAAATAATTGAGCTTTACTTTTTTCTGTCACCATTCGACGATTCCAAGACATTCCTAACTGTTTTGTTTCATACTAAACAGGTATTGATGTCGGAAGAAAAAATAGTCGGTGCATGACCACACCTGAGTGTATTACTGATAGATGTGCTCCTGCTTCTCTTACCGAGTTAGTTGGGCAAAGAGCACGGGGACGCGGAAGACCAAGGAAGAGACCAGTGCACTGCATCGAGGAGGAACAGAATAATCAGTCAGATTCTGAAAGTAAAACTCTGAAAGGGAACACTGGAGTTTGTCGGTTTGTGCCCAAGAAATCAAACCAGTCTAATTATAGTCTCAAAAGTGGCAGTGGTCCATCACCCTCTCTGTGCGAAGGTAAAAAAGACATTGCGTTTGAAGTAAAAGAACTGAAAATTTCAAGGGTTGATAATGTCACCAAAGATAGGAAACCCACAAATGCAAGAAGGAAATCTTCAATAAAGATTAAAAACAAATATTTCTCCAAAGAACCTTCTCCGGAGACTTGTCGGCAGGGAATGGCATGCGTGCAAAATCTATCTGCAGGACAGTGTGTAACGGAAGCTGGACTTGAAGAATATTCTGAACAAGTTCATGCTGATGATTACAATGGAGTAGGTTCTTTACTGGAATCTGGATCAAACATTCTTGAAGATTTCAATGTTCACCAGCTAACTGACCCAAGTGAAACACAGGAATTGACTCCTGTCAGTGCATCTACTACACCTGAAAAGTCTCAAGTAACCATAAGTGAACCAGTGGCAAATGGTATAACTGTTCTTGAGGAAAAGGACCTCTGTATTTTCCTTCCAGATGCTCAAGAGGTATTTCTAAGTAGACCCAGCCACAGGCGAAGCAAGTTATTCAGTGCAGCAGATCTGCCATGTATGACGGAATCAGAACAGGCCCTAGAGGGTAAAGGACATTGTGTCATTGATACAGGAGATAAATATGAAGACAAAGGCCAGAACCTCTCTGGAAGAGTAGAGGGAGATTCTTGTAACATGATTCCTGAATCTACTTACCCCAATCAACAAATGTTCACTGATGGGGTAGGTGAATACCACAAAACGACTAATTGTGAACCTCTGTTTTTCAGTTTTGACCTTTGTTTGGAGCAGAAAGACTCTAATATTTTTGAAGCAGCCAAACAGTTTGAAACCGGCATAAAATGTTCTGATGGTTTCCTTCAAAATGCAAAACCTGTAAAGAAGAAGGTGAGGCGTAGTGCCCGACTTTCTGGCTGCATGAATAAAGAAGGACTGACTTGGGTAGATGTACAAAGTCCTGGACACTTGCAGGAAAGAAACGGGACTGCTGGATTGAGCAGAAGATCATTGGGGCTCATTGAATCAGAGAGTAAATTGCCGAGTGCAGAAGATGTTGCGAGCAAAACTGCATCCCAGGCAAGTATAAGGATACTCTATCGAAGATCACTGTCCTGTAACAGAGAGAAAGTACTTAAGTTGGAAGAACCTCGCCCGAAGAGCATTATATTGGACTGAAGTTATTTTAAAGAACAGTGCAGGTATTTTAGTTTACCTGAACAAAATAGTTCTTTTACTAGGCCATTATGATAAATATGTGAAATGTTTATATTGTGTCCATATATACTTGAAAAATGCCCAGCAATATAGTTTTATATATATGATATATATATATATGTCATGTCTAAAGCCAGTATTGCTGTTTCTACGAAGTATGAATAGCCATATGTGTGTGAAATACAGTGAGTTTATTTAAGGGGCGAAATCTGAACTGTGCACGAAGGTGCAGGTTACCTTAAACTGCTCTTCCACAACTGAATACAGTTTCACTTGGCCACATCCCATGTGAAAATCAATTAACCAGCAGGAAAGTAATAATCTTAAAATTGCCTAAGCAATGTAATTCTATGATTGTGCTGGCAAATTAAAACATATAAATTAAATTTTTTGGAGTTCTTCACGAACAGTGCAATAAATGGGAGTTACGTGCTTGAAGCATGTCTGAATCGTGTACGTTAGTTTTCCCATTGGTTGCTTAATGTGTGAAGCTAACTTATATGGTGGCAGGTCAAGTTGAAAAGTGAAATACAAATTCGTTACTTGTTCAAACTTAAAGTGGAATTTTAAACCGTCGGCGTGGGCCTTTTCTCTATTGGCTCCTGTTATGACCGAGGTCATCTTTAATAGTGGCGTCTCTAGAATAACTGAGATCAGCTAATGACAAGGAGCAGAAATTAAATCAGATATGCTATGTTCTCTATAGCCGAAGGAAAAGCCTTGATTTTGGGCGTGAAGGCCTTTGGGGAGTTGTTAATTTGAATTAACCATCTAATGTTATTATCCAACTTATTTTGATCCAAATGCAATTCTTTGGCTCTTTAAGAAATTGAAATAGTGAGATAATTATGTGTAGCAGGAATATCCTGATGACAATTTAAAAAAGATGTATCAAAATGAGACAACTGGAAGTGATAAGTCCGCTTAGGATATTTATAAAAGTTCTTTACATATTCTTTGCCAATTTAAAAAATATAAAAGTTGCTGAATTATAACACTGGTAGGTGGACACCTATGTATTGAAATTTGAAGATTTTATTTGTTTGGCTCTATTGTACACCAATTTTGGGATGCATCTTTTGTTGTAGAAGCTGATAAAAAAATATTATTTGTATTTTTATGTGAACCACTTTTGCTTACTCTTATTTTCATTTGAAGAAAAATCAGTTGTTGAGATAATTCAAATAAATAGGCATAAAAGATGAATTTACTGACCTCAATGTTCTACTACACAACAGTATTGAAATAGCACTAAAGTTTTCTGATTAATGTGTGAAGGAGATGAGCTTTTTGCACACATATCAAATCTGTTCTGCAGATCTGTGGTGCTTGGATGATTTCAGGTCCTCTCTTGAGCTGGTCCAAATTTGTAACTCCATTATCATTCATGTGGCATGAAGCAGAGGAGTCTCTTTCGGCCCCACAAGATAATTTGAGTGTTTCACAGGGTGCTGATCCATAATTGGAGGTGGAAAGATTGGACTAACAAGACCAGTGAAACAAGAAAAAAAACACAAGATTCTCTTGGTTGGTAAAACTTGAGTTGGGGCAGAGAGTTTCAGGTTCAATCTCCACACTGAAATTTGAACACAAAATCTCGAAGTTCAAAGTAGGTCTCCCTACAGAACAAGAAACCCAAAATAACCCATTTTTAAAAAAAAAGACTGACAAGCACCTAATGTGCTGAGAGAGAGTGCACAATTCTTCATCTAATTCCTTTGTAACTGAGTAATTTGAGGTGAGTGTTTTTAAAAAGTAGTTTTCATAGAAGAATGCAATTATTCTAAACTCAGCACGCACCATCAAAAACTGATTGTGGTCTCATTACTCTTGTATGCCTCTGAGATAATGATAATTACAAAGGAACTATCTGCAGAACAGAAACTGCTACTCAGCCCAACAGGCCCCTCAAGCTTCCACCAGTTCAAAGTTCAAAGTAAATTTGTCATTGAAGTATGCATATGTCACTATGTACATATTTCATACTACTCTGAGATTCATTTTCTTCCAGGCAATTGCAGCAAAACAAAGAAATATAATAGAATGAATGAAAAACTACACACACAAACAAAAACTGACAAACAACCAATGTGCAAAATAAGACAAACTGCAAATGCCAAATATACAAATAATAATACACAAATAATGCTGAGCATGAGATGTAGAATCCTTGAAAGTAACGTCCATAGATTCCTGTGTAAACCCTTCAATGTATCTGATTGCTAATTCTCAGATAGTTATCTAGTTCTCCAGTATATTTTCATTATTCCTTGTAACAACTTGTCTTGATAACTACACTGGATTTATTATTGTTAATATTATCATTAGTATTATTATAGAAATTATTATTAAATTTATTAGTTACTACTTGTGTCTTGACTGAAAGATCAGGTGATACAGAATGCAATTGTACTTCTCATCCACACCATGCCTGTACTTTTAACTGCTACCACAAGATGGCAGCATTATACCAGGCCATACGTTAAATATTGGTTTACATAAACTCCAAAAACAAAAGAACTTTGTTGGGTATTTGGTATTACAATAGTATCAAAGTGTACAGGGTGTGATATTCTGATTCTGAACCTGACTTGGGTAAAAGTAGTGTCAATTTTATTTCTTGTTTCCTGGGGAAAGTTTTAAGATAAATCTGGGACTCCTACAGTTCAGAGCAAGGGTAAATATGAACTTGTATTGAAATTTCTGATTTTATTGCCACACAGATGCAGCAGTCGCCCTTTAAGCCCATGGCATAAATGTTCCTCCAGTAAAACACTTGAAAGCACAGAATGCAGTTATTTTAGCAAACGGGGCATATTTTTGCTGAGGCAGTTTTTATGTTAATAAGTTTATTTTGGTGGGTTAAACATGATTATCATTTAAGAAAAATGCTTGAATTATGTAGTTAGCCAGGTGGTACCTGTGGAGAGAGAAACCAGATGATGTCTCGGGTGGGTGATCTTCCACCAATTTCCTCTACACTGAATGACCTATAAAAAGGCATTGAACAGAAGTGCACTTATTGGACAGTCAACACTTCAACTGTCAATGCAGGGTCTTCAAGACAGCAGTGCATGTTCTCATGGTCCATGGATTCTGCTTGTCTGTGAACCTGGAAGTTCAGAAAAGATGCAAGCTCATCACCCAGTTTCATAAGGAAAGTGTGGAGAAAGGGAGACTTTGCACAAGCAACGTTTGCTGGATGGCAGGGCAGATCACCAATGCAGAGGAAAAAAAGGACAGTGTGTTACAGCAGGATGTACGAGAAGTCCTGTGTGGACTGGAGCGACACTGGATATTCCTGAAGCAGCTTGAAATATGAGCTGAAGTCCTTTGCAGCAGTTTTAGGTCTCTATGAGAAGCAAGATCAAGCAGAATAGTGCAATGCACTTGCTTTTCCTTTATACTTGGGATAGATTTGAGTTAAGCAAGAGTTTCACCATCAAGAATATTTTAGTTGTGAGCCAGATCTTGTGCCAAGGCACAACATTGTCAGTGCTTCCAAAGCATTGTGTGGTCAGCACATTTCTTCAAAAGTGTTGCTTATTGCTTCCTCAGAATTGTTTTTGTTTATGATGGGCTGCTTGAAGCTGAATTCAAGTATAATTTTAGACTACTTGTGTCATGTAGGAATTTGGAGAAACAAGAAATGAACTTTAATTGAATATGTGTTTAATTGCATAACAGCACTGACGCTTTGTGTTCAGCTAAGCTAAAAGTGTTTTGTCGATTATTTCCGTTTGTACTCAATGTCTGAGGCTTCTCACTTAATTGTCCAACAGTAATCAGACAGCTCTGATGGATTCCAGTTTCTTTGATACTGTTTCTCCATGACTGCAATGTCCTGCTTTCACCATGCTTGTCACTGGCAACACCAAGATTTGGAGGGAAGAAGTCTAAATGGGAATGCAGAAAATTAATCCTTAGTCACACATGTCGCACTTAGTGGTTTGTGTGCTTGAAGCATGTTGTCAGCCAGCTGCACGTAGTTTGATGCTCAGTAGTTGCCAAGAAAATCAACAACATCCTTGAATACCTTCCATGTGATTTTTCTCCGGTCCCACTAGAAGTTCTTCAGATTCTCTGTCATTGATGACCTATTTGATTTGTGGACTAACAAAAATACCTACCTTCATCTTGGTATCAGTGATTCTGCTTGAATTATGAATTGAACCAACAAATTTTGGTGATTTCAAAAAAAATTGGTGTGTGATATGAAATTTCATGGCAATTTTCATGATAACTAGCCCAAAATCCATAAGATACACTCAAAGGTATTCAGGAAGATCTTTGTAGTTCAGTGTAAGTTCTTGATACTACAGGTGTCTCTCCCCCCTCCCCTTACAAAGGTAGAGCGTTCTTATGAAACCTTTCTTAAGCTAAAATGGCGTAAAGCGAAAACCATTAATTTACATGGGAAAAATGTTCGTAAAAGCAAAAATCCTCTTTGTAATGTGAAAACAGGTTACTAATGTAGGTCTTTTGTAAAAGTGAAGTGGCATAAAGCGGGAGACACCTGTACTTCCACTTGCAGTCAGAATGTTCTGCCTTGCTTATAGTGGGAATGGGTGTAATAAATTGTCACTAATCATTTCTCCACAGATGCTGCCTGAAATACTATATCTAGGATTTTCTGTTATTTCAAATTTCCAGCATCAGCGTATTGTTTGGTTTTTGAAGTATTTGCAGCAGCTTTCAAGTTTGGGCCAGGCTAGGTGAATTACAAAATTATTTCATGTTTTAAACATTTCAGATGTTAGAATACAAATTAATCACCATGTGGTATGGCCTGCTGGTCTAGTGGTTTAATAATCTGAGTAATAGTTCTGCTTGAGAAACACAAGAGGCTGGAGAGGGATAAACAAAGTTAAAAGTGAATTTATTGTCAAGGTACATATATGTCACCATATACAACTCTGAGATTCATGTTTTTTGCAAGCATACTCAAGAAACTCATAATAGGATAATAACCATAATAGAATCAATGAAAGACGGCAAACTGGAAATACAAAAAGAAATAATAAGTAAATAAGTAATAAATATCGAGAACATGAGATGAAGAGGCCTTGAAAGTGAGTCCATTGGTGTGGGAACAGTTCAATGATGGGATAAGTTGAGCGAAGTTACCCCCCTTGTTCAAGAGCTTGATGGTTGAGCGGTAATAACTCTTCTGCAACCTGGTGGCGTAGATCCTAAGGTTCCTGTAACTACTTCCTGACGGCAGCAGAGAGAAGAGAGCGTGACCTGGGTGGTGGGGGTCCCTGAAGATGGATGCTGCTTTCTTGCGACAGTACTTCGTGTAGATGTGCTCAGTGTCGGGGAGGGTTTTACCAGTGATGGATTGAGCCATATCCACAGCATTTGTAGTGTGATTCATTCAAACGGATTGGGGTTTCCAAACCTGACTGTGATGCAGCCAGTCAACATACTCTTCATCACTCATCTATAGATAGAAGTTTGTCAAAGTTTTAGATGTCATGCCGAATCTTCACAAACTCCTAAGGAAGTACAGGCACTGCTGTGCTTTCTTCATAATTGCACATACATGGTGGGCCCAGGATAGGATAACAATGGAATTTAAAGATCTATGGAGAGGAATAAACAGTCAATATTTATGGAAGGGTCTCAGCTCAAATCATCGAATATTTATCCCTCTCCATAGATGCTGTCTGAACTGCTGAGCTCCCCCAGCATTTTGTTACTCTGGATTTCCAAAATCTTTCCTGTTAATAGTTTTGCTGAACTGCCCTCGTCTCTCCCAGCCATATTGTGTCACAAAATGCATTCCAAGACTTGTGGACATTTGAAAGCTCAGGTAAGTGTCGCCTTAGATCTTGTTTTCACTCAATGTCCACGTTCCAGTGCTATAATTAGTACACTAGAAGAATGGCATTACAGAGCTACAAGATGCTGATGCTTCAAAGATGAATGCAGCTGAGCTTTAACTTGGAAAATAAACCACATTTTGTGACCTCTTAATGACTCAAGAATGGAAATCATTGACAGCAGGTTTCCTGTTCCTTCTCCCTCATAGAAGACCACACAACAGTACTGGCGAACTTTAGAAATATGCTCAATATATCCAGATGCTACAATAAAAGGATTGTTTCAGGTTGATGTGATCCTCCACCCAACTTCACCATTGGCTCTTACAAGTGGAACATTCTTCTGAATATAAGTCACTTGGGGAACTTGCTTGACAGTAAGGTTCCCTGGACCAAAGATCAAACAAGTGCTTTGGAAAGGGCCAGTGAATGCTCACTCCTCAGCAGTGGTTCTGCTTCCTGCCTTTTTCAACAGCCCCAATAATCTTATGAAAGACGAGTGACTTGCTAGCACTCGTTGACAGGAATGCAAGAACACCTCAGCCTCATACTGCCTGTTCATTGCTTTGTCACAGGATTCAGCAAAAGATCATTCAATCCTATTAATGCTATCCTTGCACCTTTTAAAAGAGAAATACCTTCAGAAGACTGTTCTAGGAGTATTCTGGAGGGCTATGAAAAGTTGACTACGTTGCTACATCTGGATTACAGAGATGCCAGAAAAGGGAGATGGAATCGTTCCACAAATTTTCCGTTTGTGCGTTTATGGATCTATACTGGAGTCTAAATACAGAGGTCAGTTTGGTAATTGGTTTATTACTGTCACAAGTATTGGGAAGTGGGTGTGGGGTGGAGATATGTCTCTAGCAAAGGAGGTGTAAGGTGCTCCTTCCCTCCGCTAGCCTGCAAGTCACCCTGGGGCAAGGTGTAGCACCGGCTTAGCCTCCGATCAGGGTGACTGAAGCCATGGGAGCAGGTGGTGGATGGTCGTATGAGCAGCTGGTGCACATCACAAGTCCTGGTTATACGACCACTGATGCCAGGTGGACAATTTCTAAAGAGTATTGATAGTGATTGGGGGTCACTCATCTTGTAAAGACAGGGCCCAGAAGAAGGCAAAGGCAAACCACTTCTGCGGAAAAATTGCCAAGAACAATCTTGCAACATGGAGACCATGATCACCAATGTCATGACACAACGCACAATGATGACGACGACTGATAAATAGTGAAAAGCTTTAGTTTCCATGTTATCCAGGCAGATTATTCCTTGTGTAAGTACACTGGAGTGGTATAATAGGGAAAAAGCAGGCTATAGAAAAAATTACAGCTGTAGAAAGAGTGCAATGCAGGTAAATAAATAAAGTGTCAAGTCTGTGTTGAGGTAGTGATGGGTCACTGGAAGCTGAAAGTTATCCTTGGTACATGTGAATGCTGGGAATCTATGAAGCAGTTTCATAAACTTGTTGGAGAAAACGTTACGAGCACTTAAATGACTGACCTGGAAGTAATGCAAGTGGTTCACTTCTTTACGCAGGAGTGCTTGGATGGTGGTAAAAGAGGAGGTTAAAATAGAGGTGCTGAACTCCTCGGGCCGCATGAGAAGGTGAACGGAAAGAATGGACCAAAGTTGAAAGTAAATGTTTTTATCAAAGTATATACAGCATATGTCACCATATACAACCCAGAGATTCATTTTTACGAGGGGATATTCAGTAAATATATAGATTGGTAACTATAACCGCGATCAACCAGAGTGCAGAAGACAACAAACTATACAAATGAAAATATAAGTAAATAGCAATAAATAACGAAAACATGGCATAATGAGCTGAAGAGTCCTTAGAGCGAGGTCACTGGTTGTGGGAGCATTATCAATGGATGGACATGTGACTGCTTTCCCCATTGCTCAAGAGCCTGATGGTTGAGGAGTAGTAATTGTTCTTGAACCTGGTGGTTCGAGTCCTGAGGCTATTATGGCAGCAACGAGAAAAGAGCATGATGATGGATATCAATACACCACATGCTATGGAGGGATTTGTTCCATCTTTGCAAGAACAATTGAGCGGTGCAGTTTTTCTGTTATGGCCAAGCTCCTGGAAGCTGCCTCCACATCTGCCATAGACATTCGTCAAGGCCCAAGAAAACAAATATAGATTGTTAATGTGCTTGAAATGGATATTCCCCATGAGGCAGTCTATGTGCCATGTTCTGTGGTCACTGAATGCCAAAGGCATGCATGTAATTGCCTCCCTGAGCCAAAGGATTGGAACCTCAGGAGAATCTATGGGCCCTGTCCTAGCAGTGCATCACATGGGAGGCTCCCTTTGTCACTGTCTGCTGATGTGCTTCTCCTTCAGGCAACGGTAGAGCCTTTATTTAACTCTAGGTTGTGACATGTACAGCAGACCATTATAATGCTTCCAGTTCTCTGTGGGGATTACTGCAGGGTATCTGCTGAACTGTGCAGGAACTAGACTCCTATTTTGAGCACCCTGATGGCATTCTACACCAATCATCTTTTTCTCTTGTGACGGGCCTCATATTAGGACTCATCTGTACTAGCTGGAGCATGGGCTGTTTAAGGAACCAAGAAAGGTGAGCATACCTCTTGTGTAATATGCTGTACGGTAACTGAAACATGAAAGACACCATTAACTATCTGTGAATAAATGACTCATTCCAACTGAATACATGGCAGTGACCTTTTAATCTTCCGGTAAGATGGCAACATTAAGTGACGACTCTCAGTCACAGCCATGTGTACTTCAGTCAGCAGTGATGTTGTAAGACATCAAAATAAATCTATTGATACCTAAAATTGACAGATGGTAGACTCAGGTTATGAGTGCATTTCGTCTTTAAGAAAGCAAGCAGGGACGACATGCTGTTCTTACAGGTATGATTGTATAGTATCTGGCAAATAAAATTGAAAACCTCCGATCAAGGTTGCTGTACCAGGGACTGCCGTGTACTTTGCTTCATCGGAACATGGCTTTCCCTCACTATTTCGGAAACTGCTGCAGCTTGATGGCTTCACCATTCTCTGCAAAGACAGGACAACTCAGTCTTTTAAAGGCCGAGGGAGCGGAATATACTTTATGATTAATCCATCGTTGTGCACAAACATAGTTCTGCACATCTAGCAGTCATACACCGTCCATTTTATCTGCCGAGGGAGTTTTCCGTCATCATCCTGGTAGCAAAGGACATTTCAAGCAGGCTCTGGAGAAGTTGAGCAACAAAATCAGTAGGCACGAAACTGTGCACCCTGATGCTTTTCCTATCATTGTAGGAGATTTCAACTAGGCCAGCTTAAAGAAGTCTGAATAACTACCACTAACATATCACCTGTGGAATCAGAGGATCCAACACACTTGACCACTGTTATACCACCATCAAGAATGCTATCCGTGTCATCGTTTGCCCACACTTTGGAAAGTCTGATCACCTGGCTGTACTTCTCCCAGTGCATAGACAGAGACTAAAGACCGCAGCACATTGGTGAGGACCGAGAAGGTAAGGTTAAGGGAACTGGTACTGTGCCTACAGGACTGCTCGAGTCAGTAGACTGGGCAATATTCAGAGATTTATCTTCAAGTCTGAATGAATATGTCACAGTTGTCACTGACCTAATCAAAACTTGGTTGGATGATTGTGTGCTATCTTTAGAGCTAAAAAGCAATTCTGATTGAGGTTAGAGATGGAATTGATGCATGTCACTTCTGGCAGGGTTTGCAGACCATTACCTCATACAAAGCAAAACCTAACAACATGAATGGTAGTGAGACTTCACTCCCAGATGAGCTCAATGCCTTTTAAGCATACTTTGAAAGGGAGAATAAAACTACAACTACGTGAAAAACTGCAGCGTTTGGTGACCCCATGATCTCTGTCTTGAAGACCGATGTCATAATATCTTCCAAGATAGTTGACTCTTGCAAGGTGTCAGGCCCTGATGGTGGACCTGTTAGGTCTCTGGAAACCTGTGCCAACCAACAGGCTGGGTGTCCAAAGACATCTTCCATCTCATTGCCTCAGTCAGAGGTTCCCACCTGCTTCAAAAGGGCGACAGTCATACCAGTGCCCAAGAAGAACAGGCTGAGCAGCTTCAATGAATGTTGCCCAGAGCCACAGGCATCTATTGAGATGATGTACTTTGAGAGGTTGGTCCTGCCTGGGCAAGGTCCTGGATGTGCTATGATTTGCCTGTTGCTACATTAAGTGGATGCAACCTCACTGGCTCTCCGCTCGGTCTTGGATCATCTGGACAATAGTGATGCTTATGTCAGGCTGTCGTTTATTGACTATAACTCAGCGTTTAACACAATCATGCTCTCAGTTCTAATCAAAAAACTCCACAACCTGGGAAACAGTAACTCCCTTTGAGAGGGAGACCACAGGCTGTGCAGATTGGAAAGAGCATATCCTCACTGACAGTTTGAGGTATGCCTCAAAGATGCCACGCTTAGCGCACTGCTCTACTCCTTCTACAACCACAACTGTGTGGCTAGGCCAGTTCAACCGGCATCCATAAAATTTGTCGATGACATAACGGCTGTTGGCAGAATTTCAGATGACGATGAGGAGGCGTACAGGAATGAGATGGGCCAGCTGGTTGAGTGGTGTTGTAGCAACAATCTTGCACTCAAGGTCAGTAGGACCAAAGAATTGATTGCTGGCTTCAGGAAGGGTAAATCGAAGGAACACACATCAGCCCCCATCAAGGGATCAGAAGTGGAAAGGGTGAGCAGTTTTAAGTTCCTGGGTGTCAACGTCTTTGAGGATCTATCCTGGGCCCAAAGCATCGATGCAATTACAAAGAAGGCATGGCAGCTCTATATTTCATTAGGATATGTCACCAAAGACACTCCTAAATTTCTACAAATGTACTGTGGAGAGTATTCTAACTAGTTGCATCGCTGTCTGGTATGGAGGGGCCACTGCACAGGATCAGAAAAAGTTGCAGAAAGCTGTAAACTCAGACAGATCCATCACGGGCACGAGCCTGCACGGTATCACGAACATCTTCAAAAGATGATGCTGCTAAATGGTGAGGACCCACATCACTCAGGACATGCCCGCTTCTCATTGTTACCATCAAGGAAGAGTACAGGAGCCTGAAGACGCACTCAATGTTTCAGGAACAACTTCTTCCCCTCCGCCATCTTATTTCTGAATGGACAATGAACCCATGAGCGCTACATCATACTTTATTTCTATTTTTGCTCTAATTATTTAATTTAACTTCTTTATATTGTATACTTATTGTAATTTACACTTTATTATTATATATTGCAATGTACTGATGTCTCAAAACAAGAAATTGCATGACATATGCCAGTGGTATTAAACCTGATTCTGATTCATGGTTGCAGAGTACAACAGCAGTTTTGATATAGAGGCTGAATTACCTTTTGAGTACAGTGCACCAAAGGAACATCCCATGTCTGCATGAACGGATTTCTTGCCCATTGCTTCTTGCCGAGCAAGGAACATCCCATGTCTGCATGAACGGATTTCTTGCCCATTGCTTCTTGCCGAGCAAGGAACATCCCATGTCTGCATGAACGGATTTCTTGCCCATTGCTTCTTGCCGAGTTTCAGTTTGGAGAATTGTTTCCTGAGTAACCTTAGTGGCCATGTGTAACCCTCGGGCTTGGCCAGCAAGTGTTTGTCTAGGGGAAGAGAACTTCTGGCCCCGCCAAACTGAGGAATCTCGTTTGTGTGGCTGCTGCACGATGTGTTGCCCTGTTACAAATCCGCGCTGCAAAATAACACACAGTACACCATATGCAATTAACTGATTGAACTTTATAAATCTTAATCTGAATATAGGGTTAGTAAAGAAAATAAAAAGATAAAGGGCCCATTTTAAGAGAAAAGTCAAAAAGGCATGTTGGAGCTCACAAATACGGCCATTCATCAACCATTGACCCTTGCCCCTGGTCCATTCCATCCAGTGGTCTACCAGCTCTCTAAACATGCATTCTTCTTCCCTTTCTGACCAACGACTGCAAAAATCTCTCTTCCAGACACACAAGAAACAACAACATGTCTCTCATGATAGGACCCTGATATTCCAAGCCCTGTATTCTCCAGTTATAACCCAAACATTGCTGGTTCAGAGAAACCATTAGCAGTGAAATCTTAAAGTGCGCTACACGTCTTCCAATTTTCCCAATTTCCTCCTGCTCTCCGTCCTTCAGCTTTCACTGCTCTACCCACTGACCCAGACATGTTGAACGGGAAAGAGGGCATCCACTAAACTGCATGTTCGTAAGCAACTGGTTTATCTAAAACTGTGAAGGCAACAGAGCACTTGCTAATTGATTGCCAACAAGCTTTTTGAAATGCTTAAAGATCAAAGTCTTAGATTTTGGTGGCAGTCAACAGCTGATCTCTAAGTACCAGAATCGGATGTCCATATGAGTGGTAGGCATCAGAGCCTGGAGTTTCGGGGTCTCTTCATTAGCTAGTCCTGGATTTGATGCTGAAGATCAAAATCCAGTCACAAGACGAAGCTGAAGCACAATGGCTGAAGCCTGGATGCTGGAGGCCTATACAGGAATTCAAAGTACATTTATTATCAAGGTATGATAAATTATACAACCATCTGCTTACAGGGAGCCACCAAACAAGAAGCCCGAAAGAACCTAATTTAAAATAAAAAGACCAACACCCAAATGCGCAGAGAGAGAGAAAAACGTATCAAATCACGCAAACGATAAAAGCAAGCAGCAGCATTCAGAACAAAACTGAGTCTGTGGGCGTGAAGCCCAGAGCAGGCACATAGCCTCAGTTCTTCACACAGCGGGGTAAATTGCTGTGATGTTCGCAGATACAAAGTCAGGGACAGCGGGAGCAGTCTCACAGCATTGGTGCTGCAGAGAGAGGAGTAAACGTCAAGGAAGAGCAAGCAGAATCGGCCCGATCCTTGCCTCCGGTCCTGGCCCTCTGCCTTTTCAGTCCAACAGGGCCTGCATTTAAACCGAGTTGGAGGACTGTCAATGTGTGTAGTGTGTGGGGTGGGGGGGGGGCGGGGGAAGGTCATTTATATAACAGTTGTTTTGTTGCATTCTGTGTTTTTCTGCTGAGCGTTGTGATGACACTTGTGAACTGTCCCCAGCGCGTATTAGGGTGTTGGTTGTTAATGCAAATGACACATCTCATTGTATGCCTCAATGTACATGTGATAAGTACATTACTCTGAATCTGTTCATTGTAAGTAGCGCCGGTTAATGATGCCTCCAAGAGGAACACAACCTTGTCATGGATTGGAGTTTGACATGCCTCAATGACCCGAAGAGCAATGTTGGCTGGTGCTAGGGCTTTATACTTTAGCTCTGGGTAGGGTCACCCATGCCAGACAGGTCAAAGGTGTTGTGTATTTAATATTCCAGTAATACCTAAGCAATTTTGTCTCTGATCACGGCATCCGTCTGTCTCAAAGGACGTGGAGTGATAGCAGCACTGGAGTGGCCTCTCCGGGGCACAAGCCTGGTGGAAGATGTGGAGATCCGAGGATGCCTGGGCATCACGGTCCACCTCTCAGCCTCAGGAAAGTGAAGCAATATGTTTGGCTCCTGCTTGGCTGTAGGATTTGCCAGAAGGATGTTCAGTGAAGTCCAGCCGCCTTAGGGGCTCCACTCCAGATTTGCTGTCTGGGTTTATTTCCGTAGCCTTCCTCTCTCCTGCGGCCATCCACAAGGCAGTGGGGTTATTTACCTGTAGCTGGGGATCTGGTTCACGAGCACCAGGGCGTGTCCACACTCTGGTGGGCCTGCGTGCTACGTGTGCAGGGGCCAGACCTCCTCCCCGTCCTCTAGTTTAGCATGAGTCCAAGCGGAGTTCAGTTCCCGTGTGTCGCCAGTGAAGAGGCTTGCTGTCGGAGAGGCTTATAATGGCAGGGAGAGACCTGCGCATTCAGCTCTCCTTTTCACGAGACCGCTAGCCAGTGGTAGAAGCTGAAAGTGAGAATAACAAGCACCACCCACTACACTGCCACACACTGCGTCACTACAACCATTTCTCTCTCTCACACACACACACGCAATCACACACACATATAGAATAAGCATTCTTGTTTGTTGAAATAATTTATTATGAGTTACATATATAAATACATGAATAGCATGTCATCACACTACCATATGCTATGTGCTTACAGTAAACTTGAAGTTAGACCTGCATTTTGGATTTGTGTCTCCTTCTTTGAATTAGTTTAATAGTTTGAAGTTACAAAACATAACAAAAGAGCAGAGGCCAGACTAAGAGAGGTCCTCCCGTCCTCCAGGCTCGGGGGTTTAGCTCAGGGCTAACAACCTCGACTGGTAAAACAACATTGTTATGAAAACAGCAATGAAGAATCCTTCTACATTGAGTGTGACGATATTCCTGAGTCTCCATCCGGAACTTGCATGAATGACTAATGAAAACCAAGACACGATGAAGGAAGCCCTGAACACCACCAGAGATGGAGGACCTTCATTGCTGCCCTCAACACCAGTGGAGTAATGGGCAGTAAGAAAGTAAGGTTAATGGTAGTTGGGATGGGGTTGTGATGGAAATAGTTTTGAGCAGTGCTATTTGCAAGATGTACTTGCCACTGGAGAAGAGTTAAGAACAGCCAATACCAGAATACTAAGGTTTAAAGTGGCATTGATAAGGTCATATTGACAATGAATGATACTATAATGTCCCAACCCTGCTTCAGCTAGCATTTGCCACGTTATTAGCAATATGACACCTGGCATTATTTACACCTCCCTTGCATGTGCATTTTGAGGGTTCCAGGGATCCTACTTATTGAAATCAATTAAGGAGCATTTTTAGAGCCTCTTAAACTTCTGGGTATCATGAACAGCTCACTACATTTCAGCACGATATTAACAAAATAATCTTTTATTTGTAATATAAAAGGACATAGCTCCTGGATAGAACATGAGGGCCAGATCTTGACCTTGCTTTTGAAATGCAGCCCAGTCCTCATGAGAACCTTAATTTAACATTCCATTAAGCAAACCATCCATGGTGCTGTGCTCCTTCATTGGACTGTGCCCGATTTCTGTTTTCAAGCCTCTAGAACAGTGCTTGACTCCTGAATGCTTTGGAGTATTGCATACATTTCTGGTCACATCACTATCGGAAGGATATTGAGGCTCTGGAGAGGGTGCAGAGGAGATGCTGCCTGGTTTAGAGGACATGTGCTATCACAAGAGGCTGGAAACACTTGGGTTGTTTTCTCTGGAGTGTCAATGACTGAGGGGAGATCTGATAGAGGTTTATAAGATTATGAGAGGCATAGATAGAGTAGACAGTGAGTATCTGTTTCCCAGGGTTGAAATTTCTTTTATCAATTGCCATGCATTGAAAGTGAAAGGGGGCAGGTTCAAAGGGGATGTGGGGGGTAAGCTTTTTACTCAGAGAGTGGTGGATGCCTGGGATGTGCTGCCTGGTGTGGTGGTGGAGGCAAATACATTAGAGGCTACGTAGAGATGTTTAGATAGGCGTAAGGAAGATGGAGGGATATGGACACTAAGTAGGAGGGATTAGTTTTTGGGTGTTTTTGGTTTGCTTTTTAGCTGGTCAGCACAACATTGTGGGCTGAATGGCCTGTTCCTGGGCTGTACTGTTCTGTGTTCTAAGTGATGTCAGAAGAAGCATGTTACTTCTAAAGACTGACATAACTACATTGGTTCTGATATTGAAAAATAAAATTTGAGTTGCTTATAGGGTTTTTAGACGGGAAGTGTGGCACCACAGTAGCATTTCACGTTGCCATGTTTGGAGAGATGAAATGTGTCGATAGTTTTTGTTGGCTTTCTCCTGAAGCTGCTTGATGGAGCTGCCCTCCTCTACATTGGCGAGTCGCCCACTCTTTGGCAAGATTCTAAATATCATTGAGCATCAGTCCAGGAAGGGTATCAAAGGCAAATTTTGCAGTCGTGTGATGGCCTTTCATGGAACTTTCTAACAGAGGTCGATAGATGATTCAAGTGTTGCAGCTCTGAGCGGCTTTCCTTCACTTAGTTCAGGGGAAACACGGTCCGTTGTACTGTCCCATTTACTGCCCTGTTAATAATCAACCAAATTAGATTGGGGATCTTCACAGTTTTCGAAGCATGGAGAATGTAGCTGGCTGGCTGTCTACAGAATGTGCAGTTTGTACTAGTATGTTCCAGAGCTGGTCTTCCAATGTAAGAGTGGACAGTGTGCATCTGTTAAGCTTTAAGAAATTCCTTTCAGCGTATTTCATATCTTCTGATTTCTCCCAAGGTAACTGGTGTCAGAAAGATTTACCATGTGTCTGTAATAATTACCTAAATGGGAGTGGTTTAAAAATCATGTTATTCAACCCAAAGACCAGAGCTAATTCCACAGAACTTAGTTCAAGTTTTCTTTCGAAAGCAACGGAAGTTCTAGTTGATCACTTTAATTTCTTGTATTGTGCAATGCAAAGGAAATGGCTCATTGTAACTGATCAGCCTTGCTTTGCTGACACAGTTTGGTTCCCAAAAAAAAAACCCCTTGAAACATTGATTCACATTCTACACGTAGTCGATTGTCACTGAAGTGAGAAATGGCGAATATACTGAGAGTGACAACTTAAAACAGGGGTTCAGCTCCTTAAATTAATGCAAACAACCATTGCTGTAGAGACTGAGTGTCAGTACTGAGACTACTTAAACAGTCTAACTGGACTTGATTTACTTTCAAAACTTTTGCTGGCATTGCATTGATTAAATCTATTCAAATTCTCTTCAACACTAACATCACAAAGATAGGGTGGAGGAAAAAGCATCTTCTATGTCATTCTTTTTAGAGGAAAATTGGCTGTCTTCAGTGCTATATATACATACACAGTGGCCACTTTGTTAGGTATGTACCTAATAGAGTGGCTACTGAGTGTATGTGCGTGGTCTTCTGCTGCTGTAGCCCGTCCACTTCAAGGTTCAAGATGCTCTTCTGCACACCACTGTTGCAAAGTGTGTTTATTTGAATTACTGTCGCCTTCTTGTCAGCTTGAACCCATCAATTCTCCTCTGATCTCTCTCATTTACAAGATGTTTTTCTTCCCCACAGAACTGCCAATTACTAGATATTTCGTTTCTCACATCATCCTCCAGAGACTGCTGTCTGTGAAAATCCCAGGAGATCAGCAGTTTCTGAGATACTCAAACCATCCTGTCTGGCACCAGCAAACATTCCACGGTCAAAGTCACTTAGGTCACATTTCTTCCCCATTCTGATGTTTGCTCTGACCAGCAACTGAACCTCCTGACCATGTCTGCATGCTTTACTGCATTGAGTTGTTGCCACATGATTTGCCAATTAGATACCTGCATTAACGGGCAGGTGTAAAGTGGCCACTGAGTGTATATGCTGTATAAATATTGTTATCACATTAGGGGAGCTTTTTGTACACCAAATAGCTGATGTGATTCTTAAATTACAATAGTGACTGTGCTTAAAATTGACCATAAGTTATCCGGGGACGTCTGAAAGGAGTTACGTAAATGCAGAACAAGTCTCCCGGTTCAAGTGACCCATGATGTTATGTTTTCACTTCCTTCCAGGAACACCAGGCGCTCCAGTTTCCTCCTGCATCTCAAAGACACGGTGCCTGTTGATTATTTAGCCACTGTAAATTGCCCCGCGTGTGGGTATGTGGCACTTTCGGGGCGGTAGGGGTGGAGGGAGCTGATGGGAATTTGAGAGGAGTCAAACAGGTCTTGATTGGAGGTATGGACTCAGTGGGCTGAAGGGTGTGCCGCTGCGACTCACTCGTCTCTGTTCCAGTAACTTGCCCACGGCTGTATTTGCAAACCCTCGAAAATAATGACTCACCGAGGGACCCCCCCCCCCCTCCACCCCCCGCCACCACACCACACTCTGAGCTGAATCTCATTGTCAGCTTCCCAAACAATTGCAGATCACAATGTGGTGAATGTTTCTGGTTGGTACACAGTGAAAGAAACTGTGTACTAATAAGTCAATAAATAAAGCAATCTGTTGAACTTGGGAATACTCAGCTACAACTGAAACGTATTTCAGTTCCTTGGACTATCAATCTAATGGCTTTTCTGTCTGACAATTTAGGACCAGTTTCATTCTGTTACCCAATGCCCACCAGGATTAAAGCTACCCAAACTCATCTCACCGAGATTATATGCATTTTTATTCCACAGACTAGCTTGTTTTTAAACCCAGTTTCATATAGCTTTTTTAAACAAATATTTGCATTGAGCAACTGTGCGGCAGTTGTTAAATATATTTTATTAAAATAGTTAATTTGAAAGGTCTATCCCGTACAGTTTTCATTGTTTCTATTCAATAGGAGACGCAATGAGAGCTTCTTGGATCCCTATTTTTATGTCACCTGTGTCAATGAACTAGAAAATTAAGAGCTACTGTTTCCTATAATTGTCAAGATAATTCTAGCCTCCGAGATGTGCCCTCTGACGTTCACATGAGACTTTTTACTCCCATTGTGACGATCTTGCTGGATAATAACCCAGGATTAATTGGGGAGCAATTACCAAGGCATTCTGTACACAACTTTTTTTTTGCGCCTGGAACTATGAATGGGCGTGTGAGGATTTATTTACAACGGTGCTCAGTTTCCATTTATGTGCTGTTGTGTTGTATCTTGCTCTTAATTGGTCACAAGTGAGGTAACAATTTTAAATGCCACCTCTCGCCCAAGCTGATGTAGTTTGGCTGATTCGACACTGGGCTAAGCACATGAAGCTCTCAACTGACCCTCGAAAGGGGTGTTTCAAAATCGTCAACAGGTGTAAATAAGTTATTGTCAAACATGGATTTCCAGTTCCTGATTTCTGTTTGCTTAGAAGAAATAGTTTAAGAGGCTGAATTCTTTTGCAACATTACCTGCCTGTTGCTACTTTTGGTGGTTCAGTGACCCATGCTCTTCTGAAGATTTTCTTCGTGTACGTAAATCCAAAACTGATTCCTGAATCGTTTGCCTGTTCACTAATTGCCTCTTTGTGTTGATTTGTCTCATATCCTAACTCATTTCTTAAAGCTCTCTAATGATCTGGTGGTGGCATCCTTCGGTCTCGAGAGACCATGGATCTGCGCCTGGAGTTTCCAGGGCTCAGGCCTGGGCGGGGTTGTATGGGAGACCGGCAGTAGCCCAAGCTGCAGGCCTTCCCCTCTCCACGCCACCGATGTTGTCCAAGGGAAGGGCACTAGGACCTATGCAGCTAATGATCTAAAGCCCAAATAATAATCCTGTTTTTTTGGTTTTATCACTGTTTGAAAACTCAGAGAACTGAAGGCTCTGGGAAACTGACAAAAGGGAGTTTGAGGCCTCGGGCCAATTGGCCATGATTTTATTGACCAGTAGGGCAGGATTGAGGGGCCAGCTGGCTTGTGACTGATTTCGTTGATGATGTAGGCTCTTGCAAACAAAATAATGTAAGGCATTTTATGTTTAAGAAAAACCATAACAACTCATTTATTGTACTCCCACTGAACACAAAAAGTGAGATAACAGAACTTCACATACCTACGTCATCACGTCAGACTGGCCTCTTAAAGTGAACCCGAACTCAATGTCAGTGGTTGTGAATTATGTACGTTTCCACCAATTTCATTTGTATGGAGGACCCTTCATGCAAGGATTTCTATCATAAGATATAGAAGTAGAATTAGGCCATTCAGCCCATCCATCAAGTCTGCTCCACCATTTCATCATGACTGATCCCTCACAAACCTTCTCCTTGTAACCCTGACTAATCAAGAAATTAATCAACTTTCGCTTTAAATATAGCCAAAGACTTAGCCTCCACAGCTGCCTGTAGCAATGAATTCCACAGATTTGCCACCCTCTGGTTAAAGAATTTCTTCTTCATCTCTGTTCTAAGGGGACATCCCTCTGTTCTCAGGCTATCCACTCTGGTCCTAGAATCCCCCACTATTGGAAACGTCCTCTCCACATCCACTCTATCTAGGCATTTCAATATTCAATAAGTTTCAACGAGATTCCTCCTCCCCTCCCCTTCATTCTTCTAAACTCCAGCGAGTAAAGTTCCAGAGTCATCAAATGCTCCTCATACATTAACCCTTTCATTCTCAGAATCACTCCCATGAACCTCCCCTGCAGCCTTTCCAATGCCAGCACATCATCTTTTAGATAAGGGGCCCTAAACTGCTCACAGTACTCCATGTTCCTTATAAGGCATAAGCATTATATTAAATATTAAAATTGTAAAGTTCTACTGTTTACTGTTAAATAGAAAGATATTCATTTATGGGCAGGGGAGAGTGTTTACTATCTTTCTACTGACTTATGTCTATCATTTTGTTGTATAGCTTCTCTGTATCTAAATGGTTAAATAATCTCATTTAGAGAAGGACAGGTTGGTTTGTGCTGAATCTAGTTGATACCATAACAGTGGTACTATGATTGGCCCCAAGCCCTCTGGATAAAGGATGAGGAATTCCTGTTTTCAATTGCAATCCCTCTTTGCTAGCCAGTGATGTAGTGGCACAGGACTTTGAGGTGAGTGGTCCTGGGTTCAAATCCAGTCAGCTCTTTGCACGCTTTCCATCTGTGCTCGACCTTGTAAAACGGGCAAATGCTAAGGAAACGCCAAGGTTGATACCCGAGGCGTGGAAAATGGAAAAGGAATCACTGTCTCGTGCTTAAATAGAGGGAAGTGGGCAGTTTGAAAGAAAAAGAACACAGGAGGGGTTGGGGTGAAGATGAAGAGACAATCAGAAAAGGGTTAAATCAAACAGCAAGGGGGGGAGGTGAGGATTCAGTGTTCCCCAGTTGTAGGGCAGTATTCTCAGCTTAGGGAGCACGTGTACGATTACACTAGTAATTAATAAAGGTGACAGATGCTTGCACTCGCACAGTGCAATGGGACTGCGACATCTGTCACCTAATTTGCAGTTGAGGTAAACGTGGTTACTTAATCGACTTTATTAACTCTCTCAAAGCAGGATATTTATTATGCCTGACCCTCTTTTCATTAATAAATGCATTAAATCAGTTGCCATCCCTTGCTCTATTTGCACCCTTTCTCAGTGCCCTTACGCTATGAAAATAGTCTTTGTGCTCGCCTTTACAACTTTCTTAAGCCCTCCTAATTTGTTGCTATAGATTTCACAAGAGAATGGACAGGAGAAATAAGGCTCCAAAGAGGATCTGTTGACTAGAGAGAATGTACATTTCTGGTTCTGGGTGTGAGCTTTTGTTTTGTTGGGCAAAATCTGCAGCCATGTTAATTTGAGCGTGCGAATTAGGAGCAGATGTTACCCTCGGCCCCTCAAGCCTGCTCCGGTATTCAATAAGATCATGGTCAATCTGAGTACAAAATCAGCTCTGCATTTCAGTAATCTTTAAATTCCACTCCCCCCACCCCCCCACTGCCACACACACCCGACACTTGCTTTCCAAGAATCTATTTTCCTCCCTCGTAAAAATATCTCGGGCAGCGTGGAAATGCACAGTGCTGGTGACCCCCGGTTCAATTCCCACCTCCATTCTCGATGTGACCACGTGGGTCTCCTCTGGGTGCACTGGTTTGTCCCACATCCCAAAGACGAGTGGGTTAGTAGGTTAATTGGTCACTTGGGTGTAACTTGGTAGTACGGGCTTGCCCCAGAAGGGCCTGTTACTGTGCCGTGTCTCTAAATAAAAATAGTAAAAATGCTTCTGCCCCATGCTGAGGCGAAGTGACAAAGATACATGACCTTAATAAAAAGATATTAACTAATCTCTGCATATAATGGGTGACTCTTTAATTTTAAGTAGTAACTCCTAGTTCTAGATTCTCCCACAAGGACATCCCATCCAGCATTGACTAGATGGGCTGAAGGGCTTGTTTCTAAGCTGTAATGCTCTATGACTCGAGCATTACAGGAGTTCCCAACCTGGGGAACCCTTGTTTAATGGTATTGGTCAATGGCATAAAAAAGGTTGGGAATGCCTGCTCTGAGAGGAGGTATCACGTTCATCCCATCAGGACCTCCAGGGATCTTATATCTTTTAGTCTTTTAATTGTCACTGTTCCTTTTCTTTAAAATTAGGAATCTTTATCTGCTTACCTTTTCCTGCAAGACAAGCCATCCATTCCAATGATCAGCCCAGTAAGCCTCTGTTCAACTGCTTCCCATGCATTCAAATCTTTCCTCGCCAAAGATTCTTGTATTGAACAGAACTCTCCATCTAGACACAGTGGCCACTGTATTTGGTTTCCCCTGTACCTAATAAAGTGGCCACTGAGAGTGTGGACGTGGTCTTCTGTTGTTGTATCCGATCCACTTCAAGGTTTGACATATTGTACATTCAGAGATGCTCTTCTGCACACTGCTGTTGTCACGCGGTTATTTGAGTTACTGTTACCTTCCTGTCAGTTTGAACCAGTTTGACCATTCTCCACTAACTTCTCTCATTATTAAGGTATTTTCACCCACTGAAATGCCCCTCATTTTATGTTTTTTTTTTCTTTTTCACACCATTCTCTGTAAGTTCCAGAGATTGTGTATGAAAATCCCAGCAGATCAGCAGTTTCTGAGATACTCAAATAAGCCTGTCTGGCACCAACCATCATCCCACAGTCAAAGTCACTTGCATCACATTTCTTCCCCATTTTGATGTTTGGTCTGAACAACAACTGAACTCCTTGACCATGTCCACATGCTTTAATGCATTGAGTTGATAGCTGAATTAACAAGCAGGTGTACAGGTGTACCTTATAAAGTGGCCACTGAGTGTATGGTCTCAGCAGTGCTTGGTAAAACTGGAGTATAATATTTACTCTTGGATACTTCTCCTTCTGCAATAAACAATAAGATTCTGCCAGCTATGTGTAGGTTGCTCACCTGGGCATTCAGCTCCCTCTGCATCTTTGCAACCTCTCTTTCTGTCCCCCACAACAAAACACACAATTCCTACATAATGCTGCTTTTCCAGATCTTTGCTCGTGCACTTAACCTGCCCTTGTCACTTTGATGGTCATCTTCAAAGCAGTAGAAAACCAGAGCTGAGAAATATGAATGAGATAACCTATCACCGTAAGACCGTAAGTTATAGGAGCAGAATTTGGCCATTTGGCCCATTGAGTCTCCTCCACTATTCATCATGGCTGATTCATTATCCATCTCGCCCCTATCTTTTGCCTTTTCCTGTGTCCCTTCATGCCCTGACTAATCAAGAATCTTTTAACCTCAGCTTCAAACATAAATAAAGATTTGGCCTCCACAGCTTCCTGTAGCAATGAATTCCACAGATTCAGCACTCTCTGGCTAAAGTAATTCCTCCTCATCTCCGTTCTAAAAGGACACCTCTCCAATCTGAGGCTGTGTCCTCTGGTCCTAGACTCTCCCACCACAGGAAGCATCCTCTCCACATCTACTCTATCAAGGACTTACCCCATTCGGTAGGTTTCAATTAGGTCTCCCCTCACTTTTCTGAATTCTAGTGAGTACAGGTTTAAAGCCATCAAAAGCTATTCATATGTCACTTGTTGGTTGAAGTAGAAATGTTTAGGACATTGCCAATTCAGAGTTAATGAAATGAGGTCTTCAGTGTTCCACTTGAACCGAAGGAAGAAGGTGATTAGATCTCAATTTGAAAGATATGATTTTCACTTGGGGTGCTGGGGTGAAGATACATCTCTACCAAAGGAGGTGTGAGGCACTCCTTCCCTCCACTAGCCTGCAGGCCACCCTGCTTAGCTCAGTGATCAGGGTCACATGAAGCTATGGGAGCAGGTGGTGCATATCACAAGTCCTGTTTATGTGACCATCGACACCAGGCAGGCAATCTCTGAAGAGTATTGATAATGGCTGGGGTCACCCGTCTTGTAAAGACACTGCCCAGAAGAAGACAATGGCAAACCACTTGTGTAGAAAAATTTGCCAAGAACAATCTTGATCATGGACAGACCTTGATTGCCTCTGTCTTACCACATGGCACATAATGAACAAATGAACAACTTTCACATTATTGCTGCCATCTAGAGTGTTAGAGATCCCATTTTTTTTTTTTACCAGCTATATGATGCAAGAAGAGTATCTGATGAAACTGACCTGACTTTGTGAACTAAGTATAAATTGGCCAAAATATCTCGAATAGCTGTTCTGCCATTGAAGTAATCCCTCACTGCTGTACCACAAAGGCTGGTGTATGATTTTAATTGGCAGATGAAGAGAGACATGGCAACAAGGCAAGGAATTTCGAAGATGGAGGTGGGACACTAGATCACCCAGAGCAACAAGCAGTCTGCTGCAGGAAACTCAGCGGTTTGAGCAGCCTTTGTGGGAGGAAAGGAACTGTCAACGTTTCAGGTTGAAACCCTGTATCAGGACTCGTGTTCAGTCTCAGCAATTACTTTCCTCTGCCAGATGTTGCTCAAGCCGCTGAGTTCCTCCAACAGATTGTGTTTGCTCCAGGTTCCAGCATCTGTTGTCTCTTGTGTCTCCAAAATCATAGAGCAACTTAATGACCCGAAACCTTTCTGTTGGAAGATCAACTACCCGAAATATCAATTCTCTCTTTCTTCACAGCTGCTACCAGATCTGCCCAGTGTCTCCAGCATTTCTGTCATTTGCAATATTTTGCTTTTAAGTGATCATAAAAACATAGCGCCACATTGTCTAACAATCATCCTGCACTGAAACAGGCAGCTTGATCCAAGTGGTCATGCCGACCAAGGCTCCCCACCCAAAATAATCCTATCTGCCAGCATTTTGTACATATCCCTCTAAACCAGGGGTCCCCAAGCTGGGGTCCACTGACCCCTTGGTTAATAGTAGGGGTCCATATCACAAAAAGTGCAGGGAACCCCTATTCTAAACCTTTCCAGTGCGTATACCCGTCTAACTACCTTTCAAACTTTGCTATGGTACTTGCTTCAACCACTTACTGCAGCAGCTGATCTACATGGATAATATCCCTTGTGTAAAAGGTTGCCCCTCATCTTCAGCTATGTCTTCTAATTCTTGGTACCCCAGTTCTGGAGAGAATTCACTCCATCTAGGTAACCAGGAAATCTAACCTTTTTTTTTTAACTTTATCTTCCCTGAAAGTATCAACTTCTTACAGGGCAACACATCACTATCATCATCATGTATTGCGTTGTATGACATGGCTGATCACGGTCTCAAGACCATGATTGTTTTTGGCAAAATTTTTCTACGGAAGTGGTTTGCCATTGCCTTCTTCTGGGCAGTGTCTTTACAAGATAGGTGACCCCAGCCATTATCAATATTTTCAGGGATTGTCTGCCTGGCGTCAGTGGTATCAGAATCAGGACTTCTGTTATCTATTAGGCTTCATGTGACCCTGATTGGGGGGCTAAACAGGTGCCCAGGGTGACCTGCAGGCTAGCAGAGGGAAGGAGCACGTTACACCTCCTTTGGTAGAGATATATCTCCACCCCCATCACCCACGGGCAGTAAATGTTGGCAAACCACTTGCCTGTTGAGAGTTGCCTGGTCACTTGAAGATGAAGAAGAGACCTGACTGTTCGTAGGAATTGCTCTTCGTAGCAAGCTATTCGTAGGACAGTGAATGTGATTTGACAAAACAGCATGAGTTTAATATTCTCGCTCTCTCCAACTCAGCAGTAATAAAGCTAATTGGAGTTTTTAACGCTCCATCTTAAAGTTATTTTGAACTCCATGGAGCATGTGGGGATCCTCCGATATCCAGGCAATCCTTCTTTCTTCTTTCTTTCTTTCTTTTTTTTTCTTTTTTCTTTTCTTTTAGACAGGGCTGGAAGGGGGGAAGGGTTAAGGGGGGGAGGGCTAATATTAATTTTCATAACTCTATTATTCTATTCATTGTATGCAATTCTCTTAAAAATTTAATAAAAAATATATTAAAAAACACTCCATTCTGAGATCAAACAGCTTGACCCAGACAGAGAATGGAGCAGGAGACCCTTGGCATGCCACATTGGGAAATACATCACTCACCATCTTGCTGAATGTGCCTCACGTTATTTATGTACAATAAGTTGCACATAATGAAGTTTGGTCTCAAATCCGTATGCATATGTTAATCTTAATGCAAATTTAAACAATGAAGATTCCTGAATGATAACAGACCTTCAGGGAATCTCAGGGCATCTTATTAACTGCTTGTGTTGCTGCCCACACCCTTTGCAGCTTGGGCATTGGGTCCCCTTGTTGTTGTTGTGCCTTTTCGCGCCTTGTGGCACATCGGGCAGCATTTTCCTTTGCCGTCTCCTTAACAGTTGTCTGTTTTCTTCGAGGCTGAGTTGCTAGTTCAATGGTCAACCCAGCAGGGATGGGAAGCGTGTGAGAGGCAGGCTGGATTGCATTCACCTCGAAGTCCACTGCTTATGGCTCTGCACCACCAGCTGGCTACGGGGTCCCCTTGGAAAGGTGCTTTTCGTTTCCTGTTTTGATCCTATTACATTAAACACCTCTTATTTGCTAAAATTATTCCGATTCAGAAGATGAGTACTAGAAGGAAGAGGGTTTGGAAGATGAATTATTGCAGCTTAGATTCAGATTTTCAGATTAGCATATACATATATATATGTTTCATTATGTGCCATGTCATATGACATGGGCGATCATGGCCTTTCCTTGACCATGATTGTTCTTGACATATTTTTCTACCAAAGCCTTTGCATTTTTCTGGGCAGTGCCATTACAAGAGGGGTGACCCCAACCATTATCAATGCTCTTCAGAGATTGTCTGCCTGGTGTCCGTGGTCACATAACTAGGACTTGTGATCTGCACCGGCTGCTCATACAACCATCCACCACCTTCTCCCATGGCTTCATGTGACCCTGATCTGGGGGCTAAGCAGGTCCTACACCTTGCCCAAGGGTGACCTGCAGGCTAGTGAAGGAAAGGAGTGCCTTTGGTAGAAATGTATCTCTACCTGGCCACCCAGTGCCTTGGAAAAAGTACTCAGCCCTTGACCCTTTATTCATGTAAACATGTTTTACAACCATGAATTTTGGTCAACTTAACTGAGAATTTTTACTTGTGAATAACATGTCCCTTTTTATCCCAGAGGAAGAATTGTAAAGCATGAAAACCTAAAAATTCAACAATTAAAATGTGAGCAGTTCAAAAGTATTCATCTCCCTTTGCTCAGTACTTAGTTGAACCATATCTCACAGCTATGATAGAAAATAATCTTTTTGGATGAGGATTGCACAACGTGCTGGAGTAAGATTTGCCCATTCCTCCTTACAAAATTGCTCAAGCTGTTCCCGGTAGGCTGGGGAATGGTGGTGGACTGATGGACAGATAGCTGGAGGTCTTGCCAGAGATATTTGATCGGGTTAAGGTCAGCACTCTGACTGCACCACTCAAGAACATCAACTTTCTTCATTAGAAGCCGATCCATGGTCACTCTGTCAGTGTGCTTTGGGACATTGTCCTACTGAAGACGAACTTCCTGCCCAGTTTAAACTTTCTGCCAGAGGTTAGCAGCATTTTTTCCAGGGTCTCCTAGTATTTAGCAGCATTCATCTTCCCATCAATCCCGACCGGATTCTGAAAAGCAACCTATTAGCATGATGCCACTACCACCATACTTTACAGTAGGGATGGTGTCACCTGCTGACGCACAGTATTAGATTTATGCCACACGTACCGCTTAGCAACAACCTGGCACTCAACGTCAGTAAGACGGAAGAGCTGATTGTGGACTTCAGGAAGGGTAAGAGGAAGGAACACATACCAATCCTCATAGAGGGATCAGAAGTGGAGAGAGTGAGCAGCTTCAAGTTCCTAGGTGTCAAGATCTCTGTGGATCTAACCTGGTCCCAACACATCGATGCAGTTATAAAGAAGGCAAGATAGTGGCTATACTTTATTAGGAGTTTGAAGAGATTTGGCATGCCAACAAATACACTCAGAAACTTCTATAGTTGTACTGTGGAGAGCATTCTGACAGGCTGCATCACTGTCTGAAATTGGGGAGGGGGGCTACTGCACAGGACTGAAAGAAGCTGCAGAGGGTTGTAAATCTAGTCAGCTCCATCTTGGACACTAGCCCACAAAGTATCCAGGACATACTTAGGGAGTGCTGTCTCAGAAAGGCAGCGTCCATTATTAATACCATCAGCACTCAGGGCGTGCCCTTTTCTCACTGTTACCATCAGGTAGGAGGTACAGAAGTCTGAAGGCACACACTCAGCGATTCGGGAACAGCTTCTTCCCCTCTGCCATCTGATTCCTAAATGGACATTGAAGCTTTGGGCACTACCTCACTTTTTTTCAATACACAGTATTTCTGTTTTTGCACGCTTTTTTAATCTATGCAATATACATAATTTATTTATTTGTTTATTTATTATTTTTTCTCTTCTATATTATGTATTGCATTGAACTGCTGCTGCTGTTAACAAATTTAGTTAACTAAGTTAACACATCACATGCAAGTGATAATAAACCTGATTCTGATTCTGAATTGCACAGCTGTGTGATTGGCCCACTGTTCTACTTGCTTTGCATTTATGACTGTGTGGCTCCAATGCCATATTCAAATTTGCTGATGAACCCCTGTCGTAAGCCAAACCAAAGCTGGTGACATAGGAGTGTGGTGAACTACATATACCTGTCTGGACATGCCCCCACTGCTGACTGCTCCTGTGGCTCCTCCCACGGACCCCGGTATAAAGACAATTGGAGACACCGCCCCGGTCTCAGTCTCCAGGATGTAGTGTGGTGGTCAATTGCTGCTTGTTCTTTCTTCCAGCCAATAAAAGCCTATATCTCACCTCACGTCTCCAAGAGTTATTGATGGTGCATCAATGAGGGAGATTGAAAATCCGGCTGCGAGGTAGCAGCCTCTTACTCACTGTCAGTAAGACCAAGGAGCTGATTATTGACTTCAGGAGAAGGAAAGCAGAGGTCCATGAGTCAGTCCTCATTGGAGGATCAGAGGTGGAGAGGGTCAGCAACCGGTGTATTCATTCAGAAGTCCCATCCTAGGCCCAGCATGTAAGTGCAATTATGAAGAAATCATGGCAGCACATCTACTTCTTTAGGAGTTTGCAAAAATTCAGCATGACATCAAAACTTTAACAAACTTCTAAAGATATGTAGTGGAGAGTGTATTGACTGGCTGCATCACAAACTGGTGTGGAAACACCAATGCCCTTCTATGGAAAATCTCACAGAAAGTAGTGCATGTGGCCCAGTTTATCATGAGTAAAGCCTTCCGCACCAGCTAGCACATCCACATGAAACACTGTCACGGGAAAGCAGCATCCGTCATCTGGGACCCCCACCACGCGGTCACGCTCTCTTCTCCTTGTTGCCATCAGGAAGAAGGAACAGGAGCCTCAGGACTCACACCACCAAGTTCAGGAACAGTTATTACCCCTCAACCATCAGGGTCCTGACCAATGGGGATACTTCACACAGCTTCATTTGCCCCATCAGTGAAATGTTCCCACAACCTATGAATTTGCTTTCATCTCATGTTCTCTATATTTATTGTTTTACTTATTATTCTTATGTCATTCTTTTTGTATTTTCACATTGGTTGAATGCCCAAGTTTGTGCAGTCTTTCATTGATTTGATTCTGGTTATTAACTTGTTATGGACTTCAGGTTCATTAATTTATTATCAAAGCATAGAACTCTGAAATTCTTATTCTCCAGGTAGCCATGAAACCGAGAAAGAAAAGAAACTATCATCAACCCCCAAATCCCATTTCCCCACACAAAAAAATGAGAAAGATCAGGTGGAAAACACATAATATAAAAGAACTGTAAGACTGGAAAAAAGTGTACTGTCCAAGTCCACATCGAAAACACAGAAAACCTGGGCAACACTTTTCAGGCACGGTGGCAGGCTCCCCCCTCTCCATAGCAGCGCAAACAAAAGGCTTTATTGAGTATGTCTGTGGAATGCTCTGAGTGTGGGTATATTTAAGGTGGAAGTTTCCTGATCAGCCAGGGCTTCCAAAGATATGGCAAGAAGGTAGGTGTGTCGTGTTGGGTGGGATCCGTTGATTAGCTATGATGGAATGGCGGAGCAGACTCGATGGGCTGAATGGCCTAATTCTGTTCGTATGTCCTATGGTCTTATGCAAGAAAATGAATCTCAGAGTTTTATATGATGACATATATGTACTTTGATGATAAATTTAATTTGAACTTTGAAGTATTAGTATTGGTGAGCTTTCTTGGCAATGATATCATTGTATGCTTGCATTACTTAAATGTTGATTATTTTGTGTAAACCATTACACCATATTGTTTAAGGCATTTTTAAGGCTATGCTATCAATGGTTCATATACACAGAGGCCACTTTATCAGGTGCACCTCCTCATTAATGCAAATAACTAATCGGCTAATAATGTGGCAGCAACTCAATGCATAAAAGCATGCAGGCATGATCATGAGATTCAACTGTGTTCAGACCAAACGTCAGAATAGGGAAGAAATATTGTCTAATTGACTTTGAGTGTGGAATGGCGTGGTTTGAGTATCTCAGAACCTGCTGATCTCCTGGGATTTTCATGCACACCAGTCTCTAGAGGGTTACAGAGAATGGCGTGAAAAACAAATAAAAAGAACATCCAGTAAGTGGCAGTTCTGTGGGTGAAAATGCCTTGTTAATGAGAGAGGAGAGAGGAGAATGGCCAGACTGGTTAGAGCTGCCAGGAAGGTGACAAGAATTCAAAAAAGACGGACATTACAACAGTGGTGTGCAGAAGGACATCTCTGAACGTACCACACATTGAACCTTCAAGTGGATGGGCTACAGCAGCAGAAGACAACATGGGATTCCACTCCTGTAACTAATAAAGTGGTTGCTGAGTGTAGAATTTGAGGTTATAAAGAAGTGTGCTTGAAAGTCAAGTGATTTGATTGTACACATGGTCATTTATTATCATTCCACTGGCTTGCCTGAAGCACTTGACTCATGTAGGCTGACAGAAATTCATAAGTGATTCTTTACTGTTGAAAGCAAAAGGGGTTCAGCTTATAGTTACAGAAAACAGGGTCAATCAAAAGGGTGGTGGTAAGTGAGAAAATTTTTAGTCCACCTGGCCAGTTGCTGGTTAATGGACTGAAAGAGTCGCCATTGGAATTTTCAGCAATAAAATGCCTTCATCTTCAAGCTGACACTGGGAGCAGCATAGCCTGTGATTTATATCTCAGTAATAACGTTTTGATATGGCAGATTTATTGCTGGTGCAATGTTCCTCTAGGTTTTGGTACATAAAGTCAAGTAAAACCAGACCAAGTTTTGTGAACCTGCTAGCACTCAAGGAGTCTCGTTACACAGGGTGTTTCTGCACAAATCTTTATTGTCTTTCAGGAATGAAAAGTGTAGTAGCTCAAGTTACATTAATCAATGTTATAGTTACCATGTTATTACACAGGGTGGCTACAGGATCCTTGCTTTTTTAATGTTCTTGGTGGCCATTTTATTAGGTACACCTCTACACTTGCTCGTTAATGGAAATATCTTATCAGCCAATCATGTGGCAGCTACTCAATCAGGTTCAAATTCAAGTTTATTATCATTCAACTGTTTTTGTGTATACTGCCAAATGAAACAAGATGCACAATGAGGTACATATCGCTCACTCACTCAGTCACACTCTCTGTCACACACACACACACACACCACCCTCCCGCCCCTCAAATAATAAGCGGTGTTTATGACACAAGTTACAAAGTAGACAGCATAATGCGACTGGTGCCTCATGTATGATGGGACCTGGTGGCAGCGGGGTGCTCAGTTGTCTCACGGCCTGGAGGAAGGAGCTGTTTTCCATCCTAACAGACCTTGTCCTAATGTTGTGGTACCTCCTTGTCCAATGGTAGGGGTCCAAGAGATTGTCAATGATCTGTGTAACAATGCTAAGGGCCCATGCACGCCGACCTGGTCACGAGTTTCACTTATTTTTCAAACTGAATATCAGCATTTAATAAATGCAAGCTAAGTGACATTGACCGTGGAATAACTGTTGGTGCCAGATGGGGTGGCTTGAGTATCTCAGAAACTGCTGATCTCCTGGGATTTTCACACACAACTGTCTCTAAAGAGAATGGTGTGAAAAGTAAAGAGCAGTTCTGTGGGTGAAAATGCCTTATTAATGAGGGAGACCAGAGGAGAACGGCCAGACTGGTTCAAGCTGACAGGAAGGCGACAGTAACTCAAATAAACACATGTAACAACAGTGATGTGCAGAAGAGCATCTCTGAATGCACAGCACGTTGAACCTTGAAGTAGATGGGCTACGGAAGCAGAAGACCACGACAATATGCTCAGAGGCAATTTTATTGAGACGTTCCTAATAAAGTGGCCATTGAGTGTAGTCCGCTTCTGACGTCACTATCTGTTCGTTGCAGGACCAAGGTTCTCTGTGAACTGCGTTCAACTGACACCTTCTGCATCCATTCTTAACATGCTATCATCACTGGATGCTATTTGCTCTGGGTATTACTTACGCAGAACCCTTGTATCTATACACTGCCTGGGATAACAGAGGGCGACTGGCAATGGTAACATTCTTCTTGGATCGGGCTTCTGTAAACCAAGCAGCATCCTGGTAAATCTCCTCTGTACCCTTTCCAATGCTTCCACATCCTTCTTAATCAATTACTTAATTAACATTTCAGTTATTAACATGTCTTTTGACATTGGCATTATTGGCACACAGTGCAGTTCTGACTATGACATCGTGTCTCTTAAAATCTATCCCTCGACCTATGAAAGCTAACACCCCATAAGCTTTCTTAACTATCCTATCTACCTGTGAGGCAACTTTCAGGGATCTGTGGACTTGTACCCCCAAATCCCTCTGCTTCTCCACACTACCAAGTATCCTGCCATTTACTTTATACTCTGCCTTGGAGTTTGTCCTTCCAAAGTGTACCACCTCACACTTCTTCGGGTTGAACTCCATCTTCCACTTCTCAGCCCACTTCTGCATCCTATTTATGCCTCTCTGCAATCTTCGACAATCCTCTACACTATCTACAACACCACCAACCTTTGTGTCATCTGCAAACTTGCCAACCCACCCTTCTATCCCCACATCCAGGTCGTTAATAAAAATCACAAAAAGTAGAGGTGCCAGAACAGATCCTTGTGGGATACCACTAGTCACAACTCTGCAATCTGAATGTACTCCCTCCAAAACAACCCTCTGCCTTCTGCAGGCAAGCCAATTCTGAATCCACTTGGCCAAACTTCCCTGGATCCCATGCCTTCTGGCTTTCTGAATAAGCCTACCGTGTGGAACCTTGTCAAATGCCTTACTAAAATCCATGTAGATCACATCCACTGCACTACCCTCATTTATATGCCTGGTCACCTCCTCAAAGAACTCTATCAGGCTTGTTAGGCTCGATCTGCCCTTCACAAAGCCATGCTGACTGTCCCTGATCAGACGATGATTCTCTAAATGCCCATAAATCCTATCTCTAAGAATCTTTTCCAACAGCTTTCCCACCACAGACGTAAGGCTCACTGGTCTATAATTACTTGGACAATCCCTACTACCTTTTTTGAACAAGGGGACAACATTCGTCTCCCTCCAATCCTCCGGTACCATTTCCGTGGACAACGAGGGCATAAAGATCCTAGCCAGAGGTTCAGCAATCTCTTCCCTTGCCTCGTGGAGCAGCCTGGGGAATATTCTATCAGGCCCCGGGGACATATCCGTCCTAATGTATTTTAACAACTCCTCCAAGAGGATTGTCAAAGATTGCAGAGAGACATTGATAGGCAGATTTTAACATCTCCCTTAATATCAACATGCTCCAGAACATCAACCTCACTCATATTGTCCTCACTGTCATCAAGTTCCCTCTCAGTGGTGAATACCGAAGAGAAGTATTCATTGAGGACCTCGTTCACTTCCACAGCCTCCAGGCACATCTTCCCACTTTTATCTCTAATCGGTCCTACCTTCACTCCTGTCATCCTTTTGTTCTTCACATAATTGAAGAATGCCTTGGGGTTTTCCTTTACCCTACTCGCCAAGGCCTTCTCATGACCCCTTCTTGCTCTTCTCAACCCCTTCTTAAGCTCCTTTCTTGCTACCCTATATCCCTCAATAGACCCATCTGATCCTTGCTTCCTAAACCTCATGTGTGCTGTTTTCTTCCGCCTGACTAGATTTTTCACTTCACTTGTCACCCATGGTTCCTTCACCCTACCATTCTTTATCTTCCTCACCGGAACAAATTTATCCCTAACATCCTGCAAGAGATCCTTAAACATCGACCACATGTCCATAGTACATTTCCCTGCAAAAACATCATCCCAATTCACACCTGCAAGTTCTAGCCTAATAGCCTCATAATTTGCCCTTCTCCGATTAAAAATTTTCCTATCCTCTCTAATTCTATCCTTTTCCATGATAATGCTAAAGGCCAGGGAGCGGTGATCACTGTCCCCCAGATGCTCACCCACTGACAGGTCTGTGACCTGACCCAGGTCTTTACCTAATACTAGATCTAGTATGGCATTCCCGCTAGTCAGTCTGTCAACATACTGTGACAGGAATCCATCCTGGACACACTTAACAAACTCTGCCCCATCTAATCCCTTGGAACTAATCAAGTGCCAATCAATATTAGGGAAGTTAAAGTCACCCATGATAACAACCCTGTTATTTTTGCTCCTTTCCAAAATCTGCCTCCCAATCTGCTCCTCGGTATCTCTGCTGCTACCAGGGGGCCTATAGAATACCCCCAGTAGAGTAACTGCTCCCTTCCTGTTCCTGCCTTCCAGCCATACTGACTCAAAAGAGGATCCTGCTACATTACCCACCCTTTCTGCAGCTGTAATAGTATCCCTGACCAGTAATGCCACCCGTCCTCCCTGTTTCCCCCCCTCTCTATCCCTTTTAAAGCACTGAAATCCAGGAATATTGAGAATCCATTCCTGCCCTGGTGCCAGTCAAGTCTCTGTGATGGCCACTACATCATAATTCCATGTATGTATCCAAGCTCTCAGTTCATCACCTTTGTTCCTGATGCTTCTTGCATTGAAGTACACGCACTTTAGCCCTTCTTCCTTACTACCTTTATACCCTTTATTCTGCTGCTCTTTCCTCAAAGCCTCTCTAAATGTTAGATCTGGCTTTACTCCATGCATTCCTTTCACTGCTGTATTGCTCCGGGTCCCATCCCCCTTGCAGATTAGTTTAAACCCTCCCGAACCATGCTAGCAAACCTACCAGCAAGGATATTTCTCCCCCTTGAGTTCAGGTGCAACCCATCCAATCTGTACAGGTCCCACCTTCCCCAGAAGAGATCCCAATGGTCCAAAAATCTAAAACCCTGCCTCCTGCACCAACCACTCAGCCACGCATTCAACTGCCATCTCCTCCAATTCTTACCATCACTATCACATAATACTGGCAGCAATCCTGAGAACGCCACCCTTGAGGTCCTGTTCTTCAGCCTTCTGCCTAGTTCCCGAAACTCACTTCAGGACCGCACCCCTCTTCCTGCCTATGTCGTTAGTCCCAACATGTATCACGACTTCTGGTTGCTATCCATGCACCCGGTCAGAGACATCCCGGACCCTGGCACCTGGGAGGTAACAAACCATGCGGGTTTCCTTCTCACGTCCACAAAATCTCTTGTCTGCTTCCCTGACTATAGAGTCTCCAATGACGACAGCTCTCCTCTTCTCCATCCCATTCTTCTGCACCACAGGGTCAGACTCAGTGCCAGAGGCCCTGCCACCGTGGATCACACCTGGTCAGTCATCCTCGCCAACAGCATCCAGGACGGTGAACTTATTATTCAGGGGAATGGTAACAGGGGTGCTCTGCACTACCTGTCTACTCTCCTTCGCTTTCCCCCCTCGGACTGTCACCCAATGACCTGCTTCCAGCAGCCTAGATGTGACTACCTCCCTGTAGCTCTCATCGATGACTGCCTCATTCTCCCTTATGAGTCGAAGATCATCCAGCTGCTGCTCCAGATTCCTCACACGGTCTTCCAGGTCGCCCAGCCGCAAGCACTTCTGGCAGATGTGACTCTGCGGGAGAGGGGAGTTCCCCCAAGGCTGCCACATCTCACAGGAGAGGCACATCACCGTCTCAGGAGTAATTACCTGGGAACAAACTCGTCCTCTGCTTCTTCTCGTCGAAGCCTCTCGAGTCAAAGCCTCAAATCTCCACTCCTTCACTGGCCCACTCACTTACTGGCCGCTTTATGTATAGTTTTTCATAAATTCTATTGTATTTTCTTATTTTCCTGCAAATGTCTGCAAGAAAATCATGCTCATGGTAGTATATTGTGACTTCTACACCCTTCGATAATATATTCGAAATTTGAACATGTATGTGGAAACCTACAGTGAAATACATCATTTGCAGGATTGTCACTGCACCTAATAATGTCTTTATGGCAGCCCGCAAGTGTAGTCACAGATTCTGGTACCAACACAGCATACCCACAATGCTCGGCAGAACATCACAGAACACAACAAGGAACAACACAACAACAACAAAACAAGCCCCATTCCTCCCTCCTCCCCAACTCCAGGACAGGCCTCCCAGTCTCCTGTCTCCAGGCATTGATCATTGAGTTTCAACTTTCAGACTTCTTATCAACCTTTGGGCTTTGATCTTTGGTATTAATAACCCCGAGTAGCTAATCATGGAATCCTCACTGACAGACCAGCCCTCACTCACATGGTGAATCCAATCCCAGGACCCACCAGCCTGGGACAGCCCGACATCCATGACTGGGGCTGCCCAAGATCCACCATCTACTTTAGCCGGAGGTTGGTGAATCCGTGGAATTCATCACCACAGATGGCTGTGGAGGCCAAGTAATTGAGTATACTTAAAGCAGAGGTTGATAGGTTTTTAGTCAGGTGTCAAAGGTTACAGGAGAATGGGGCTGAGAGGGATAATAAATCAGCCATGAAGGAATGGCAGAGATTTGATGGGATGAATGGCCTCATTCTCCTCGTAATCATTATGGTTACCTGTCCATGTGGCTGGCCATCGAGCTTGGAGCAGAGGCCTAGACTCCAGATGTCCATCTCATGTTGTTAGACTTCAAACATGGAGAACAGGAGATGGGCATTACAGGTGACTTTAGTGTTTTATAAAGGATCATACAGCTGGGGAGGCAGCTGAATGGGAAGTATATCTGATATTAACATTGAATAATTGGGACAGCACAGTGGCACAGCTGGACATAGTAGTCCTGATCAAGAGCCTTAGCTTGAACTGTTCTTTCCTTTCCATAGTTGCTGCCTGACCTGCTGAGTTCCTCCAGCATTTTGCTTGTGTTGGTCAGGATTTCCAGCATCTGCAGAATCTCTTGTGTTAGTAGAGATGTTGCCTCCCAGACCCTGCCACTTGGGTTCATTCCTGACTTCCGGTATTCCCTGTGTGGAGTCTGCAACTGTGTGGATTCACTCCCACATCCCAAAGATGTGCAAGTTTCAGGTTAAGTGTCCCTAGTCTGCAGGGAGTGGTAGAGTCTGGGGGGAGCTGCTGGGACTTGCAAGGAACATTAAATGGGTTAGGTTAGGGTTGTTATAAATAGGTGTGTAGTGGCAAAATTAAGCCAAAATCAAAATGCAACAACTACTGCTTTGCTATGACCATACCGACTGTTAAACTTGCATGACACACCCACAGCTCCAACGATTGCTCCAAAAGTCGAACCCTCTATTCAATCCCTTATTAGCAATTAGCCAGCATCCAATTAAGCATTATCTCAGCGGTCAACAAACATATGACCTCTGCTGGTCCCAAGCTGCAAACTGACACCAATCAGCAAGGATATGTAAATTATTCCCTTTGTTTTTACCCCACCCATGTGACTAGTTGCCATAATAAGCATAATAAATGCACAACACTGAATGTGGAGCAGATAGAGAACAGATACATGGCTCCACAGGGTGGGTTGATGCTCGGTTTGGACACAGTGGTCTATTTACATGCCCTGTCTCCTTAAATGCATTAAAACAGATTAGGTTTATAGTCAGTGGAAGGAATTATTTAGAGTGAAGTAGGTTCCTAGTGAAATTAATATTCTTTTCAACTATATTCTTTATAACTTAAAAAGAAATGTGTATATATAGTGAATATTATTTTAATGTATCCTGGTTGAGCCCAATTTGTGGGCAACATGGTAGCATAGTGGTTAGTGTAACTCTATTATACACCAGCGTCATGGGTTCAATTCCTGCCACTGTCTGTAAAGAGTTTGAACATTTTTCCCGGAACCGTGTGAGTTTCCTCCGGGTGCTCCGGTTTCCTCCCAGATTCCGAAGACGTATGGCTTAGTAGGTTAATTGGTCACATGGGTGTAATTGGACGGTGTGTGTTCGTTGGGCTGGAAGGGCCTGTCACCGTGCTGCATCTCTAAATAAATAAAAAGATTAAAATGTATGTTAAGTGCAAGTCATAGCAGGTCACCTCAATCACGAGGAATGCTCCTCACGAACACTGTGTCACCGCGATTACTAGAAGTCTCCTGTTTAAACTGTGGCTGATCACTGGTGTATCCACAGGCCTGGGATTTTCATGCATTCTACACTTAGAAAGATGGTTGCCACTGTGACAGGTTAAACTGAGCCATCCAGAAGCTGTAACTCAGAGATATTGCAGTCTTTATTCAAAACAGCAGATCTTCTGGAGAGAATCCAGTTCACCTCACCTGGCACAATATTTAATGCAAAGATGACAACAGCAGATTAACTGCAGTTTCAAAAGCTGTAATCACTGACTTAACACAGCACTGTAGCATGGAGGTTAGCGTGATCACTTTCTTGTGTCAGCGATCCCCAGTCATGGTTTGATCCTGCTGCTATCTGCAAGGAGTTTGAATGTTATCCCTGTGACCACGTGTGCTTCCTCCAGATGTCCAATTTCCTCCCACAGTCCAGAGACGTAGGGGTTAGGAAGAGGAGTTTGTGGGCATGCTATGTTGGCGCTGGAAGCATACCAACTCTTGTAGGCTGTACAATCCTCGCCAGTTTGAATTGACACAAATGACCCATTTCACCGTATGTTTCAAAGTTTTGACATACATGTGACAAATAAAGATGCTCTTTCTTTAATCTTTGTTTAATTTTAACATTTTGATTATAGACGGGTAACTTTTTTATTTATTGAAAGATAGAAGTGCAGAATAGGCTTTTTGAGCCATGCCACCCAGTAATGCCCTGATTTAATCCTAGTCGAAATGCAGAACAATTTACAGTGACCAATCAATCTACAACTGGTACGCCTTTGGACTGTGGAAGGAAACCAGAGCACCCATGTCCTCCTGGGAAGGACAAATACTGTCTGGACTAGAAGGCCTGAATAATAAGGAGAGGTTGGCCTCACTGGCTCCTTATTCTATGGAGTGTAGGGGAACTACATGCCTCATATTCTAAATAGCCGAACCTCTTTGAATATTCAATATTGGTGGCTGCGAAAGCTACAGAGCACAAACTCCAGACACCTAAAATGTATCTCTTCAGTTTATGTTGAGTTCCCAGCCTGGTGTCCATGGACCTCTCAGTTAATGGTAGGTGTCCATGACGTAAAAAATGGTTGGAACCCCTGGTATAGATGGATGACTGAATATACAATAAGCCAGAATATTAAGTGACCAGACAGATCTGTTCTGACTCTTTTGCCCACCACATCTTTGCTGAGTATCAAGACCCAATCCTATGTCAATCTTATTTTCCAGATCTTGGCCCAGAGCCTTGAATCCACTGGTACTTCAGGTAAACCAGTAGCATGGTAGCAGAGCGGTTAGCGTAACACTACTGCAGTGCCAGCGACCTGGGTTTACGTAGGATTAGTTCTCCCTGTGGGTTTCCTCTGGGTGCCCTGGTTTCCTCTCACGTTTCAAAGACGTACCAGTTGGTAGGTTTATTTGTCACATGGGTGTAATTGGGTGGCACGTGTTTGTTGGGCCAAAAGAGTCAGTTACCATCCTGTATCTCCAATTAAAAATAAAAACACATGAAGTATATCTCTTCTGTTACAGCATAAAGAGATGGCCCCCTGAACATAGCTGTAACAAGCCAGGTTATTATGTGACAATGCAGTTAATATAGGAGATGGCCACTTACTGCCTTCTCTGACCTCTTTCTAAACTTTTCCTTTAATGATGTGCTGACAGGATGCGGGCGCTTTCGAGAGGATGCAGAGGAGACTCACCAGGATGCTGCTTGGATGACTGAGCAGGTCTTTGGAGGATAGGTTGTGTGAGCCAGGGCTTTCCTCTTTGTAGTGAAGGAGGATGAGAGGAGAGGTATGCAAGATGAAAGGAGATATAGATAGAGTGGATAGTTATTTTTACTCAGAGCAGAAATGGCTAATATAAGGGGGCATAATTATAGGAAGGTATAGAGGGAATGTCAGAGGTAAGAGAGTGGTGGATGCATGGAATGCTCTGCCAGAGGTGATAGTAGAGGCAGATACACTAGGGCCATTTAAAAGCTCTTAGAGAGCCACATGGATGAAAGAAAAATAGATGGTTATGTAGACAGGAAAGGTTAAATTGATCTTAGAGTAGGTTAAAAGGTTGGCACAATAACATTTTGTGCCTGTACCTCTGCAGTAGTGATCTATTTTCTATGTTCTATGGCCATTAATACCGTCCCTCAAAGTTCAAAGCAAATTTAATCAAATCTAGAATAATAATCAGGATTAATGAAAGACCTCACCAACTTGGGTATTCAACACACAGTGCAAATACAAAAAGGAGAAATAATAGTAATAAATAAATAAATAAGCAATAAATATTGAGAATATGGGATGATGAGTGCTTGTAAGTGAGTCCATATGTTGGGTGAACATTTCCATGATGGGACAAATGAAGTTATCCCCTTTGGTCCGAGAGCCTGATGGTGATCCCATTTTGAAGTTTTCACTGTAGTATAGCGCGATCACTCAGGGTGAGTATGACGCTCTCCCAAGGGTGAACACCTGTGTATGACTTTGCTTAACGTGGGGAGGGGGATGCACAGGCAGCCTCCTGGACAGATCGGGATCAGGGTCCATTAGCTTCATTGCTTCAGCCTTCTTCTGCCTTCACTGCCATTGTGACGTTACCATTTTCTACCAGCTCCACCACTGAGCTCTTCAGTGGTTCAACTTAATATCAGAGAATACTTACAGTACGCAACCTGAAATCCTGACTCTTCACAGACATCCACCAAACACAAGAAAAACATTAGAACCCCAAAGCCCCTCTCCCCTTCCACACAAAAGCAGTAGCAAATGCATCAATCCTCCCCCTTCTCCCCCCCTCCTATTTTGCTCTTAAACTCCAGAAGGCATTGTTCTTGGGATCTCGGGAACTCATAAGTCTCTCCGTCACGATAAAATAATGATCAATCAGCACCTAGTAGCATGAACATTTATCTCTTGTCTCCTGTACGGAGATTCAAAGGGACAAAAATAGATCATCCCACATCCATTGATTTATTGATTGATTGATAGATTGAGTGTGTGCCTCCCAGGAACCCCCCAATTTAACCTTAGCTTAATCACGGGACTCCACTCAGAGTTAAGGGCTTTCTTCTCTTTTCTTCTTTGTTTCCTGAAGACCGTCTCTCATTTTAATTAATATCTGCTATCCATAATTTTGTAACTACAGAATAATCCCTAACAGTTGCGTCCCAGGTTAAGGCTGTGGTGCAGAAAGGGAATGAGTTACTGAAAGGCAGAGTACAAGCTGGCAGATGTTGCTGTCGTCCTTCTTTCAGCCATTTCAGCTATGGTGGGCGCTGAGGGTGGGGGTGGTTTCTTGGAGGAATGCAGCAAGGATCAAGTACTTGAAACCTGCATGGTTAAAGGGAGCAGCAGGAATTGAACCCTGGTCACTGGTACTGGAAAATGTGGACAGCAATTGTGTTAGTGGATTCAGTTATAAGGGGAACAGGTAGGTGTTTCCAGATCCACAAGTGTGACTCCAGGATAAAGAAATTATGACAAAGGTTAACTTTATTTGTTAACATGTATATTGGAACATTCAGCGAGGATTGTGCTGGGCTCAGCCTGCTGGTGTCACCAAACTAGTGAATGTGCAAACTCCTTACAGGCAATTGCAGGAATCGAACCCTCACCGGTGATCACGTGGCACCGGAGAGTGATTGTGCTAACTGCTGTGCCACCATGACACACCGTGGTGTGGATTGAGGGGAACCACTGAGACCTGATGAGGGTCTCAGCCGATAACATTAACTGTTGATTCATCTCTTCAGATACTGTCTACCCGAGTTCCTCCAGCATTTTGTGTGTTTTGCTCTGGATTTCCAGCACCTGTGTTATGAATGATGGACAGACCCGATGGACAATGGGGTGCAGAGTTAACCATCCCACCCCCCCCCCCGAGAACCACAAACTATTGGTGTTGCTATGCTGCTATTGAGAGAGAGAGATAAAGCCCAGACAAGAACATCTGCTACAGATAAGAGGGGGAGAGAGACTGTTGATTTACTGTATTTTGACTCTTCCTGGATTATTTACCTTCCACTACAAGGACTTTACTTTGCTCGTTAACATTCCTCAGGAGATAGCAGGAGTGGCCTGATTTGATGGACACAGTCAGTCAGAGTTGATGGATAGCTGAGACCCCGTGAGTGGGGATAAAAGACAGGTCTGGAGAGACACCTTTCAGACACACCAGTGGACACTGACTGAGTGTTGGGAACCCACAGAAAGGTGGGGGCTTCGGAGACCGAACCAGGAGATCGGTCAGTAAAGCTCACAGTGTTACATCAGGGCCGGTGGGGACTTGCGTGTGTGTCCACTCATGCCAGAGTGATGAGTCCACCACAGAAGAACGGTCTAGCTGAAGAACAGAGGGGTCATAACTGAATGACCACAACGATACAACAGATTAAGAAAGCCACAAAAGGTTTGCCTGTCGCAGCTGTTGCTGTTACACCTCGCTTGCTCTCTCTCTCTCCAACGATTTCAGTACAACAATCATATCAACATCAGCATTTATGAACTGAACTCTATACTTTCCTATGACAATTCATTTACCCCTAGACATCAATAGAGCTTGTTTATTATTGATTATTATTATTTCTACAATTTTAGGTTTATTACTGCTAACTTGTTTTTTTTGTATATTTGCATTTTTGATATTGTATTGTGTAGATTACTAATAAACACCTTTAGTTTGGTACCACCAGACTCCAATGGATTCTTCTTTCTCTGCTGGTCAGACACGCAGTTACGGGGTACGGAACACCTGTAAAATCTCTAGTGTTTATCAGTAACACTTAGATTTTGACAAGGTGCCATGTAAGGTTACTTCACAAGATTTCATGGTGTTGGAGGTAATATATTAGCACAGATCTTCTCTGATGGTTGTCACCTTGTCATGGTGGAGAGGATTGTGAGTTCTTGAGAATGCTAGGGTGATTCCGTCTGGAGCTTAGGTTCCAGACAAAGAGTGATGTCTCCAAAGAGTCCAAGCAAGACCTCAATGGTGGAGATGGCGGATGATGACGACTCATCACAATGGCGCTGAAGGCGGAGGTAGGCTGCCGCAGTGGAGGGCACCTCCCCAATCATCTTGCATTCTGTGTCACTAGACCCTGACCCCAATCTGTCAAGGACTGTGTGCTGGCTGTCCATGAATCAGCCTTCCCATGGTAAACAACGTCATGCACAGACGTTCTCCATTAAGGGAGTGACCCCATAGATCATCATACCCAACTCAAGTGATCATAGAACTGCTATTAGCATCGATAAAAGATTAAAAGTTCAAAGTAAATTTATTATCAATGTACATATACTGTATGTTGTCATATAGTATGCTGCGACTCACTTCACAGTAGTTAAAAAGAAACGCAATAGAATCTATGAAAAACTACATACAAAGATGGAAAAGCAAACAATGCGCATAAGAAGATAAACTGTGACAATACAAAAAAATGATAATAATATGATATAATAATGTAATAAATAATATTGAGAACATGAGTTGTAGAGTCCTTGAAAATGAGTCCATAGTTTGTGGAATTAGTTCAGTGTTGAGGTGTGAAGTCATCCACGCTGGTTCAGGACTCTGATGGTTGAAGAGTAATGTGTGTTTGTGTTGGCACGTGGCCTAGTGGCTAAGGCATCGGTCTAGTGATCTGAAGGTCACTGGTTCGAGCCTTGGCTGAGGCAGCGTGTTGTGTCCTTGAGCAAGGCACTTAACAACACATTGCTCTGCGACGTCACTGGTGCCAAGCTGCATGTGTCCTAGTGCCCTTCCCTTGGACAACATTGGTGGTGTGGAGAGGGGAAGGCTTGCAGCTTGGACAACCGCTGGTATCCGATACAACTCTGGCCAGGTGTGCGCCCTGGAAACCTTCAATCCGTGGACTAATGGATGCCTATTACTATTATCATGAGCCTAAAGTTTCTGTACCTCCTGTCCGATGGCAACAGAGCTGAGTGAGCATGGCCCGGATGATGGAAGCTGGTGCACAGAACTACACTCAACATTGCAACCTATAACCAGAAAAGTCTGACAAGGATTGGTGCACAGCTGTTTATAATATATAGAACTGATTTAGAGGAAGAAAGGAATTGTACTGCAGCCAGGTTTGCAGATGATGCAAAAGAAGGGGGAGGAAGGCAAACTGTGAGGAGGATGCAAATAGTTTACAGAGAGAGATTGATAGGTTAAGTGAGTGGGCAAAAAAGTTGGCAAATGAAGTACAATGTGGTAAAATGTAAAGTTGTTTGTTTTGGACAGAAGATTGATAAAACAGATTATTATTTAAATGGAGTAAGACTGCACAACACTGGAACACAGGGAGTATTTTAGGGAACCTCATATGGGGAATGCAGTGAGAGTACAAATGTAGCAGATAATGGAGTCTATTTCAAGGGGGTTGTGATACAGAAATTGTGAAGTCCTACTATAACCACGCAAGGCATTAATAGGACAACAGAGCACTGTGTGGAATATTGTTTCCTTATTGTTCAAGAAAATATGTCATTTATATCATACATATATTATACAGAGGAACGGCACATTTCACTTTTTTTGATGTTTCGATATACAGTACTATGCAAAAGTTTAAGCACATACAGTATGTATATAGAACTAGGGTGCCTAAGACTTGTTACTTGTCTACGTGGAGTGGAAAGCGAGTTTGTAAATCTGGCAGGAGCGAAGGATGTTGGGAATGGTGAGGGTGGAGCGCTGCGGGAGAAGTGTCAGGACCGGTGGCAGAGAAGGAGTGCCAGGGTGGAGGTGTGGGTCCAGAAAAACCCAGCCCTGAGACACCAGGCAAGGGTATTTGATTCCAAACAGCTGGTTTATTGATCATTACAGAATGTCTCCCTTGAGCCTCCTGCTCCCTCCCCTCTCCCTTCCCCTTTCCCAAACCGTGATTCCTGTCTCCCTGCCGCTTTCCCATTCTCAGTCCACAAGAGAGACCCAGATCAGAACTCATATGCGTCATGAATTTTTTTTTGTGACAGCAGTACAATACTGTGCAAATTACTACAGTACTGCGTGAAACTCTTGGACACCCTAGGTATGCATATGTGCCCAAGACTTTTGCACAGTACTGTATATGTGACAGATTGTGAAAAAATACATGTGACAAAAGCAGTTGAAGACCAGAGTGTCCCCACAATATCATGCAGAAGCCCTGGATGAACCATGAGATCTGCAATCTGCTGAGGGCCAGATCAGGGGCATTCACGTCTGATGACCAAAAAATTTACAAGAGGCCTAGGTACCATCGCCAGAAAGCCGCCTCACGGGTGAAGTGGCAATTCTGCATTAAACTGAAGTCAATGGAGGAACTTAGAAGATGGTGCCAATGAACAACATGACCAAAGGTGGCGTCCTTCAGCGAGTTCACGAAGCCAATTCTTTTACTTCCTCTTCTTTCAGGTATGATTCTGCCACTACTGGAACCTGTCATTTACATTTTGATGGTGCGCTTTTTTGGTTGATTGAACAATCTGGCTTTTTGCTGTCTCCAGTGGAGTTCGGTGAGGTTTCGGGTGGAGTTTGTGGCCTGGAGCCCCAGAGGCCTGTAAACAGGGTGCGAGTCATGATCGACTCCATTTCTTGCCAATCTTGCAGATAAAAGCATCGAGCACGATTGAAATCAACGAGGACAGGAGCGGAGGGTTAGCGGGTGTTCTGCACTGCCAGTCTGCATTTGTCCTCTCTCTCTCTCTCCCTCTTGCCCACTGCTCCCAAAGGAAGGTGCCTGTGTTCGATCGGTCGCTCTCTCCTTCTCACTTGATGCTGCCGGAGGATGTTGCCCGTGTCTTGAGTCTTGATCTTGGTCAACGTGGTTTGTGGATTGGACCCTGTTGTTCACGTTATGATGTGTTTCTGATTTTTGGTTGCTCCTTCTTATATTCCTATATTGTGTGATTTTGCTTGGAGTGGACTGGTTCTGCGGCCTGCAATATATGAACAACACAGCGCTAAGTTGAACTGAACTGAATATTCCTAGACTGTTTGAATTACTTTGTGGTTTGATGTTTTATATTCTGTGTTTTTCTCTTGGATTTTTTGCCACTTACAGAATTTGTTCTTCTTTCTGTGCGTTGGGTGTTTGATGTTTTTCTTTCAATGGTTTCCATAGTGTTCGTTTGTGTTGTAGCTGTCTGTGGAAAGATGAATCTCAAAGTTGTATACTGCAGACATACTTTGACGATAAATGTGCTTTGAATCCTTGAAACGCCGATGCCCTTGATTGGAAAATCCTACAGAAAGTGGTGGATACAGCCCAGTCCATCACAGGTAAAGCCCACCCCACCACTGAGCACATCGACACAAAGTGTTGTCACAGGGAAGCACCATCCATTATCAGGGACCCTCACCGCCTTGGTCACACTCTCCTCTTGCTGCTGCCATCAGGAAGAAGGTGCAGGAGCCGCATGACTCACACCACCAGGTTCAGGAACAGTTATTATCCCTCAGTCATCAAGCTTTTGAACCAGAGGGGATAACTTCACTCAATTTCACTTGCCCCCATCATCAAAATGTTCCCACAACCTATGGACTCACTTTCTCAATATTTATTGCTTGCTTATTATTATTATTATTATTTTTTTCTTTGTATTTGCACAGTTTGTTGTCTTTTGCACTGGCTGAACATCCTGTTGGTGCAGTCTCTCATTGATTCTGTTTTGGTTTTTGGATTTATTGAGCATGCCCACAAGAAAAATAATCCTTGTGTTGTATATGGAGATATGCATGTACTTTGAAAATAAGTTTACTGAGACTTTGAACAAATAATAAAAATAATTCGAGGCAGTTCAGAGGTGAACTATGAAGATTCTGTGTAGGGGAGAATCATCCAGGTTCAAAGTTCAAAGTACATTTCTAATCAAAGTATACTTAGATTATGCAAGCTTGAGATTTAACTCCTTGCAGGCTGCCACCAAACAAAGACACCCAAAAGGACCTGTGAAAAAATGACCGTCGAACACCCAATGTGCAGAGAAAGAAAACAAATGGTGCAAACAGTAAACACAAGCAAATAGCGTTCTGCACTGAAGCCCACAGAGAGTCCATCCCCAGACCTGTAGTTTAGTGCAGAGCGGAGCAGCGGGCTGAACTGGCCTGTCCCTCACCTTTGACGCTTTGCCCTTTCATTCTGACCGGGTACCTAAATCGTCGTCCAAACATTCGGTCCAGTCACTTCAATATGGTCTGGTGCTTGGAGACTGCTGCCTCGATTTGGCCTGTCCCTGACCTCTCCGATTCAGCATGTGGCCGAAATTGTTGAGCATACATTGGGTTCTGTCGCTTCGATATGCTCTGAGGCCTGGACCCCACCACCTGGATTCAACCTGTCCTTGACCTTTCCACTTCAGTCTAGCACTTAAATCGATCGAACCTCAGATATTTCTCACTCTCAGTGATGTCCTGATGCCACACCTTGCCTCAGTTCTGCCACGTTGAATTTCCTCCAAGCTATTGCTTGTGATGATTGTTTACCAGAAAAAGACAGAAGTATTTAGCTGTTTTCCTTGTTCCCTCGGCCACAAGCCAGAAGTTGCTGTGATTCACCAGCGCCATCTTAAACCAGAATATTGAGTGACACAGAAAGAGCAGAGCACCCTGTGGCTGTTCCCATCAATAATAAGTATACCGTTTTGGATATTATTGGTGGGGACGACCTACCAGGGACAAGTTGTGGTGGTTGTGTCTCTGGCACCGAGACTGGACCCTCAGCTCAGAAAGGAAGGAGGGAAAAGAAGAGAGCAGTAGCGATAGGGGATTTGATAGTTAGGGGGACAGATAAGAGGTTCTCTGGGAGACATCGAGAATCCCAGATGGTCTGTTGTCTCCCTGGTGCCAGGGTCCGCGATATCTTGGTATTCTCAGGAGGGAGGGTGAGCAGCCAGATGTCGTGGTCCATGTAGGGACCAATGACATGGATACGAAGGAGGAGGAGGTCCTGCAAAGAGAGGTTAGGGAGTTAGGTGCGGTTGAAGGACAGGACCTCCAGGGTTGCAGTCACAGGATTGCTACCCATGCCACGTGCTAGTGAGGCTAGAAATAGGAAGATAATGCAGCTAAGTACGTGGCTAAGGAGATGGTGCAGGAGGGAGGGCTTCATGTTTCTGGACAATTGTGCTTTGTTCCAGGAAAGGTGGGACCTGTTCTGGGACGGTTTGCAGCTGAATTCAAGGGGATCTAATATCCTTGCAGGTAGATTTGCAAGTGCCGCTCCAGGGGGGTTTAAACTAGATTTGCAGGGGGAGCGGAACCAGAGTGTTAGAGCAGATAGTGAGGTGGAGGAGGATAAAGGTCATGCGAGGACTGCGTGTATATGCAGAAATCAAAGGTTTGTATCTGATAGAAATGTTCTCAGGTGCATCTATTTCAATGCAAGGAGTATTGTAGGTGAGGCAGATGAGTTTAGGGCGTGGATTGGCATGTGGGATTATGACATTGTTGCTATTAGTGAGACTTGTTTGCAGGAGGGGCAGGACTGGCAGCTTAATGTTGCGGGGTTCCATTGTTTGCAGACGTGATAGAGAGGGAGGGATGAAAGGGGGAGGAGTGGCATTACTAGTCAGGGAAAATATCACAGTTGTGTGTAGACAGGACAGCCCGGAGGGCTTGTCTACAGAATCATATGGGTGGAGCTGAGGAACGGAAAAGGTGTGACCACACTAATAGGGTTGTATTATAGATCGCCCAATAGTCAGAGAGAATTGGAGGAGCAAATCTGTAGTGAGATAGCAGACCGATGTAAGAAACAGAAAGTTGTAATAGTAGGGGATTTTAACTTTCCACATATTGACTGGGACTCCCACACAGTAAAAGGGCTAGATGGCTTGGAGTTTGTCAAATGTGCTCAGGAAAGTTTTCTAAATCAATATATAGAGATACCTACGAGAAAGGAAACAATACTTGATCTCCTATTAGGGAACCAGACTGGTCAGGTGACAGAAGTATGCGTCATTAGTTTCAAGTTAATTATGGATAAGGATAGGTCTGATCCTTGAGTTGAGGTTCTAAATTGGAGAAGGGCTAATTTTGTGGAAATGAGAAAGGATTTAGGAAGAGTGGATTGGGATAAGTTGTTTTCTGGCAAGGATGTGTTCAGTAAGTGGAAGGCCTTCAAAGGCAAAATTCTGAGAGTGCAGAGTTTGCATGTTCCTGCCAGGATTAAAGGCAAAGTTAACAGGCATGGCGAACCTTGGTTTTCAAGTGATGTTGGCGAGCTGGTTAAGGAAAAGAGAGAGGTGTATAGCAGGTAGAAGCAACAAGGAACAAATGAGGTACTTGAAGAGTGTAGAAAATGTAAGAAAATGCTAAAGAAGGAAATCAGGAAGGCAAAAAGAAGACATGAGGTTGCTTTGGCAGATAATGTGAAGGTAAACCTGAAGGGTTTCTGCAAGTGTATTAAGAGTAAAAGGATTGTAAGGGACAAAATTGGTCTCCTAGAAGATCAGAGTGGCGGAACCTCACAAGATGGGGGAGATCTTGAACAGATTTTTTTGCATCAGTATTTACTCAGGAAACTGGCATAGCTTATATGGAAGGAAGGGAAACAAGCAGTAGTGTCATGGAACATATAGAGATTAAAGAGCTCGCTGCCTTACAACGAATAAAGGTAGATAAATTCCCCCGGGCCTGACATGATATTTCCTCAGACCTTGAGAGAGACAAGTGTAGAAATTGCAGGGGTCCTGGCAGAGATATTTAAAATGTCCTTAGCCCCGGGTGCGGTGCCAGAGGATTGGAGGGTAGCTCATGTTGTTCCGTTGTTTAAAAAAGGCTCCAAAAGTAAACCAGGTAATTACAGGCCAGTGAGCCTGATATCAGCAGTAGGTAAATTATTGGAAGGTGTTCTGAGAGATCGGATATACAAGTATTTGGACAGCCAAGGGCTGATTAAGGATAGTCAGCATGGCTTTGTGCATGGTAGATCATGTTTAACGAATCTTGTAGAGTTTTTCGAGGAGGTTACCAAGAAAGTAAATGAAGGAAAGGCTGCGGATGTTGTCTACATGAACTTTAGTAAGGCCTTTGACAAGGTCCCACATGGGAGGTTAGTTCAGAAGGTTCAGACACTAGGTATCCATGGAGAGGTTGTATACTGGATTTGATCTTGGCTGTGTGGGAGAAGACAGAGTGGTAGTGAATGATTGCTTCTCAGACTGGAGGCCTGTGACTAGCAGTGTGCCTCAGGGATCTGTGCTGGGACCGTTGTTGTTTGTTGTCTATATCAATGATCTAGATGATAATGTGGTAAATTGGATCAGCAAGTTTGCTGATGACACTAAGATTGGAGGCATTGTGGACAGTGAGGAAGGCTTTCAAAGCTTGCAGAGGGATCTGGACCAACTGGAAAATGGGCCAGAAAATGGCAGATGAAGTTTAAGGCAGACAAGTGTGAGGTGTTGCATTTTGGAAGGACAAATCAAGGCAGGACATACACAGTAAATGGTAGGGAACTGAGGAGTGCAGAGAAACAAAGGGATCTGGAAGTTCAGATACATAATTCCCTGAAAGTGGCGCCACAGGTAGACAGGGTTGTAAAAAAGGCTTTTGGCATCCTGGCACTCATAAATCAAAGTATTGAGTGTAGGAGTTGGGATGTTATGGTGAGGTTGTATAAGACATTGGTGAGGCCAAATTTGGAGTATTGTGTGCAGTTCTGGTCACCTAACTATAGGAAGGATACCAGTAAGATTGAAAGAGTGCAGAGAAGATTTAGTAGGATGTTGCTGGGTCTTCAGGAGTTGAGTTACAGGGAAAGATTAAACAGGTTAGGACTTAATTCCTTGGAGCGTAGAAGAATGAGGGGAGATTTGATAGAGGTTTACAAAATTATGAGGGGTATAGGCAGAGTAAATGCGAGTAGGCTCTTTCCACTTAGATTAGGCGAGATAAATAAGAGAGGACATGGCTTTAGGGTGAAAGGGGAAAGGTTTAGTGGGAACATTAGGGGGAACTTCTTCACTCAGAGAGTGGTGGGAGTGTGGAATGAGCTGCCATCTTACGTGGTAAATGCAGGCTCACTCTTACGTTTTAAGAATAAATTGGATAGATATATGTATGGGAGAGGTCTGGAGGGTTATGCACTGGGTGCAGGTCAATGGGACTAGCTGAATAAAGTTTCGGCACAGACTAGAAGGGCCAAACAGCCTGTTTTCTGTGCCGTAAGTGTTCTATGTTCTATGGTTCTAAAAAAGTGGGGTGAGGGGCTGAATGGCCTACTCACATTCCTTTTTCTTCTGGCCCAGCTCCTGATGAAAATAGTTTGTGTAGTAAGTGGTGTCTCTATTCATTAATCTAAGGACAAAAGCACTAATTAACAATATTTATCAACTTATGAGTGCAGACTGTAACGTGATCAGTAATCAATGCACTGACCAAAATTTGACCTAACTGTTTCCCTTCATTAGTCACTGGCAGTGAACGTATTTACTGCACTGGGAGACCATCACCATAAGTTAGGGAAAATAAAACAATTCTCTAGTATAAAACAGTATCTTGCACCATTGTCTGCCTCGTACATCACTGTCCAGTCCTCCCACACAGCCATACACAGTAATAAAATCTGATAAATTTTACTGTTTCCATCTGAAAATATCAGCAACAAGGGACTAGTGCTCTTGTTCACCAAAATCAGCCTCCTGCATCAAGCCAAGAGGTCCATTTATTGCAGCCATATGTACAATTAACCATAGATCGAGATTTCTTCCCCAACAAATGGACACACACAGGCACTAATTGTGAAGGTGGTCTATTGTTCTGAGTGGAGTGAGCTTTACATAGATATTATATTCTAGCACTGTCTTCAATTAAATTGTGTGATTTTGTGCAGTGATGTGCGTTTTTCTAAATGAAAGTTCCACCTACATTATCTAGTAAAATCAACATTTATAATCTGTTCATGATTCATCTTATTTCTTCCATCTCTCTGTCTCCCTTTCACTATATCTCTCTTTCTCTCCTTCTCCCCTCTTCCCTCTCTTTCTGTCTTCCCTCTTTCCCCCTCTCCCTCTCTGACTGTCTGAATTTCTCTCTTACTCTCTCTGTTTTTCTCTCTCTCTCTCTGTCTGCCTGTCCTTCTCATTCCTTGTCTGTCTCTTTCTATCTCTATCCCTTCCTTTCTCTCCTTTCCTCTCCATCTCTCTCCCTTTTTATCTATCACTTTCTTTCTTTCTCTCTCCCTATCTGTGTATCTCTATTTCTCTCTTTCCCTCTGCCTGTCTTTCTCTCTATCACTTTCCCTCCTTCTTTGCTCTCCATCTCTCTCCCTTTTTGTCTAAGCCTTTCTTTCTTTCTTTCTTTCACTCTCTCTCCCACCATGTGTCTCGATCACTCTCTCCCTCCCTCTCCCTCTGTCTCTCCCCGCCACCCCATTTCAGGCTGTTTCTCACTCTGAGCCATGAGGTATTTCAGAATCAGATTCATTATCGCTGACATTTGACACAAAATTTGTTGTTTTGCAGTAGCAGCACAACATAAAGATATAAAATTACTATACATTGCAAAATAGTGCAAAAATGGAATTATGAGGTGGTCCTTGTGGGTTTATGGACTGTTCAGAAATCTGATGGTGGAGAAGAAGAAGCTGTTCCTAATTAATTGAATGTGAGTCTGTAGACTCCTGAACAGAGTAGAGGGCATTTCTGGATGGTGAGGGTCCTTTGAGGTGGATGCCACCTTGAGAAGGTGTCCTTGATGGTAGGGAGGGCTGTGCCCATGCTGGAGCTGGCTGAGTCGATAACCCTCTGCAGCTTCTCTCACGTATTTCTGCGCCTCCCTCTTGCACCTCTCTAATATCTCTTGCTCCCCCATGTGTGTCATTTGCACCTTGCAGTCTCCTTTGCTTCTTGTGTTCTCATGCTTTCCTGACCTTGTAAGATTAACTCTTGCTTGTTCATTGTCTTATCTCCTTTGTCGTTGCTCCACTTCCCTTTCCTGGTGCAGACAGGGTCCAGAGCAAGTTCACCACAATGATCCCAGGAATGAAAGGGTTAACTTGTGAGGAGCGTTTGATGGCTCTGGGACTGTGCTCAATGGGGTTTAGAAGAAAGGGGGGGGGGGTGTAAGTTCTCATTGAAAGGCCTAGAGAGAGTTTGATAGACTCTTTATTAGTCAGGACATGAAGGGATATAGGGAGAAGGCAGGGAATTGGGGCTGAGAGGAAAAATGGATCAGCCATGATGACAAGGCAGGAGAATGGGGTTGAGAGGCATAATAAATCAGCCATGATGGAATGGTAGAACAGACCTGATGGGCCAAATGGCCTAATTTTGCTCCTATGTCTTATGGTTTTATGGTTCCCTGCTGCTTTCTTTATCGCTGCTCAATTTGAGAAGTTGCACTGATGCTTTGTAATGATGGAAAGTAAGTTCAATATTAATCAAGATCAAAATAAACTCAATGGCCACTTTATTAGGTACACCTGCTCATTAATGTAAATGCCTACAGCCAATCATGAGGCAGCATCTCAATGCATGAAAGCATGCAGGCGTGGTCAAGAGATTCGGTTTTGGTTCAGCCCAAACATCAGAATGGGGAAGAAATGTGATCGAAATGACTTTGACTGTTTAGTGATTGTTGTTGCCCGACAGGGTGGTTTGAGTATTGCAGAAACTGCTGATCACGTGGGATATTCACACACAAGTCTTTAGCGTTTACAGAGAATGGTGCAAAAAAAAATTCCAGTGAGCAGCAGTTTTGTGGGCAAAAAAGCCCTGTTAATGTGAGAGGTCGGAGGAGAACGGCCAGACTGGCTCAAGCTGACAAGAAGGCGCCAGTAACTCAAACAACTGCGCGTTACAACAGCGGTGCGCAGAATAGCACCTCTGAGTGCACAACACATCCAACCTTGAGGTGGACGGGCTACACCATGAACACACACTCAGTGGCCACTTTATTGGGTCCAGGAGGTAACTAATAAAGTGGCCACTGTGTAGTCCGTGTTCTCTTACCCGGTCAGTGTTTTGGAAGTGGATAGAAGCACAATGACTGTCCACTCTCTTTGACAAAACGACTCAGGCCTAAACTGCTGATCTGTTTAAAGCGACTGTAACACATGTGCTGCTCTGCACATTGCTGGTGAGGCCCACACACCGAGTTCTGGCTTGCGATTCCACTATGGTAGGCATCATAGTTCAGCCCATGACAGTCTTCCACTGATGCAGTTCCCAGCTGTTAATCCGTATATGGTTCCCTAAGTACCTTCAGCCTTTTAGAGTCTCACTTCATCACGAGCCGGGGTAGCGACTGTGTCAGCACGGATTACTACGCACCACTCATTAATGCAAACATTGGCTGTTTTTATTTTACCCCAGTAGCCCCTGGGCATGAATGTCAGTTACAACACTTTTATTGCATCCATGCTAAGATCAACAAACTCCACAAGATTCAGAATGGAGACCTCCTGGACAACATTGCCCTTTACTACACCCAGGGCATCTGGCTGGGAGTAAGTTTTTTTAAATGAAATAAGAACATGAGACCATAATCCGAGGAACAGAATTAGTCTATTCAGTCCATCGTACCATCATGGATGACTTATTCCCCTCCCTCAATCCTATTCTCCTTTCTTCTATATACAACCGAGGTTATATTTCATTTGGAGTTTGAGGAGATACAGTACGTCACCAAAGGCACTCGTGAATTTCTACAGATGTACCACGGAGGGTATTCTAACTGGCTGCATCACCATCTGATATGGGGGGGGCAGGGTGGGGGGGGGGGCGAATGCACTGGATTGAAGTAAGTGGCAGAGAGTTGTAAACTCAGTCAGCTCCATCATGGGCACTACCCTCCACAGTATCCAGGACATCTCCAAGGAGCAATGCCTCAAAAAGGCAGGATTCGTCATTAGGGACCCCTATCGCCCAGAAACACGCCCTCTTCTCATTGTAACCATCAGGAAGGAGGTACAGAAGCCTGAAGACACACACTCAGTGATTCAGGAACAACTTCTTCCCCTCTGCCAACCAATTTCTGAATGGACATTGAACCCATGAACATTACCTCACTGCTTTTTTTATTTCCATTTTTTGCACTACTTACTTAATTTAACTATCTAATATATGTGTTTACTGTAATTCATGTTTTTTTAATTATAATGTATTGCATTGGATTGCTCCTGCAAAGTTAACAAATTTCATGACATATGCTGGTGATATTAAACCTGATTCTGATTCTGATTCTCACAGTGACTTATGATCCACTGGCGTCAATGGCAATGAATTCCACAGATTCACCACCCTCTGGCTAAACAAATTCCTCCTAATTTCTGCTCTAAAGGGGCATCCTTGTACTCTGGTCCTAGACTTTCCCACTATTGGAAACATCTTCTTCACATCCACTCTATCTGGGTCCTTTCTGAAATGATATTAACAGAATAGGCTAATTCTGCATTATTGAATCATTTTTATGGAAAAGACTTAACAGCTATAAATTTATCAGTTATTACTTAGGTTTAGATGGTATCACTCTTTTCTGAGTTCAGTGATGTTCCTTGTCTGGTATCTGCTTCTCTTGGGTGGAAGGGAAAGAGAAAAAGTGGGAGTATTTCCTCTGCCTGACATCCAGAGTGGGAGTCATAGTATCAGACTATGAGCAGGACATCTAGAAAATTGAGATGAGGTGAAATCTCATCTCATTTCAGGGCTGTAGAAGGGTCACGGCCTGAAACATCGACTCTTTATTCCTTTCCATAGATGTTGCCTGCCCCGCTGAGTTCCTCCAACAGTTTGTGTGCGTTACTGAGGAGAAACCTTTTCACCCTCTTGGTTGTGAGCTCCTGGAATTCTCTGCCAGAGATGGCAACAGGGGAATATGTTTCAAAATGCGACAGAATTCAAAGTACAAATGACATTACAGCCCAGTCTATCATGAAAACCAGCCACTCTCCACGTTTCCTGCTGCTTTAGAAAGAAGCTGATGTAATCAAAGACCCAACTAATCTTGGTCATTCTCTCTTCTCCCCCCTCCATCAGGCAGAGGATACAAAAACTTGCGAGTGTCTACCATCCTGCTCAAGGACAGATGAAAGACAATCTATCGCATCACCGTCTGCACCACACTTCTTCTGTAACACCATATTGACTATTTTGTTGTTTTCCTTTTGAAATCTTTGATGTACTTACGTATGGAATGATCTGCCCAGATGCCATGCAGACAATAACTTTCCATGGCATCTTGATCTTAGAAAGATCAGGTGCTGTTTTCTCCCGGTAGGCATTAATTTTTAGTTCCAAATCCTCCTGTCACGTTTTGTCACCCTGTAACCTTATCCTTCAATCTCTCTGAACTATGGAGGACAGCATAAATGTCTCTCTCCAGCAGACCTCATCATGATCATTATGACTGCAATATTTCTACTATTTTTTAATGTTTCTTAATTGTACATATGATTTTTTAATGTTCTATCACTGAGCAGCTGTGAGCCATCTGATTGGCCTATCAAAGTTCCTTTTGGGAACTAGTTGACTTGATCAGTATTTCTGATCTGGCTGCTGTTTACGATTGCACTTAATAAATAAAAAATACAAGTTCGAGTTTAGTTGTCATTCAACCATACATGAATACAGCGAAATGAAAAAGCAACGTAGATATGGGCTTGTTGTTGTTGGACAGATGTCGGCACCATGGACAAAAATCAGTGAGGATGATGTTTGGTGCCTCTGCCACAACCCAGGTCAGTGAGAACACTATGAGATCAGTGGGGTTTGTCGTCTGTGCAGGGATGAGTGGTCCCCTAAGTATGCAAGTCGACGAGTTCAGAGTTTGAGGCCTAGAGTTTGGGCCTGGTGTCAGCACCAAAGATTGAAGCCTGAAGGTCAATCCGAAATCTGGAGATCGAGGCCTGATGGTTGAAGCCTGGGTTCGAGTCCACTGGGAAAGTTTGAGGCAAGATGTCAATGAGTCCACAAGTCCACTGGAGGATGGAGTCTCAGAGGCAGCCTGCCCTGGGGTTGGAGGAATGTTTGCATGTGTGTGTGATCGGGTGGGTGGGTGGATGGGAGGGAAAAAAGGGGCCAGTTTTCCTGTTGTTTTGTTGCCATTGTGGGCATACTATGTTGGTGCTGGAATGTGTAGTGACATTTCCAGGCTGCCCCTGGACATCCTCAGACTGTGCTGGTCATTAACGCAAACGTCACTTTTCACTGTATGTTTTGATACACATGTGACAAATCTGGAACCTGGAGATCACCTGGGGAAGCGGTTCACTCTCAAGGAGGGAATCTTTGGAATTCATCATTCAGGGGTGTATGGAGGCTTGGTCAGTGAGTGGATTTGAGATAGGGAAGGACAGATTTTTATTTAGGTGTTATGGGAATTGAGGGCAGGGCAGGAAAATGGCTTGAGCTGAAGGATTAGCCATGATGTTATTAAGCGACTGATTAGACAGGAAGGGCCAAATTTCTTCTTTCTTTTCCCATGTTGGAGAAATTACTTCATTTCAGAAATATTTGACTGGTTGTGAAGGACCTGGTATGGTAATAAGAGAGTAAGACCATAATACCATAGGACTTAGAAGCTGAATTAGGCCATTCAGCCCTTTGAGTCTGTTCTGCCATTCCATCATGGCTGATTTATTCCTGTAACCGTTGATGCACTGACTAAGGCGCTGCACCCTTATTTTGTGCTTTCGCCCGTGTTTGGTTCTGAAACAACTCTAAGACAGCGAATGCATTGCTGCAAAGCAGAAACAGGAGATTCCCTCCCAAGCCCTCCAACCAACTGAATCTCAGCCCCTGCTTCTCTGGTTACTTTCTCCGCGTCACCCACACTGTCGACACTTTGCTTGGCTAAAATGGATGGGCAGCAGGTGCTGAACTCACGACGACTAACGCCCATGTTTAATAACTCACAAGTCAGTTCACACCCATAACTCGCTGAGATCCCCGGAGCAGCATCGGTTCCAGACACCCATCCCTCTGTCATTGATCAGTTCTGACAAGCCCCGAAAGTCAAAAACAAGTGATTCAACGTGGCAAATATTTTCATGCATAAATCAAAAGCAGAACCATACAGCCGTTTCTGGAGGTACTCAGTGGTCAGGCTGCGTCTGCGGAGGGAAATGGACAGTGGATCTTCACCAGCTGCTTGCTTTTGGCTTCAGAATCCAGCGTCTGCCGTCTCTCACGTCCCCGCCTTACAGCCCCATTGTCAAGGTAAATTGCCATAGCCTCGTGCAGAAACATCAATGCCCAAGAATGGAAAAGTGGTGTACATAACTCAGCCCATCACAGGATAAAATCAAGTCAAGTTTATTGTCATTTCGATCATAGCCTGCTGGTACTGTACACAGTAAAAATGAGACAACGTTCCTCCAGGACCCTGGTGCTACATGAAACCACACAAAATTACACTAGACTATGTGAGGCAGTACAAGGCTACACTAGACTACGTAAAACAACATAAAAACTGCACTAGACTACAGACCTACACAGGACTACATAAAGTGCACAAAACAGTGCAAGGAAGGTAGAATAATTAATAAACAAGACAATAGGCACAGTAGAGGGCAAATTACAATATAATAATAAATGATGTAGATGTCAGTCTAGACTCTGGGTATTGAGGAGTCTGATGACTTGGGAGAAGAAACTGTTGCACAGTCTGGTCCTGTGAGCCCGATTTCTTCGGTACCTTTTGCTAGATGGCAGGAGGGAGAAGAGTTTGTGTGAAGGGTGTGTGGGGTCCTTCACAACGCTGTTAGCTTTAGTGTTAGTGTGGTGTAAATGTCTGTAATGGTGGGAGGAGAGACCCCGATGATCTTCTCAGCGGACCTCACTATCCGCTGCAGGGTCTTGCGATCCGAGACGGTGCAATTCCCAAACCAGGCAGTGATGCAGCTGCTCAGGATGCTCTCGATACATCCTCTGTAGAATGTGATGAGGATGGGGTGGGGGGGGGGGTAGGAGATGGACTTTTCTCAGCCTTTGCAGAAAGAGACGGTGCTGGGCTTTCTTGGCTATGGAGCTGGTGTTGTGGGACCAGGTGAGATTCTCCGCCAGGTGAACACCAAGAAATTTGGCGCTCTTAAACGATCTTAATGGAGGAGCTGTCGATATTCAGCAGAGAGTGGTTGCTCCATGCTCTCCTGAAGTCAACAACCATCTCTTTTGTTTTGTTCACATTCAGAGACAGGCTGTTGGCTGTACACCAGTCCGTTAGCCCACACACCTCCTCTCTGTATGCTGATTTGTTGATGAGACCCACCATGGTCGTGTCATCGGCGAACTCGATGATGTAGTTCGAGCTGTGTGATGCAGCACAGTCGTGGGTCAGCAGAGTGAACAGCAGTGGACTGAGCACAAGGCCCTGGGGAGCCCCCGTGCTCAGTATGATGGTGTGATGGTCCTCCCCACCAATGAGCAGATCTACAAGGAAGCAGCATCCGTCATCCAAGACCTTTACCATCCAGGCCAAGCTCACAAGGAGCAACAGAAGCTTTAGGTCCCACACCACCAGGTTCAGGACCTGTGAGGAACACACCTAATGAAGGGTCTTGGCGGTTTTCTCTTTTCCATGGACAGCTGCCTGTCCTGCTGAGTTCCTCCAGCGTTTTGTGTGTGTTACTCAGGAACAGTTTTCCCCCTTCAACCATCAGGCTCCTGAACCAGCATGGATAACTTCACTCACCTCAACCTGAACTGATTCCACAGCCTACAGACACCATCAAGTACGCTGCGACTCATTTTCTCAGAATTATTAATTAATTTATTTCCTTACTTATTTCATTTACACAACTTGTCTTTTGCACATTGGTTGTCAATCTTTATGTGCAGGTTTTCAGTGATTCTATTGTACTTATTGGTACTGTTGTGAATGCCTGCAAGACAATGAATCAGGTGATTAATGTGTACTCTGATAATAAATTTACTATGGACTTTGAATTTTGAAGTCTGGTCAGTTTCTACAGATGTACCATGAAGAGTATTCTAACTGGCTGCAACAACATCTGGTATGGGGGGTGGGGAGGTGCTACCACACAGGATCGAGATAAGCTGCAGAGAGCTGTAAACTCAGTCAGGTCTATCATGGTCACTAGCCTCCCCAGCATTCAGGACATCTTCAAGGAGTGACGCCACATCCATCATTAAGGACACCCATCACCCAGGTCATGCCTTGTTCTCAATGCTAGCATCAGGAATGAGGTACAGGAACCTGAAGGCTCACACTCAACAATTCAGGAACAGCTTCTTCCCCTCTACCATCTCATATTTCAATGGACATTGAAACCATGAGCACTACCTCACTACATTTCTCATTTCTACTTTTGCACTACTTTACTGTTTTACATATATACTCACTTACTATAATTCACAATTTTTTCCCTTTTATTAAGTATTGCATTGTACTGCTGCTACAAACACAACACATTTCACGACCTGATTCTGATTCTGGTATTCCTACGACTGATTGTCCACTTTCCTCTGCTGCCTGGCCCGTTGAATTCCTTCAGCAGCTTATGTTTTTGGCTTCAGATCCCAGCGTCTGCTGTCTCCTGGGTCTTCGTGCAAATGTTTCACTCCTACACAATGATGTTCCTCTCTCTGTAACTTCATCCTGGTGATTGCTCCCTTAGAACGGAGGAGGTGACATAAGAAGATGAAAGATGACGGCAAGCATCTCTGGGCCTTGTGCTGCACCTGTTTGTTTAACCACTAGAGGCAGCACTCTAGGAGAGAGGAGATGACAGATAGAATCTGGAGCCACAACCTGCTGGAGGAACTCCTCAGGTTGAGCTGCAGCTGTGGTGGGGATGGAGCAGGAAATGTCGATGATTCGGGTTGAAAGCCTGCGCCAGGACTTGTAGCTTTGGCAGTGGCTTTGACCATTGGAGCAGAATTAGGCCATTTGGCCCACCCAGTCTGTTCTGCCATTCGATCATGGCTGATTTATTTTCTCCCTCAACCCCATTCTCCTCGCTGTGAAAGTGAATGTGTCGGCTTTTGGCATTTGCTATTTCTACTGACTTTAACCACGTGTAAGGTCATTAAATGTCCAGCACGTTTGAGCCCAAGTCCTGGACATTTTCTTCTGATTAGTTCTGGCCTTCAACCATGGATGGTTAATGTCTGCCCTTCCTTGCTTTAGATCATGGCATGGTGTGCATTGTGCCTGCTGATGACAGGAAACCTGTGCGGGAGGGTTTTTAAAGTGGGCGAAGCCATTGTACTGGGGCAATTCCACTCTTTTGACCTCAGAAGTCTGGGATGAGTGGTACAAACAGACCTCACAAACTCGGGTCTTTCTAGGCTACAGTGGATGACCATGGTGTCTTCAGTGCCTTGCCCTGCCCTTCGCTCTCCACGAAGCATTGCAGTACGGCCTTCCTGGCTGTCGGATCTCACCCGCCCAGTCCGCCCAGGAGCTGACTTTGCATGCTGGGACCGGCATCTCCCTATCCCACTGGGGTATGAGGCTGCCAGCTACCCTCCCCTGGTTTAGCCCGCCTGTCGAAGCAGGGTACCAGGGTGAGGCCGCCGTTGATTGCGAACTGCTACTTGGAGCCACAAGTGAGAGCTGAGAGTCCGGTGGGGACCAAAGGTGAGTGAGCTGCCCCAGAATGGACATGACAAGCCCCTTCACCAGAGATGCTACCCCTCCCTGGACACCCTATGCACCCCTCTGGAACACAGAAAGTAGAACAATACGACACAGTACAGGCTCTGTGGCTCATGATGTCATGCCAACTCTTAATCGATCTAACCCCTTCTACATAGCCCTCCATCTTTCCATCATCCATGTGCCTCTCTAACTAATTCTTAAAATGTCCCAGATGTATCTGCCTCTACCACCTTTACCTTGCATGTATTCACTAAGGTTTTCTCGTCTATGTGGTGATCCCCACAATGATCATCTGTCATCATCAGACTCAGGGCTCAGCTCTCTATGAAGAAGCATAGGCACGAAGTCTTATTGCTAAAAAGGGACACGTTTGAGTAATGTGGAACATAGAACATAGAAATTTACAGCACATTACAGGCCCTTTGGCCCCCAATCTTGTGCCGACCATGTAACCTACTCTAGAGACTGTCTAGAATTTCCCTAGCGCATAGCCCTCTGTTTTCCTAAGCTCCGCGTACCTATCTAAGAGGCTCTTAAAAGACGCTATTGTGTTCAATTCCGCCACTGCCACTGGCAGTGCATTCCACGCACCCACCACTCTGAAAAACTTACCCCTGACATCCCCTCAGTATCTATTTCCAAGCACCTTAAAACTATCCCCCTTGTGTTAGCCGTTTCAGCCCTGGGAAAAAGCCTCTGGCTACCCACATGATCAATGCCCGTCATCACTTTATACACCTCTATCAGGTCACTTCACACCCTCTGTCGCTCCGAGGAGAAAAGGCCGAGTACCCTCAACCTATTCTCATAAGGTACACCCTCCAATCCAGGCAACAAGTCTCCTCTGCACTCTCTGTATAGTATCCTTCTTCCTGTAGTGAGGTGACCAGAACTGAACACAGTACTCCAAGTGTGATCGGACCAAGGTCTTATATAGCTGTAACAAAGCTGTAAGGTGTGGTTTCTATATTGAGGAAGGAGTGGTGTAGGAAGGGCTTAAGATGGGCATGTCATCACCATCTGCTAGCCGAGCTCGTGATTGCCGGCTCCCCCTTGACCCCTGCTTTCCTAGTGACCGTGAGTCTGATAGAGCTTCACTCCATTGTAGTCGCAGCTGCCAACTCATACTTCTAATACATTTCCCAACGCTTCAATATGTTCAAACACAGCAAGCATATACTGTACCCATGCTGCAAGGACTTCAGTCACCTCAGCACTGAACTGATTCCACAACCAATGAACTCACTTTTAGGGACTCTACAACTCATGTTGTCAAAGCTATCTATTTATCTTTCTGTCTGTCTGTCTATCTATCTATCTATCTATCTATTTATTAATTTACCTAGATATCTATGTATTTATTTATTTCATTGATTTTCCATCTTTGCTGGTATCTAGTTCCTCATTGACTCTGTTGGATTTCTCTGTGACTACTGTGAACATCAGCAACGTCAAAGTGGTGCATTGTGACATATGTGCACTTTGATGATAAATTTATTTTAAACTTTGAACTTTCAACAACTCTTCTCTTGCAGGCTGACCATAGACCGTAGTTGCAGAGCAGAATGGGATTGCAGTGCACTGGATGAGATAGGCTGAAGGGCCTTTCTCCCAGCTGCGTAATCCTACAACCCCATGGTAATTTTGTTGTTGGAATTTCTATCTCTGAGCATTGAACCCAGCCTTTCCTCTACAGCTAACTCAGCAGTTCAGAACTCTGAAGCTGGAGGCTTCTCTCTTGGCATGCATTTCACCTGGATGTATGGTGAAAAAGCCTTGAAATACTCTAATTTCTTAACAATGCTTCGATTGCTAGGCTGCATATTCTCCATGGACACAAGTCCATCCCCCACGCTTTAGTGACTATACTGGGAATACCACCAAAGTTTTCAACCATGAAATTATTCTGAAATCATTTTGAAAGTTTCTTCATTCTGCTAACATCTCCTCCACCTCGCCTCTCTCCTTCTTAAGGGGCCCTTTTGACATTTAATACTTTCTCTGCCGCAAACCTCTGTCTGGGGATTTATTTTACTTTTTCCCCCTCAATCTCATTTGACATATATTTTTTCCAACTTTTTTCATTTCATCCCAGATTTTCTGTAATTATTTACATTCTTTCTCAAGGGTTCAAACCACGTAAAATATTCTTTTGTTTTTCTTTATTTTTTAACCTCTTAAAGCTTGTTTTACATTTGGATGTCACCATGATGTATATTACATTTACATCTTCTCAGTACATCCTTTCCATTTTTGCCCTGTAAGCTTTTTCTTCAACATTTCCCAGCTTACACTCAGTGGCCAGTTTATTAGGTACACCCGTACACCTGCTTGTTAATGCAAATGCCCAATCAGCCAATTACGGGGCAGCATCTCAGTGCATGAAAGCGCATGCATGGTCAAGACGTTTGGTTTTGTTTCAGTCCAAACATCAGAATGGGGAAGAAACGTGATCGAAGTGACTTTGATTGTGGAATGATTGCTGGTGCCAGATGGGATGGTTTGAGTATCTCAGAAACTGCTGATCTCCAGGCGCAACGGTCTCTAGAGCTTACAGGGCATGGTGTGAGAAAGCGTGGCAACTCCATGGGCAAAAATGCCTTGCTAATGAGAGAGGTCAGGGGAGAATAGCCAGACTGCTTCAAGCTGACAGTAACTCAAATAACAGTGGTGTGCAGAAAAGCGTCTCTGAACACCCAACATGTTGGACCTTGAGGTAGATGGGCTAGCCGAGCAGATGATCATGGATATACACTGAGCGGCCACTTTATTAAGTACAGGAGGTTCCTAATAAGGTGGTCACTGAATGCACAGTATATTTAGGAACAAATTCCATTCTGTTCCAGCCTTGAAACTGTATATTTACTAAAATCTCAGACACTGCAGATTTTGAAATTGAAAAACTTGGAATGGAATGGCCGAGCTCACTTCATGTTGTAATCAGGTTGCAGCTAATGACCATTTAATTCTGGGGGGACAGATCACACAAAGCAGAGCACCACTCAACAGTTCGATTTAGCGTGCCTGTTGCAGCAGCTTCTCTATTGAGTATAGTGATATGAACAAGCCCAGAGTGAAGAAATGAGATAGCAGGTGGTGTTAGGTTTTGTAACTTCAAAACACTGAACTAACTCAAAGAAACTCACGGGAGTTGGAAAATATGGGTGTATACTTTGAATGAACTTTAAGCGAGGTGCAGACGTATCACGTGGGAACATGATGACATATGCAATTAACATATGCAATTATAGTTTTACATGTAGCCCGTAATTAATCAGTTAAACAAGCAAGAATAATCAAACAATATATATGCAAGGTTACTCAAATATTATTGAAATATCAAATACATAACACACATCCCTACTTATCTATAAACTCCAACATAATGTAGAATATATCTCAACTACATACACAGTACATTATGTAATACAACTATGATATACAGATATTCACAGCATTGTAAATTTTAAATTGTCGCATTCCGGCTTAAAGATTTAATCGCTGTGGAGGATTTCTTACTCTGTAGGATAATGGCTTCCCTGACATGGGGAATCACTCTCTGGCAGGTGAGACTTGTGGCTGTGAAGGTTCTGGGGCCGCCTCCACAGTGGTTGTAGGAACTGACTCTGAGACCATAGGAGGTAGCTCGGATAGCAGTAGCCAACTTTCTTCTCTATCAGTTGACCCTGCTCTCCTCACCTGATCGATGTGTTGTCTCCAGATGATAACTGATGCACCATCAATAACTCACTCTGAGACGTAAGGCGAGATATCGGCTTTTATTGACTGAAGAAGGAACCAGCAGTGAGTGACCATCATACTACATCCTGGAGAATGAGGCAGAGGATCAGACCTCGATCGCCTTTATACAGGGGCCTGTGGGAGGAGCCACAGGAGCAGTCAGAAGGGGGCGTGTCCAGATAGGCACATAGTTCACCACAATAACAGACTCGATCTCCACCGTGTAGGAGAGTGGTTCAGGTCTGTCCTTAATCTGTCTGAAAATCCACTTCTGACCACCACTGGAGTCCCTTAGTAAGACCGCTTGTCCAGAAGTGAAACGCTGAACCTCCTCGCTTGAGGAGCCTTCAATACGTCTCAGCTGTTTGTCTTGCATTCTCCAGGGTTGAAATGTCTGATACTAGAGGGTTTGCGTTCAAGGTGAGAGGGTGCAAGTTCAAAAGAGATGTGCAGGTTAAAAGAGTGGTTGGCGCCTGGAATGTGCTATCAAGGATGGTATTAGGGGCAGATGACATAGAGATAGGCAGGGAATGGAGGGATATGGACCATGGATAGCCAGAAGGGATTAGTATAGTTAGGTGGTTAATTAGTTCAGCACAACAGGCCCGAAGGGACTGTTCCTGTGTTGTGTAGTTCTGTGTCCTAGCAGGTAAGTAATCTCTAAATGAGTTTCACAACCAGTTTTAAACTTGAGGTGCTGCTATATCTGAGCTTTCCATGAATTTGATGCTAATTTGTTCTTTGACCCTGTTTGTGTGTGATCCCTTATTACTTGTGCTGTAAATGGAATGATGTTATACCAGCTTATTATTTATTACTTATTGCCCGTTATGCCACTGGCATTTCGGGCAGCAATGAAGGTTCTCCATCTCTGGCGGTGTCTGGGGCTTCCTTCTGGTTTTCACTACTCTTAGTCATGCAAGCTCATAGTGGAGACTCAGGAATACTGTAGCGCTCAGGTGCAGAAGGATTCTTCATCGCTGTTTCTGTAACAGTTTTGTTTCACCAGTTCAGGGTTTTTGGCCCTGAGATGAGCCCCTGAACCTGGAGGACTGGTGGACCACCCTTAGTCTGTTTGGCATGGGAGGCCCTACCAACAGCATAAGCATAAAGCCCTGACTCCAGCCGACATAGATCTTCAGGTCATTGAGGTACGCAAGCCTCCAAACCACAACAAAGTTGTGATCCACTTGGAGTTTAGAACATAGAACATAGAAATTTACAGCACATTACAGTCCCTTCAGCCCACAATGTTGTGCTGACCATGTAACCTACTCTGGAAACTGCCTAGAATTCCCCTACCGCATAGCCCCCTATTTTTCTAAGCTCCATGTACCTATCTAAGAGTCTCTTAAAGGACCCTATTGTATCCACCTCTACCACAGTCACTGGCAGTGCATTCCACGCACCCAACACTCTCTGTATGAAAAACTTACCCCTGACATCCCCCTTGTACCTACTTCTAAGCAGCTTAAAACTGTACCCTCTCGTGTTAGCCATTTCAGCCCTGGGAAAAAGCCTCTGGCTGTCCACACGATCAATGCCTCTCATCATCTTATACACCTCTATCAGGTCACCTCTCATCCTCCATTGCTCCAAGGAGAAAAGGCCGAGTTCACTCAACCTATTCTCATAAGGCATGCTCCCCAATCCAGGCAACACCCTTGTAAATCTCCTCTGCACTCTCTCTATAGCATCCACATCTTTCCTGTAGTGAGGAGGCCAGAGCTGAACACAGTACTCCAAGAGGGGTCTAACTAAGGTCTTATGTAGCTGTAACATTACCAACTTTGTTCACTTATAACGTCACTTTGCCAGGGACCCGTAATCTTTTCCGGATACAGTAAATCTGGCATACTCAGGACGTTAGTGTCAGATTATCAAATCGTACAGACAATTAGATGTTAAATACATTAATACCCCCACACATTCTAAATTATATTTTTAAACATTTCCCCTGATATTAAACTTACCATTGAACTAAGCAAGTGTAGAGGGAGTGCGAGGCAGAGGGCTTGAGTCAAATGAAAAGGAGTATAAGTCAGAGAGGAGCACAGGAACCAAAGGGGAAGGGAATTCAGCAATTGTCTCTTGTTGAACCAGCTGCCAAACCATTGGGATTTCAGAAAAGTCAGTGGTAAATTATTGGATATACAGTAGATCTTCTATCCCATCAACAAATGAGGGGAGATTTGGTAGAGATATACTAAATTATGAGGGGTATAGATAGGGTGTGGGTGGCAGGGTGGAGATACATCTCTACCAAAGGAGGTGTAAGGCACTCCTTCTTTCTGCTGGCCTGCAGGTCACTCTTGGGCAAGGGTCATATGAAAGCATGGGAGCAGGTGGCGGATGGTTGTATGAGCACTGGTACATATCGCAGGTCCTGGTCATACAACCGCTAACACCCGACAGACAACCTCTGAAGAATATTGATAATGGCTGGGGTGACCCGACTTGTGAAGACACTGCCCAGAAGAAGGCAATGGCAAACCACTTCTGTGGAAAAAATTGCCGAGAACAATCATGGTCATGGATAGAGAAAATATTAACAGCAACAGCGTGAAGGGTTCTAAAGACAGATGGAAGATTATGATTGCCAATGTCATACCACACGGGACATAAGGATGCTGCTGAGGTTATCGGAGTTCTGCATGTTGCAATTCCAAATATTACACAGTAAAACATCCCAGATGTGTGGCACGTGGCCAAGTGGTTAAGGCGTTGGACTAGCGATCTGAATGACGTGAGTTCGAGCCCCAGCCGAGGCAGCGTGTTGTGTCCTTGAGCAAGGCACTTAACCACACACTGCTCCAGTCCACCCGGCTGAAAATGGGTACCAGCAAAATGCTGGGGTTAACCTCGTGATAGACTGGCGTCCTATCTGGGAGGGGTCTCGTACTCTCACGCCATGGAAACCGGCATAAACACTGACCTGATGAGCCTATAAGGCTCAGGACAGACTTTAACTTTATAACTTTAAAACATCCTGGGACACTTGCATGTAAGATGTTGGGCTGTGCAAGGAAATGCTGGAACAAAATCAAGGTCCAGTCCAGAATCAGAATCAGAATCACGTTTAATATTACTGGCATATGTTGTAAAATCTGTCAACTTTGCGGCAGCAGTACAATGTAATATGTGATAAATATAAGAGAAACTGAATTACAGTAAGTTTATATGTATGTTAAGTTGTTAAGTTAAAACAAGTGCAAAAATAAAGATAAATAAAAAAAGTAGTGAGGTAGTGTGCATGGGTTTAATGTCCATTTAGGAATCAGATGGCAGAGGGGAAGAAGCTGTTCCTGAATTGCTGAGTGTGTGTCTTCAGGCTTCTGTACCTCCATCCTGATGGTAACAGTGAGAAGAGCGCGTGCACTGAGTGGTGGGGTCCTTATTGACGGATGCCGCCTTTTTTGAAGTACCGCTCCTTGAAAATGTCTCGGATACTATGGAGGCTAGTACCATGATGAAGCTGACTAATTTTACAACTTTCTGCACCTTACCTCGACCCTCTGCAGTAGACCTCCCCCCCACCCCCCCCCCCACGTACCACACCATCACAGGAGAAGGCCCCCTCACCATCGAGCACACCTACATGAAGTGTCGTAATGGGAAAGCAGCGTCCATCATCAGGGACAACTAACATCCAGGCTCCAATACAGCAGCCTCATGTTGAGGAACAGTGATTAATCTTTAACCATCAGGTTTCTAAACCAGTATTTTAACAGAACAGAATAACATAGGAGCAGACTCTTTGGCCAGGATGACCATGCTGTGTGAGATGCCAAATTAAACTAATCTCTTCAGCTTCTACATGATCCGTTTCCCTCTCTCCTCTACATATTCGCTGCTGCCTTCAGGCCAGAGATACAGGAGCCTTAGGTCCCACACCTACAAGCTCAGGAGCAGTTATTACTCTTCAACGATCAGGCTCCTGAATGAGCGTGGATAACTTCACTCACCTCAGCAATGAACTGCTTCCACAAACTATGGACTCACTTTCAAGAACTTTACATTCATGTTCTCAGTATGTATGTGTGTATGCATGTCATACAATCACTGGAGTTGGAGTTGTTCTCCTAAGGGGTTGTCTATTGGTGGGTCCTCTGGAGGCTGTAGAGGCTGATCTGGGGTGTTATGGTGGATTCCCTGCATGGAGGTATGTATGTATATATTTATCTATTTATTTTATCTATCTGTCTTTTATTTGTTGGTTTTTATTTGCACAGTTTTTCTTCTTTTGCACATTTGTTATTTATCAGTCTTTGTTGATGCATATTTTATCATTTATTCTATTGTATTTCTTTGCTTTCCTGTGAATATTTGCAAGAAAATGAACTCAAAGTATCTGGTACCACATACACTCAACTGACTCTTTATCGGTTAGCTCCTCGACCTAATGAGGTGACCTCTGAGTGTACATGTAGGCCTCCGTTAGTCTCGATAGACCATGGATTTGCACCTTGGAAAGTTTCCAGGGCGCAAGCCTGGCCAAGGTTTTTTTTATGGGAGACCGGCAGTTGCCCAAGCTGCAAGTCTCCCCTCTCCACGCCACCGATGTTGTCCAAGGGAAGGGCATTAGGACCCATCCAGCTTGGCACCGGTGTCGTCGCAGAGCAATGTGTGGTTAAGTGCCTTGCTCAAGGACACACACGCAGCCTCAGCCAAGGCTCGAACTAGCGACCTTCAGATCAGTAGAAGAACACCTTAACCACTTGATAACTCTGAGTGTACATACTTTGAATATAAAAGTACTGTGAACTTTAGAGGACCGTTATAAAGGAGGAAGGAGAGATGCTTAGGGAACTAAATCTCTACAAGTGAAGGTGCGGCTTGCTGTGACACTGAGATTAGCATTAGGAATGCGTAGCACATGGTTTGTTGGACAGAGATGAGAAAGGACAAGGAGACAGAGAGATTTGAAAGCCAAGATGATCATTTTAAGATTAACACACTACTCAAATCTACAGTGAGGAGTGGCAGAGGCCATCACACGTGGATGATGTTAGACGTAGACCCTTCTGGCTTTAATTGAATTGAATTGACTTTATTTCTTACATCCTTCACATACATGAGGAGTAAGAATCTTTAGGTTACATCCCTGTCTTGCGTGGGTGTTTCTCGTGTTTAATAGAAGTCCTCTGATACTACTCGAAGAGAAGCATGGATTTCTGGCCAAAACGGCTTCCTCAGAAAGTGCCACCACAAAGAATTTTGGGGGTCATTCTCATAAGTCGTTGTCTGGGAGTGCATGTTCTGTGGCTCGATTAAGCCGCTAAGGAACCTTGTATGCACTTAAATCAAAGGTTCAATATTTTTCCACTGTGCCTATTGAACGATTAACTTTATGTTTGCACTGTTGAAAACGTAGTACTGCAATTCACGGCTGAAGTTCCTCATTCATGGAAATATGCAACGCAGTAACTTACAGACAAGGGAGGCTGGAAACACACTCAAATGCTGGAGGAACCGAGCAGGTCAGGCAGTATCTATGGAGGGGAAGAAATAGTCAACATTTTGGACCAAGATTCTTCATCAGGACCGGATCACATCTTCCAAACCGACCTGATGCATCCTGACTGTAATGCCCACTGACACTAATCCCTTCTGCGCACACTGTACATGCATCCCTCTGTGCTTTTCCTATCCAAGTACCTTTTAAATGTGCTAAAATTTTTTGAAAGCAATCGTACCTCACGGTTTCTAGTGAACATTTAAGATTTAAATACATTAAACATCCTGCAATTTCTGGTAAACATTTAAGGCTTAAGTGTACTAAACACAGGTTTTGCAAGCAATCGTACCTCGTGGTTTCCAGTAAACATTGAAGGTCTTTGAAAAACTGCCTGCATGCATGGTAAATATACGGGTTTCAATGGAATTGGGCCATATAAGCCAGGAATGCTGCCAGTTAGATTTCTCTCTGCACTGAATTAGATTCATCTCAGCTGGAGCTGCACCGGGGGGGGGGGGGGGCATCGCAATTAATTTTTGCTCTGCTTGGCCAGGGAGCAGAAAAATTAGTAATGTTTCCCTGGACCTGATTGCAACAGCAAGCCTCTGCTGGAAGTACGTGGAGAGGTGTGGAGTTTAACTGCACATGGATAAACGCCGCTTCAACAGACCGTAGTCAACAATTGTGCAGTTGTGTCACAATGAAGTTCTTAGGAAGCGCTGCAAGATTATTTAAAAAAAACCTTTGAAGCACGAATTCCTTACTCCTTTTACTGGGTGCTTCTCGTAATAAAGTATTGCTATTAACAAGGTGACTGATAGGCTAAGGGGGCAGCAAAGATTAAACAGGGGCATATGGCGTGCCAGAATTTGTTTCCCGTTTGTTGAGCCAGCCAGCACTAACAGCTGTTTTGGCACTTTGACAGTGCCTCCCATGTAAACCATCCATGGCAGATGTGCAGTTTCCTCTGAGTGTTCCTGGGTAAGCTGGCCTCCAGTATCCCTGGGTTAAGTAGCCAGAGAATTAAAAATCTGTACCAGTCACTAGAGTCATCTCCTTGAGCTGTTTATTAAGCATTCTGGAAATGATCATTTCCTGTCACTTTCAGTCTTTCAGTGAACAACGATGGATTCACACAGTGTTAGAGCACAGAAACAGGTCTACTGAGGCCACAGGAGCCATCAAACAGATATTTTATTTATTTAGAAATACAGCACGGACTAGGCCCTTTGTGCTGCCCCAGCAACCCCCAATTCAGCCCTACCCAGTCACAGGACAATTTACAATGACCAATCAACCAGGTGTAGGGTCTCGGCCCAAAATGTCGACTGTTTACACTTTTCCATCGATGCTGCCTGTCCTGATGAGCTCCTCCATCATTTTGTGTGTGTGTTTAGCTTGGATTTTCAGCATCTGCAAGTTTCCTCTTGTTTGCAACCGGTACATCTTTGGATTGTGGGAGAAAACTGGAACGCCTGGAGCAAACCACAAGGCCACAGGGAGGAGGCACGAACTCCTTACAGGCACTGACGGGAAATGAACCTGGCTCATCGGTAATGTAAAGCGTTGTGCTAACCACTGTGCCACCGTGCTGTCCAGGGATCCCGATAAATGGTATGACTCCTGTAGCCTGACTGGCCTGTGGAATATTCCGGCACATTTCCCAGACATACGGGAGGGGGGCACAGTTCACGGCTACCGACTGGCCCGTCTTTGGACTGTTGGAGGACACTAGAGCACCTGGAGGAATCCCACACATTCCACGGGCAGAACTTCTTACAGCTGGAGTCAGTATCGAACTCTGGAACTCCGGAAATCCGGAACGCCCCGAGCTGTAATAACATTGTGCTAACCACTCTGCTACCATGGCACTTGACCCACCCCTTAATCCATTTTATTCTGCACGCTTTTTGATTAACACCATAAGATATAGATAGGAGCAGAATTAAGAGGTTCAGCCCATCGAGTCAATTCTATCACTTGATCAGGGCTAATTATTTTCCATCTCACCCCCGTTCTCCTGCCTTTCCCTTGTAACCTTTGATCACTTTACTAATCAAGAACCTATCAACCTCTGCTTTAAATATACCCAACAACCTGGCCTTCACAGTAGTCTGTAGCAATGAGTTCCACAGATTCACCACTCTCTGGCTAAGGAAATTCAACCTCATCCCTGCTCCTAATTTCTACCACTCACCTACACCAGGGGCAGCTTACACTGTTAATTCAACCTGCCAACCTGCGCGTTCTTTGGAAGTGGAATGAAACTGGAACAACCAGGGAAACCCCCACCCCGCCCCGCACCCAGTCACAGGGAGAACTTGCAAACTCCACACGGACAGCAGCGGAGGTCCGGATCGACCTTGGGTCCCTGGATCTCCGGGGCTGCGCCACATTGCTGCCCTAGGAAGTGCAGGAATGGGGGATTATATTTTAATAGGTTTGATCGGGTGGCACCGTGCAGTGCTTTACAAAGTCAGCTGCAAGCTCAGGGTTCAATTCATGCCGCTGTCTGTAAGGAGCTGGTCCGTTCCGCCCGCTACCGCTTGAATTTCCTCTGGGTGTCCCGGTTTCTGCACACATTCCAAAGACACGGGGGTTATTAAGTTGTGCGCATGCCTTTCAGTGCTGCGAACATAGCAACACTTGCAGACTGCCCCCAAGGACATCTCTGGGTCACAAAGTGACATATTTTACTGCGTTTTCCGACATTTCAATGTACCTATGGCAAATAAAGCTAATCTTTAAATGCTCATTCTAAATCCTGTACAGAAGTAACACACAGGGAGCTGTGCTGGCCTTTGAAAGAGTTTAAATGCAGACTTTAAATATCTGCGCACAGTTAACTTGGAGCGAGATCACACCTTCTTTTTGTATCAATGCCATAACACAGCAGGAGGTTCCAGTGATCCAGCCCCTAACTCCACTAAAATAGGTAATTTGTGGCAAGGTGCCCCATAATTGCAAATCTATTCACTCAGCCCCCAGAATTCTGTAGACATCCTGCTGTGATTTGCCTCACTAGGGGTTTGGTGAGGCTAGAATAACAGTACTGGCGTATTTTAAAATGCAATACAGATATGACTTTTGCTTTCTAATGCTAAAGAGCAGGGATTCTTACAGTGCTCTGGGAAAATCAATCCCACATGCAACCTCACCAAAAAGTTATTACTGGTCTCAGTTTTGTTTGTGGTATCCTCTACATGCATGACAATATTGACTTCACCACAATCTTATTTAGTACAAGTGGTCTGAGACGTGTGAGTGATGGTAAAACAATGTTTTTTGTTCGAAGTTCAAAGTAAATTTATTATCAAATTAGGTGCATGCACATCGATGGAAAGGGGATGGAGGGCTGTGGTCCCGGTGCAGATCAATGGGACTAGGCTGTTTAAATGGTCTGGCATGGACTAGATTGGCCAAAGGACCAGTTTCTGTGCTGACCTTTCTCTAACTCTCTGACTATGACCATGAACTATCTTGAGTTTCTTTTTCTTGCAGGTATTTACAGGAAAACAAATAAAATACAATGGAATTTATGAAAAGCTATACATAACAAATGTGGAAAAGAGGGTGACTTGTGCAAATAATCAATAAAAAATAAATAAATAATATTGAGTTGTAGAGTCCTTGAAAGTGAGGCTATCGGTTGTGGAGCCAGTTCAGAATTGAAGTGAGTGAAGTTATTCACAGTGGTTCTGTTATTAATTTAACCTTACTGTTTTTACTTGTCTGAGTTCCAACAAGAACAATACATAGGACCATAAAACACAGGAGCAGAATTAGGCCATTCAGCCCATTGAGTCTGCTCCCCCCATTCCATCATGGCTGATCCTGGATCCCACTCAACCCCACACAACTGCCATATAGGTAACCCCTCCCCAAACCCCCCGCCATTATGCGTTCTGAGAAAAAGGCTATTTGCAACTTTTCATAACGCATATCCTTGCCACTTGCTCTTGTGTCAAAAATCTGAGTTGAAAAATCTTCTGTTTATTTACACACTATTTTCCCACCATGAAACCAATTGTTTATTTATTTATATAGTGATACAGCACGGAACAGGCCCAATGAGGCCCAATACCCAGCAAAAACACCTATTTTAACCCTAACCTAATCATGGGACGATTACAGTGACCAATTAGCCAACTAACCGATACATCTTAGGAATGTGAGAGGAAATCGGAGCACCTGGATAAAACCCACGCGTTCACATGTTCAAACTCCTTACAGACGGTGTCATAATTGAACTCTGAACTCCAAGCCCCGAGCTGTAATAGCATTGCGCTAACAGCTACGTTACCATGACGACCTATGATTGCATATCTCAAAATTTTACATACTAATTGTGAATTCTGTGAGGTCGAATTTCTGTTTCTTAAATGGGAGTAACTTAGGATCTCACTGTGTGGGAGGGCAAAGGTCCAGGGCTATATCGTGCTACCTCCGTCAATAAACACACTTAGGCAGTTTCGGAAATCTACAAATGTATGAGTTTATGATTGTGCTGTTGGGTCTATTTATGTTTGGAAGTCTAGTCCTATTTACTTGCTGGTATATATGCTGGTACTGTACTTATGTATTTATGAGCATTTTATTCCTTATCCATACTTCAATCTCATATTTTTAAACAAGTTTTTATTCTATGAAAGTGCTGAATGTTGTTGTTGTTGTTTCGTTGCATATACTTGCCAGTACTCCACAGCAAATTCCCAATTCGTATAAATGTATACGGCAAGTAAAGTTGGTCCTTGTATCTCTGTTTCAAAATGGAAGCCAGCATGGAGTACACGGCAGAAAGCATCAACTATTTATTTATTTATTTATTGAGATACAGTGCAGCCTCTGGCCTTCGAGCTGCCTGCTCAGCAACCCCTGATTTAACCCTAGCCTCATCACGGGACAATTTACAATGACCAATTAACCTATCAACCGGTACGTCTTTAGACTGTGGGAGGAAACCAGATCACCCTGAGAAAACCCACACAGTCATGGCGAGAAGGTACAAACTCCTCACGGGCAGCAGGAGGAATTGAACCCAGTTCGCTGGTACTGCAAAGCGGTGTGCTAACCACTACACTACCGTGCTGCCCAGTGCAGTACGGATTGTACTGCACGTATATATAATACACGCTGTACAATCCGTAAACTGACTCAAAACCCCGATATAAAATCTGCATTCAGAATGGCATCAGGAAATGTGTGCACCGTTATCGAACACTTCGTTCAGACATTAACTCTTGCTCTTTCTGATACTGAACAAGCATCGCTTACCCCTCTGCAGTTTATAATGACTGACTCTGTTTTTTTACTGTTTTCTTTCCAGGGTATGTTACACTTTTATTATTGATTTGATATCAGCCAAATTGGTACCAACTGACCCCAAATCTAATCTGTAATGATTGATGGCATAATAATCAGTGAGTTCACCAACTCAGCCTTTGATAGGCCCAGAATCTTTAGTCTGATTTTAAACAATATCCTAATCCACATTTTGCTGTTTGAGAGGATCCAAATCTTGGCCATTTATTTAAATTTTAGCCAAGGCATGGCTGGTTTGTGTCCCAAATTTTTTTTTCTTTGATTTTAAGCCTCAAGCTAACTGTTGTGGGAAGCTCAGATTCGGTCTCCAAACATTGGCCATAAATTATATGAGAAATTTCCTTTGGAGGTGCCCAATTAGTCCAAACAGTATGTTTCCAGTAAAGAATGCAGAACGTGCGATCTTTATATTCAGAGCAGAAATGCTCAAACGCTCATCCTTAATTGAATTAGTCATCTAAATAGAAATGATATTTTACTCTATGAAGATGTAAGTCTCAAATCCTACATTGCAATGATTTACTAATCATTCACTAACCATTTGAGGAAATGCTTTTGAATCATCATGTCTGTGGTTATATAAAATAACCCTTCCTTCTCCCCTCTCTGTATAAAGCATCTGAAAGGAGACTGATCCATTAATCAGACCTGAACTCTTTTTCTCCTAGCAGTCTGAAAAAAATTGGTCAAATTTGTGGGAAGAAAATTTCCTCCTAATTCCAACCATCCTCTATTTTCAAATTTCAAATTTCAACCCCCCCCTCCCCCCCCAAGACCAAATAGGACACAGGAGCAGATTTAGGGCATCTGGGCCATTGGGCTTGCTCCGCCGTTTATCATGGCCGATCTATCACCCCTCTCAACTCCATTTTCTTGCCTTCTCCCCATAACCCTTGAAGTCCTTACTAATCACTATTATCCTCTGTTTTAAATATATCCAATGACAGACTCCACAGCCATCTGTGGCAATGAATTTCACAGATTCACCGCCCTCTGGCTAAAGACATTTCTCCTCATCTCTGCTCTAAAGGGATGTCTCTCTTCTCTAAGGCTTTGCCCTCTGGTCCTAAATTCTCCTAAACTGTTGAGAGGCCTCACCTTCCACTTTTTTTTTTGAGAATTTTAAAGGTAGGTATTAAAGAGATGCATTCCAGATTGCAAATGGAATTTAAGGTTTTTACTTTTTTCTCACAGACGTCACTGATCCTCAACTGGAGTTTTGTTGATAAGAAAAAATAGTAAATTGATTTATTATTGTCATATGTACTGAGCCGCAGTGAAAAAGTTATCATGCACGCTGTTTGTATAGAATAATTTATTAAAACAGTGCATCAAAGTTCAAAGTAAATATTATTATCAATGTGTCACCATATATAACCCTGAGTTTCATTTTTTTCTGGGCATATGCAACAGATCTATAGAATAATAGCTATGACAGAATCAGTGAAAGACTATCCAACCAGGGCATTCAACCAGAGTGCAGAAGACAATAAATTGTTCAAGTACAAATTGAAGAAGTAACAATAATAAATAAATAAATAGATAGATAGATAGATAGATAGATAGATAGATAGATAGATAGATAGATAGATAGATAGATAGATAGATAGATAGATAAATAAATAAACAAACAAACAAATAAATAAATAAATAGATAAGCAGTAGATATCAAGATCATGAGATGAAGAGTCCTTGAAAGTGAGTCCATTGGTTGTGGGAACATTTCAGTGTTAGGGGCAAGTGAAGTTGAGTGAAGTTATCCCCTTTGGTTCAAGGGCCTGATGATTGAGGGTTAATAACTGTTCCTGAACCTGGTGGTGTGAGGCCTGAGGCTCCTGTACCTTCTTCCTGATGGCGGCAGCAGGAAGAGATAATGTCCTGGTTGGTGGGCACCCCTGATGATGTCCCTTTCCTGCGACAGCATTTCATGCAGATGATCTCAATGGTGGGGAGGGCTTTACCCATGACGGACTGGGCCGTATTCTCTACTTTTTCTCGGATTTTCCATTCGAGGGCATTGAGGTAATACAAAGTTAAGCACTAAAAGGATGCAGAATGAAATTTCACAATTGCAGAGAAAGAGCAGTGCAAGCAGAGAATAAGGTGCAGGGTTAGTATGAGCTAACAGTCCATCTTATCATTCTAGGGGACCATTCAATAGTCTAATAACAGTGGGATAGAAACTGTCCTTCAACCTGGTGGTACGTGATGTACGTGATTCTTTTTTTATCTACTGCCCGATGGGGGGGTAGAAGAGCGAATGTTCAGGGTGGGGGTTGCTTTCGTGAAGTAGCGAGAAGTACAGACAGAGTCCGTGGAGGGGAGGCTGGTTTCTGTGATCTGCTGAGCCGTGTCTACAACTCCCTGCATTTCCTTGCGGTCGCAGGCAGACCAGTACTGAGCCGTGGTGCACTGGATAAGATACATTGCTGTGGTGCATCGATAAGAGTTGGCGAGGGTCACTGGGGCCATGCCAGATTTCTTTAACTTCCTGAGGAAGTAGAGGTGCTGCCAAGCTTTTATGTGTTTATTGAGATACAGTAGGGAGTAGGTCCTTCTGCCTCCTCGAGCCACACTGCCCAGCAGCCATCCACCCCCCCCCCCACCCTCCTGATTTAATCCTGGCCTAATCACTGGGACAATTTACAATGACCAATTAACCTAGCAACTGGTACATCTTTAGACCGTGGGAGGAAACCAGATCACCTGGAGGAAACCCACACGGTTACGGGAGATAGTGCAACCTCCTCATGGGCAGCGGTGGGAATTGAATCCTGGTCGCCCGTACGGTAAAGCACTATGTTAACCACTACGCAGCCATGCGTCCTGTGCCATCATTTGGCTGGTGTTAGCTCCAGGATATTGAAAGATTGCCCATTGGGAAGTTCCAGCGTATCCCCTGAAAGAGTTACGACCCTCTTTATATTTTTTTAGCCAAATACTTTGCTGTGGTATTTATGACCAGTGTAAGGTCTAAAGTTTCTTGTCAAATGCATTACACACTTAAGAGAGTTTGACTGCATTTTTCCATTATTAATATGATTTCAGGAAGTTTTCCACTTAATGGACTGCTTGGAGTTGGATGTCGTCCAGACTTTTCTGCGGAGGGACCCTACACAGAAAGCAGGTGCAGTCTATTAGATAGGAAACAAAACAAATTAAGAAAGCATCTTGAAGTTATTAACGTACATCTGAAACATTTTGAGGTAATAAAATATGTTGGCTTGACCATAGACAGACAGAATTAATTTCCACTTTCTTTTGCAGATGACAAAGTGCTGGGTTAGTGGCAGCTTACATGAGAAAATTTTACTTCCCACTTCCACTCCCTCATGAAAGAATTATTACTTTCCCATCCATTCCAGCAAGGTCCAGTGGAAAAGCCACCAGTTTCTAAAACTGAAGCAGAGACACTAAGAAAAATGTGTGCTACGGATACACTCTCATTAGAAATCTGTTTGAGTGTTTCCTTGATGAGCTCACGCCCAAAGACATCAGTCAAGTGTTTCAATAGAAGAAAGTAGCACAGGAGCACACCCTTCAGTCCTGGACGTCCGTGCTTAACGCAATGCCAAATTGAACTAATCGCTTCTACCTCCACATAATCTATTTCCCTCTCTTCTATGCATATTTGCTGCTGCCATCAAGCTGGAGATACAGGAGCCTTAGGTCCCACACCACCGGATTCAGGAACAGTTGTTACTCTTCAACCATCAGGCTCCAGAACCTGTGTGGACAACTTCACTCACCTCAACTCTGGACCGATCTTACAACTAATGGACTCAGTTTCTAACCAGCACCGGTTGTGGGCACATGCCCGGTCTTAGACACCACACTGTGCTTAGAGTGATCAGTTTTTAAATAGCGTCAGTTGCGTGTGTTTGAGTTTGAAAAGCAGTGATTATGTCACTGATAGTTGGTGAGAAATGTGCACTTATACAATTCGGAACTGTTTTGCTCGCTGCGGTTTCAACCGTTCAGGCTTGGAGATGTCAGAAATGGCCGAGTGAAAATGAAATGGTTTTCCTACTTTAGTACGTTAGGAATTACGAAGAATTTGAAGGTATTGAAAATCACCTCAATTGTTTCAGAGACTCTACAACTCATGTTCTCAGTATTATTTATCTATCTATTTATTTATTTACTATATTTTTGTATTTGCATAGTTTGCCTTTTGCACATTTGTTGTTTTTTTTCTCAGGGGAGAAAAGTAAGGCAAAAGGAAGAAATTTTAAAGGAGTTATAATGCAGTTTTTCATTGGTTCTGTTGCATTTCTTTCATGTGCGGTGAATGCCTGCAAGAAAATTAATCTCTGGGTAGTTGTACAATGGCGTATATGTACTTTGTTTTTAAGTAGTGTCAGTCATGTGTGTTTGTGTTCAAAAAGCAGTTTGAACTTTGAAATTTGAATATTCATGTGCCTCGCTAACAAAACCGGTAAATGCCACAATCATATCTGCTTTCATCACTAGTCCTCCTGTTGGGTTAGAGGCATCCGCCTCTCGATGTGTAACAAAAAAATCCTGTCACTTATAACTCCTTTAAAATTTCTTCTTTTTGCCTTACAGCCATGTATTTGCCATTTCTTCTCTAGAAGAAAGGCACTCTGACTATCGACCCTATATAAGTTTCAAAGGTGCCTGCATATCGAGATATCCATAAGGGAGTGCTCCCCTCTGGCACGTTCCAGGCTGCAGAAGTACATGCTGGGGGGCTTCACTGGAGCTCGGTGCTGCCACCACAAGGGCTCGGTAGGGGGTGACCACAGTAGAGTGTACCTCCACTACTGGGAGGGGCTGGGTTGGGTGAGGAGGTCCCTCAGTTACTGAAGTAGCATACCAGTATTGTAGGTCCAAGAGTGGGGAATGGCCCAAGTTTGGACGATTTAAGTACTGGGCCAGATTGTAAAGGTCAGGGTCTTGGGGCTGGAGGCGAGGGACCGGCAGGTTCCACACACTGCTCCGTAAGGTTTACTCATCTTTGCACTGAACTGAGGCTGTGGCCTGAAACTAATGGGCTTCTGTGGGCTCACTTTTGTGAGCTTCAGTTCTGAATGCGACTTGCCCGCTTTTATTGTGTGCCTGATTTGTTTAATTTTCTTTCTGCACTTTGGCTATTTGCCAATCTTTTTTTAAACAGTTTCTATTGGGTTTCTTAGTTTTGCAGCTGCCTGGAAGGAAACGAATATCGAGGTTGTATAACGTATATGTGCTTTAATAATAAACGTACTTTGAACTTTGAATGTAAGAATGAAAAGGGATTACTTGGATTATTCTTGGAAATAATAATTTATTATGAATAAACTTTATTTTGATAAATGAAGAAAACTTCCATCAGGACTCCCCTTGGCCTCCGGTGCTCCAGAGAAAACAACCGAAGTTTTCCCAACCTCTCCTTCTAACTAATATGGTATTTTTTCCACTGAAATGGAACTTCTTTGTATGGTGCTGAGGCGCTCTTGACTGGAAATTAGATTTCCACCATTTTTGGTTTGCTATGTGTGTGCTACATTCTGGCCTGATGCCAAATTGGTTGTCATCAAAAATAAAATTGCTAAATTGGGACCTTCTTGCATTAAACCATCGCCCTTGTGGTTTTCCCCCATTTCAAAGCATCAGATGCTTTGTGAGCATACACATCTCATTCACACGCTGCCGCTGGGAGGCACATCCGTGCTGTTAAAAAGAAATTCTCCCATGGCAACCTGATGGCATAAATGCCGATTACTCTAACTTCTGGTAATTTCTTCTCCCTCTCTCCCTTCGCTCTTTTTCCAATCCCCATTCTGATTCCCTTTTCATCCCTTCTCTTTTCTTTACCTGCTCATCATCTCCCTCTGATCCTCTCCTCCTTCCTTTCCATGGTCCACTAACCTCTTCTATCAGATCTCTCTTCCACCTATCCACTTTAGCTTCTTACTTCATCCCCCATCTCCATCGCCCCTCACCTGGTCTCACCAATCACCAGCCAGCTCGTACTCCTTCCAAATGACATGGTGTCTGGCAACAACCTTTCCCTTAATGTCAAAAAAACAAAAGAGCTGGGCATTGACTTCAGAAAGTGGGTGGCATTATCCTGTCTACATTAATCAACTGAAGTCAAGTCACTTTTATTGTCATTTCAACCATAACTGCAGGTACAGTACACAGTAAAAACGAGACAATGTTTTTCAGGACCATGGTGCTACATGTAACAGTACAAAACTACATTGAACTATGTAAAACAACACAAAAACTACACTAGACCCCAGACCTACTCAGGACAGCATAAAGTGCACAAAACAGTGCAGGCATTACAATAAATAATAAACAAGACAAAAGGCACAGTAGAGGGCAGTTAGTTGGTGTCAGTCCAGACTCTAGGTATTGAGGAATCTGATGACCTGGAGAAAGAAACGGTTACATAGTCTGGTTGTAAGAGCCCGAATGTTTTGGTGCCTTTTCCCAGATGGCAGGAAGGAGATGAGTTTGTATGAGGGGTATGTGGGGTCCTTCCTGTTTGCTTTGCAGATGCAGCGTGTAGTGTAAACGTCCATGATGGCTGGAAGAGAGACCCCGATGATCTTCTCAGCTGACCTCACTATCCGCTGCAGGGTCTTGTGATCCGAGATGGTGCAATTTCTGAACCAGGCAGTGATGCAGCTGCTCAGGATGCTCTCAATACAACCTCTGTAGAATGGGGGGGTGGGAGATGGACTTTCCTCGGCCTTCACAGAAAGTAGAGACGCTGCTGGTTTTTTTTGCTATGGAGCTGGTGTTGAGGGACCAAGTGAGATTCTCCGCCAGGTGAACACCAAGAAATCTGGTGCTCTTTATGATCTCTACCAAGGAGCCATCGATGTTCAGCAGGGAGTGATCACTCCGTGCCCTCCTGAAGTAAACAACCATCTCTTTTGTTTTGTTCACATTAAGAGACAGGTTGTTGGCTCTGCACCAGTCCGTTAGCTGCTGCACCTCCTCTCTGTAAGTTGACTCGTTGTTCTTGCTGATGAGACCCACCACGATCGTGTCATTGATGAACTTGATGATGTGGTTCGAGCCGTGTGTCGTGGGTCAGCAGAGTGAACAGCAGTGGACTGAGCACGCAACCCTGGGGAGCCCCCGTGCTCAGTGTGATGGTGTTGGAGATGCTGCTCCCAATCCGGACTGACTGAGGTCTCCCAGTCAGGAAGTCTAGGATCCAGTTGCAGAGGGAGATGTTCAGGCCCAATAGGCTCAGCTTTCCAATCAGTGTCTGAGGGATGATTGTGTTGAATGCTGAACTGAAGTCTATGAACAGCATTCGAATGTATGTGTCTTTTTTGTCCAGGTGGGTTAGGGCCAGGTGGAGGGTGGTGGCAATTGCATCGTCTATTGAGCGGTTGGGATGGTACACAAACTGCAGGGGGTCCAGTGAGGGGGGGCAGCAGGGTCCTGATGTGCCTCATGATGAGCCTCTCGAAACACTTCATGATGATGGATGTGAGTGCAATAGGATGGTAGCCATTGAGGCAGGACATTGAAGACTTCTTCGGCATGGTGGAGGCCTTGAAGTGCGTTGGAATGATGGCGCTGCTCAGGGAGATGTTGAAGATGTCAGTGAGACATCTGCTAGCTGGTCTGCACATCCTCTGAGCACTCTGCCAAGAATGTTGTCTGGTCCAGCAGCCTTCCGTGGGTTGACCCTGCACAGGGTTCTCCTCACATCGACCAAGGTGAGACACAGCACCTGGTCGTTTGGAGGAGGGGTGGACTTCCTCACCGCCACGTCACTTTCTGCCTCAAAACGAGCGTAGAAGTTGTTCAGCACATTTGGGAGGAAGGCATCACACGCACAGTCAGGTGATGTTGTCCTGTAATCGGTGATGTCCTGGATGCCCTTCCACATGCGCCGCGTGCCGCTGCTGTCCTGGAAGTGGCTGTGGATTCGCTGGGCGTGTGCACGCTTTGCCTCTCTGATGGTCCAGGACAGTTTGGCCCTCGCTGTTGTTAGGGCTGCCTTGTCGCCTGCTCTGAAGGCGGAATCACGGGTCCTCAGCAGCGCAGGCACCTCCGCGGTGATCCATGGCTTCTGGTTAGCGCGTGTAGTGATGGTCTTGGACACAGTGGCATCACAGTGATGTCATCGAATCACGCTGAGGTTGAGCGATCTGAGAGCTTCGAGTTCCTAGAGGTGAACATCACCAATAGACCGACCTGGTCTATCCACGTTGATGTCGTAGCTGAGCAAGCTCACCACCACGTTGCTTCCTTAGGAGGCTGGAGCAATTCTGCACGCCTCTGTTGGCTCTGTCTCACAGAAGATGAAGACATTCTCAACAGATGGGGTGAGTACTGTTCAGACCTTTACAACCATCAGACCTAAGGAGACCCCAGCGTACTAACAAACAATTATGACTTTCCTATTTGGAAGGAAGAAGTAGAAGCAGCTTTAAGATAGCTGAAGGGAAATGGAAAAGCTGCAGGAATAGACAAAATCCCGGCTGAGCTGATAAAACATGGCGGAGAGACAGTGATAGACATCCTCACCAAATCTACAACAAAATCTGGCAGACCAGGGAATGGCAAACACCCTGGACAAAGTCACTCATCATCACTTTCCCCCAAAAAATGCAACTTTCAGCACTGGCAGAATTGTAGAACCATAAGTCTTACTGGCCATGCAAGCAAAGCGATGTTGAAAGCCTTCTTGAACAGACTGAAGCCACAGGCAGAAGAAATATTTGTGGAAGAGCAGGTTGGATTCAGAAGTGGAAGAAGTAGAATAGAACTGATATCCAACCTCCAAGTACTGTGCAAGAAATACAACTAACATCACCAGGACGGCTTCCACATGTTCATAGACTTCAAGAAGGCATTTGATAGGGTGTGGCACGATGCACTCTGGGCCACAATGAAGAGATACAACCTGGGCCAGAAGCTGATCCAAATCGTCAAGCTACTCTACACCTAAGAGGGCAGTGTAGTACTCATTCAAGGCACAATTGGAGAGTGGTTCCACACATCAGTTGGAGTCCAACAAGGCGGCCTCCTTTCAGCCGTGCTGGCCAACATTTTCCTGGAGCAAATAATGACAGATGCCCTGAAAGACCATAACGGCAGAGTCAGCATCGAAGGACAGATCATAACCAACCTCAGGCTTGCCGATGACACCGAAGGGCTGGCAGGAGGTGAGGAGGAACTGGCCTGTTTTGTGAACGGTCTGGACGGTACATCTACTAGATACGGCATGGAGAGCAGCACGGAGAAGACCAAGCTGATGAGAGACAGTGAGGAGACAATCACAACAAAAATCACAGTCAGTGGACGAGAACTAGAGACGGTCTAATGGCTCAAGTATCTTGGTGCCGTCGTCAGCCAAGAAGGATCAAAGCCTAAAGTCCTTGCAAGGACAGCCCAACCAACAGCAATCTGGAGAGACAGTAATATCGCTCTCAGATCCAAGCTGCAACTCCTGCCTGCCCCTCCTGTTATCAGACTCTTTCTTTCTTTTCCAGTCTTTTTATTATTATTATTAATATCAACATAATAAGATTAATACATAGATAATGGGATTACAAACATACAAATTTAAACTAAACATGAAAGGAAACATAAACAATAGTTACAATATAAAAGAGTCTTCCCAAATCATGAACAATACAAGTAACATATAAACAAAGCAAAACTAGGCATATCATAATATATATATTAAAAAAAACAAAAAAGAGAAAAAGAAAAAAAAATTATGCTAGAAAAACTAATCTAACAACCTAATAACTAATAAAGAGAAAAAAAGAAAAAAAGAAAAAAAAGGAAAAAAAATTATGGGAAAAAAAATGGGCTGTTTATAATATCTCACAAAAATACAAAATCATCAGTGTCGTCAACTCCGATCCTCTCAACATATATAAAATCAAAACTGGAAAAACAAATAGGCTTGAAACAGGGTCACATTACATCATATGAAAATATTGAATAAATGGTCTCCATATCTTTTCAAATTTAATAGAAGGGTCAAACACAACACTTCTAATTTTCTCTAAATTTAGACATAACATAGTTTGAGAAAACCAATGAAATACAGTAGGAGGATTAATTTCTTTCCAATTCAACAAAATAGATCTTCTAGCCATTAATGTAAGAAATTATCAGACTCTTGAATGGACCTTGGACAAGAGATGGACTCTTGGCCTCGCAGTCTACCTCATTGTGATTGTTTACATGCAGTGCACGCTTTCACTAGCTTTTACACTTTATTTTGCAATGTTATTGTTTTACCTTAGAACTTAGGACAGAACAGCACAGGAACGGGAAGTTCAGCCCACGATGTTGTGTCGAGCCAGCTAAAAAGCAAATTAAAAGCACTCTAACACTAATCCTTCCTACCTACACCATGTCCATATCCCTCCACCTTTCTCACACTTATGTGGCCATCTAAACGTCTCTTAAAAGCCTCTAATGTATTTGCCTCCACCACCACACCAGACAGTGCATTCCAGGCATCCACCACTCTCTGAGTAAAAAACTTACTCCTCACATCCCCTTTGAATCTACCCCCTCTCACCTTCAATGCAAGCCCTCTGGTGTTAGACATTTCTACCCTGGGAAACATATACCCCCTGTCCATTCTATCGATGCCTCTCATAATCGTATAAACCTCCTTCAGATCTCCCCTCAGCCTCTGCCGCTCCAGAGAAAACAACCCAAGTTTGTCCGGCCTCTCATGATAGCACATGCCCTCTAAACCAGGCATCATCCTGGTAAACCTCTTCAACACCCTTCCTGTAGTGGGGTGACCAGAACTGTATGCAATATTCCAGATGTGGCCCAAATAGGGTTTTATAAAGTTGGAACACAACCTCTTGACCTTTGAACTCAACGTCTTGACTAATAAAAGCAAGTATTCCATCAGCCTTCTTAACCACTATTCCAGCTCGAAGCACTGTGTAATGATTTGATCTGTATGAACGGTATGAAAGTCAAACTTTTCACTGGATCTTGATGTAAGTGATAATAATAACCAATACCATGCAACAGAGATGTTTGATTGAGCCCTGTGCCATATTCAAGCCCCATTGTGTGATGGGATTGTTTCAAGTGATTACATGCTAGGTACATTATGAAGGCTGAAAGTGCACCAAATGTCAGACATGGAAATCAATAGGCGGCAGCAAGCAATCTGCTAGAGGAGTTCAGCAGGTCGAGCAAGTTCACTATCAGAATCAGAGTTAATATCACCGGTAGAGCATACGTCGTGAAATATGTTGCTTTGCGACAGCAGTATGTCCATCGTCATCATTATGTGCCATGTCATGTGATGTAGACAGTGAAGGCCGCATAACCATGGTCGTTCATGGCAAATTTTTCTACAGAAGTGGTTTGGCAGTGCCTGATTCTGGGCAGTGTCTTTACAAAATGAGGTGACCCCAGGCGTCATCAATGCTCTTCAGAGATTGTCTGCCTGGCGTCAGTGGCCACATAACCAGGACTTGTGATATGCACCAGCTACTCAAACGCCCATCCACCCCCCGCTCCCATGGCTTCACGTGGCCCTGATCATGTGGGATTAAGGAGGTGCTACACCTTGACGAAGGGTGATCTGCAGGCTAGCAGAGGGAAGGAGTGCCTTATACCTCCTTTGGTAGAGATGTATTTCCATCCTGCCACCCAAGCAGTGCAGAGGCCACAGTTTAAGAATAAGGGGTAGGCCATTTAGAATGGAGTTCAGGAAAAACTTTTTCACCCAGAGAGTTGTGGATCTATGGAATGCTCTGCCTCAGAAGGCAGTGGAGGCCAATTCTCTGGATGCTTTCAAGAAAGAGTTAGATAGAGCTCTTAAAGGTGGTGGAGACAAGGGAGAAGGCAGGAATGGGGTACTGATTGTGGATGATCAGCCACGATCACATTGAATGGTGGTGCTGGCTCGAAGGGCTGAATGGCCTACTCCTACACCTATTACTATTGTCTATTGCAATACATAATTAAATGTGCAATAGATAGATAGACAAATAAATAGATAGCTAGTAGATAGATAGATACCTTATTGATCCAAAAGGAAATTACTGTGTCACAGTAGAACAACAAGTGCATAGATATAAATATTACAAGAGAAGTAGCAAGAATAAAAAATAAGTTACCACGAACAGTCTATCAGGAGGAGATTCAAACAACAACGCACACAAAATGCTGGTGGAACACAGCAGGCCAGGCAGCATCTATAGGGAGAAGTAGTCGACGTTTCGGGCCGAGACCCTTCGTCAGGTCTAACCGAAAGGAAAGATAGAAAGAGATTTGAAAGCAGTGGGGGGGGGAGGGGGAAATGCGAAATGATAGGAAAAGACTGGAGGGGGTGGGATGAAGCTAAGAGCTGGAAAAGTGATTGGCGAAAGTGATACAGAGTTGGAGAAGGGAAAAGATCATGGGACGGGAGGCCTCGGGAGAAAGAAAGGAAGGGGGGGAACTTTCTCCCGAGGCCTCTTGTCCCATAGATGCTGCCTGGCCTGCTGTGTTCCACCAGCATTTTGTGTGTGTTGTTGTTTGAATTTCCAGGATCTGCAAGATTTCCTTGTGTCTGCTGTATGTACGTAGGGATAAATAAATAATTAAATAAACAGATAAAATATGTACACATATACACACACAGCACACACATACATGTATATATTGTATACCATATGCTGTGTATATATACACTATTTGAACACCCCTTATCCAAGAATCCAAAATCCATAAACCTCCACAATCCGAAATGTTCTCGAGCACCGACATGATGTCACAAATGAAAATTCCCACAAGGCACTGGGAAGATTCCCAGGTGATGCACAGGTCCCTGCACATTACGGAAAATTCCATGAAGTGACCTCACCTACCCTGAGTGGGTCCCTGATAGAGCCAGTTGTTTTCAAAAGCTGATTCAGGAATTCTCCCGAAGCTACTTTGTTACCCTCCCCCCCCCAACACACACACACACACACACACACAATACTTTCATTACATTAATGGTACATAATAATCTTTACTGTAAGTACGTACGTGTGATGAACAAGTGTAAGTCAAAGACTGCTTACCGATAGCACATAAATTCAAGAGCTGGGAATGATGGTGATGCCAAACAGCCACTGACTGTCCATCTAGGTGGCTGAGGTAGTGAAAGCTTACCTTTCTGATGGTCCAATGTACACATTATTAAAAATATTATATAAAACCATCTTCAGGGTATATGTGTAATGGACTTCGTGTTTTGACTTTGGGTTCCATTCCCAGGGTATCTCATTATATAGATGCAAATATTCCAAAATCTGAAAAATCCAAACTATGAACCACTTTCAACTCCAAACATTTTGGATAAAGGGTGCTCAACCTGTATACATACTGTACATAATATATACCTATATATATATCTAGATAGATAGACAAATATATACTGTATATAAGACCACAAGATATAAGAGCAGAATTAGGCCATTTGGCCCATCGAGTCTGTTCCACTATTTCATCATGGCTGATCCATTTTCCATCTCAGCCCCAATCTCTTGCGTTCTCCTGCATCTCTTCCTGCCCTGACTAACCAAAAATCTATCAAACTCTGTCTTAACTACACCCAATGACTTGGCTTCCACAGCCGTCTGTGGCAACGCATTCCACAGATTCACTACTTTCTAGCTAAAGAAATTGCTCCTCATCTCTACTCTAAATGGATATCCCTCTATTCTGTATATATACTGTACATAATATATACCTATATATATCTAGATAGATAGACAAATATATACTGTATATAAGACCACAAGATATAAGAGCAGAATTAGGCCATTTGGCCCATCGAGTCTGTTCCATGACCTCTGGTCTCAGACTCCCCCACCAAAGGAAACAACCTCTCCACATCCAGTCTACCGAGGCCTTTCAACACCCAATAGGTTTCAACAAGATCCCCCTCGTTCTTCTGAATTCCAGCGAGCATAATCCCAGAGCCATCAAACACTCCTCATATGATAACTCGTTCAAAACCGGGATCATTTGAACCTCCTTTAAATCCTCTCCAATATTAGCAGTACAGATATAATTAAGTAAGTAGAGTGAAATGAAACCAAAAACAGTCGGATAGTGTTCATGGGTTCATAGAACGTCAAAGATCTGATGGAAGAGGGACGAAGCAGTTCCTGAAATGTTGAGTGTGTGTCTTCGGGCTCCTCCTTGATGGTAGTAATGAAAAGAGGGTGTGCTCTGGTTATTGGGCATTCGTAGTGATAGATGTCACCATTTTGAGGCTTCACCTTTTGAAGATGTTCTATTGCCTCAGATGGAGCTGGTTGTGCCTACAATCCTCCACGCCAGATGGTGATGCATCAAGTCAGAATGCTATCCAGGGTACATCTGTAGAAATTTGCTCGAGTCTTTGGTGGCCTACCAAGTATCTTTAAACCCCTAATGAAATACAGCTGCTGGTGTGCCCTCTTCGAGATTGGATTCTGGGTGATTGCCCCACCAATACTCATTGACTATCTACTACACGTTTGTAAAGCCTACTATTATTTCTGACCAGGGAGACAAGGATGAGTCTATTTGGACCCTTAGAGCTGAAAGCCCAGGAAGTCATTGTTCAACTCTGTGTAATGACCGACAGCTTTGGGAAGGGAGGCATCAGGATTAGTCTGGGTTAATAATGCTAACTGTGAAACATAGAAATCAAGGCAAGGCAACAGATGGTAAAGAGATCACACATTCGAGTTAAGTGCGAGTTAATTTTAATTGCAAGCAATAGAGACCAAAACTCAGCCAAAAAACCAATTATCCATTGTTCACACCCTAAGAGAACATTTTTTTCTAACTGTTTTCTAAAAGTATGCAATAGCTCTCACCACTTCTCTTTCAAGTAATTGGAGGAACGACTCGATTATTCCTTCAGACTGGAACGTTTAACTTTGGTCAGCTTTTACTTGGCAGCCGTGAAAAACAGGATGCCTTCTTCCCATGTGTCTGGGCTGAGTTCAAACCTGAGTCTCTCTGCCAAAGAAAAAGTATTCTCAGTCCAGTTCCCGAGAGAAAGAGGTATCTTTGATACTGCTCGTTGTTCCAAAAGTGAATCTTACAGTCCCACACCCTGTGAAGAATAGACTGATTAATAGCAGGTTCCTTTTCACGAGTGTTAAAAGCAGCTTAGCATGCAACATCTAACTTGGGCAGGAACTTTACACACGCAGATCCAAAATGAATATTCTAATACCCATTACACATGTTTCAACAAAACGACTCAGTGGACTCTATTCTGAATTCATCTCATTTGCAGGAAGGAGAAGAATCGAAAGGCCATAACATAATAAATGTAGATGCAAGAATTATACACATCCCTTTGCTCATGTAACAAGGCTGTGAAACTTATTTAATTTTAGAAATCACACAAGTCTTTGTGGTCAGGCAGGGAACTCCGCTACAGGCACGTTGGAGAATAATAACGAGTAACTACACGTTGTTCCTGCTTCTCCACAGTTCACGGGCTCTGAAGGCGACGCTAGATGCGATTTCTTATTTATCATAACATACTGGTATTGGTTTTGTTTATTATTGTCACATGTCCTGTTACGCCTCTGGTGTTTAGGGCAGCAATGAATGTCCTCCATCTCTCTCTGTCCTTGGTCATCTTCTCTATTATGCCCCAGGTGTGGTTCAGGGTCCTCATCTCTGCCTTTATGGTATGGTAGCAAGTTGCCTTTGGTCTTCTGTTATTCCTTCAGTCTTCAGGAGTCCACTGACGATGGAGTTGGGCTCTCTTCTCATCACCTGCCCAACATCTCCAATGTTTCCTCTTGATGGTTGTGGCCATGTCCTCTAGGTGAAGGAGTAGGGTGTGGTTGGAGATCTTTCTTGGCCAGAAAATACAGAGAATCTTCCGGAGGTTCATGGTGTGGAATGAGTTTTCTCTTGCATGATGGGTCACATGTACCAAGATACAGTGAGAAGCTTATCTTGAACTCTGTTCATACAGATCAAATCAGTACACGGCGCCTTGAGCTAGAATAAGATAAATCAATAGCAATGCAGAATAAAGTGCAAGAAATAGACTGTGAGGCCAAGGGTCCATCTTATCATACAAGATGTCATGAGTGTGACAACAGTGGGATAGAACGTAGGGCTGTCCTTGAGCCTGGTGGTACATGCCTTCAGGCTTTTGTATCTTCTGCCTGATAGGAGAGGGAAGAAGAGAGTGTGTCCAGTGTGGGTGGGGTCTTTGATTTTGAGGCAGCAAGAAATTTAGACAGATTCCAATGAGGGGAGAGTGGTTCCTGTGATGTTGAGGATGGGGAATGGCCCAACTGGATTCGAACCTGGGAACTTCCATTCTGGAGTCCGGCACTGATGTCACTGCACCACCAGCCAGAAAGCTGACCAAGGGAAAATGATGGGAAAGGAGATTCAAAGATTCTCTCAGGACACCCCCAATGAAGAGTTTCAGCATTGAGACATACATACTATTGAGAACAACAAGCATTGGATTGTAATGTTTGGCATAGCAGCATAAAAAAATTGTGTAGTGGGGTCTCTACCAAAGAAGGTGTAAGGCGCTCCTTCCCTCTGCTAGCCTGTGGGTCACCCTTGGACAAGGTGTAGCAACTGCTTTGCCCCCAGTCAGAGTCATGTGAAGCCATGGGAGTAGGTGGTGGATGGTTGTATGAGCAGCTGGTGCACATCAGAAGTCTAGGTTATGTGACCACTTACGCCAGACAGACTACCTCTGAAGAATATTGATAATGGCTTTGTCACCCACCTTGTAATGACACTGCCCAGAAGAAGGCAATGAGAAGCCACTTCTGTAGCATTTGCCAAGAACAATCATGGTCATGGAAAGACCATGATCGCCCACGTCATACAACAATGGCGCATAATGAAGATGTCATATGACGTGACACATAATGATGATGATGATGATACAGATATAAAAAACGGGACTTGTTCGTGAGAGGAAACTAAAGCAGAGCAAGCAGGGATGGAAGGAGAATCTCAAAAATCAAAAGCCACTGATATTACAATACCTTTACACCCCTGTGTGTAAGGAGCTTTCAAGTCGATTGATATAATCAGCTGGTGCTGTAGTCTCCTTACAGTGCCAACTGTAAGGCTGGATGTAAATGGGGCACCATGGCAGCATAATACTTTTACAGCACCAGAGAGTCAGATTCGATTCCCGCTGCTATCTGTAAGGCCTTTGTGTGCTCTCCCTGTGACTGCGTGGGTTTCCTCCGGGTGCTCCGGATTCCTTTCACAGTCCAAAGACATATGGGTTAGTACAGGGATGGCCAAACTAAGTGGTGCATTGGATGATTAGAAGTGGCACATTGCACCCCAGTGATAATAATAAAAAAGTCAGCCTACTCGTGCAAAAAGTATTAACCAAAAACCGATTTGTAGAAAAAAAATCTACGACAGGAATTCAAGTAGCTTAGAGCTAGAAATGGGTTTTACTGAGAATAAATCTAAAACTTAGCAATTATTTTTCGGAATTTTATTACTTCGTGCACATCTTCTGGCGAATGTTATTTTCTGTCACATTAATCTGTTTTCAATTAAAAAAATGTTCAATGAGTCAAATTAGGAAAGAAGGACTTCTGTTCTGCAGTCGTTCCATAACTGTTCAATACACGTTTGATACTTGTTTGATTCTGAGGCGCCAGGCGTCTGCACTGGCGGTGCGTCGCAGGTTTTTGCCAGTCCGTTTACAATTGACACTCGTGCGCTACAGAGTTGTGTCTTGTTCGTCCTTTGTGAGCGTTTGCAGTTTTGTACTTTTTCGAAAATTAACCCTTGTTTTTACATTAAGTTACCCATCACAGTGCAAAAGAAAGTGAGCAAAAGAAAAGCAGAAAGAGATAGTAAGCGTGAACAGCGGGAAAATGAGTTCTTATTTATAGCGGGTCCATCAGGAAAACCGTTGTGCATTGTTTGTGAAAACTCTTTCTCACATAATAGAAGACATGATCTTAATAGACACTATAAAACACAACATCAGACTGAAATAGGAAAACTGAAACTAGTGCTTGGGTCTGAGTTACAGAAATAATATGTGATTAAGAAAAAGAAATCAAAAGAAGTGAAAATATATTTGTTAAAAGTCTCATTAAGGTAAGTAATATTTATCTTGTTTTTATATTAAATCAATATATCATGTAAAATGCTAAATATGTCTATGTTAACATATTTTTACAAGAATTGAATGGGGGTACAAGAGTTGTATGGGGCATCTGAACTCGTGTGAAAAAATTGATGCATGATTGGCCACCCCTGGGTTAGTGGGTTAATTGGTCACATGGCCCAAGCTGTACCTGTAAAGAAATAAATAAGCAAGCAAGCAAATAAATAAATAAACAAACAAACAAACAAATAAATAAATGTAATGCGCACAAAATGCTGGAGGAATTCAGCAGCTCAGGGAGTATCTATGGGAAGGAATATGCAGCCAATGTTTCAGGCCAAGACCCTTCATCAGTTCCCATGAAGGGTCTTGGTCTAAAATGCAGCTGTTTATTCCTTTCTCTAGACGCTGCCTGACCTGCTGAGTGCCTCCAGCATTTTGTGAATGTTACTCTGGATTTCCAGCATCTGCAGGGTCTCTTGTGCTAACAAATAAATGCCTATTTTGCTGCCGTGAAACAACAAAGTTTACATCGTCGAAGTCAGTGATAAATGAATCTGATTCTGATGTCACGGTGTCGATTGGGATTGAGTGACAAACAGCAGCAAACGGTTTAGTATTGACTGCTGAAGGGTGACTGTGTTTTCAAGATGCCACCTTGTTCGGTACAGATTCCTGAGTTTGACTGCCCTCTAGGTGATACCAATGGTCACTGGAGGTTTGGTTCAGCATGGGCGTGATGGGCTGAAGGGCTCGTTTCTGTGTTGCATGACTCAGTGACCCTGCTGACTGAGCCAGCCTGGAGAGCTTGGCATGAACAGCCTTTTTTTTGTTCTGATCTCCTAAATCTCTTCTGCTCCTCGCCCACGATGACACACTAGGAACCCAGACCACACAGCGTCAAATGCCTTCCTGCTTCCCCATCTGATCCTTCTTTCCTTGTAATCTACAAACTCAGTCCTCACGAATTCCCATAGAAAGTGTTTTAGCCTTCACCCACTCGGACAGGAGACTGATCTCAACGACTTCTTGCCATAGAGGGAGTACAGAGAAGGTTCACCAGATTGACTCCTGGGATGGCAGGACTTTCATATGAAGAAAGACTGGATCGTCTAGGCTTATACTCACTGGAATTTAGAAGATTGAGAGGGGATCTTATTGAAACGTATAAAATTCTAAAGGTATTGAACAGGCTAGATGCAGGAAGATTGTTTCCGATGTTGGGGAAGTCCAGAACGAGGGGTCACAGTTTAAGGATAAAGGGGAAGCCTTTTAGGACCGAGATGAGGAAAAACTTCTTCACACAGAGAGTGGTGAATCTGTGGAATTCTCTGCCACAGGAAACAGTTGAGGTATTATTTAAGAGGAAGTTAGATACGGCCCTTGTGGCTAAAGGGATCAGGGGGTATGGAGAGAAAGCAGGTACAGGGTTCTGAGTTGGATGATCAGCCATGATCATACTGAATGGCGGTGCAGGCTCGAAGGGCGGAATGGCCTACTCCTGCACCTATTTTCTATGTTTCTATGTTTCTATGACCCTGCCTCTTAGTAGCAGCCCCTCAGTACTGCAAAAGCCAACCAAACCCATGGGTTGGGTTTTGACTAAATTAGTAGTGCAATTAGTACAGAAAAATAGTGCGAATAGTGCAGTAGTTAGTGTTAATGTGGGTGCTGGGGTGGAGATCTGTCTCTACCAAAGGACGTGTAAGATTCTCCTTCCCTCTGCTACCCTTGAGCAAGGTGTACCACCTACTTAGTTCCCCCTTCCCTACCCCGATCAGGGTCACATGGAGCCACGGGAGCAGGTTGTGGATGGTCATACGAGCAGCTGGTGCGTATCACAAATCCTGGTTATGTGACCACTGACTCCGGGCAGACAATCTCTGAAGAGTATTGGTAATGGCTGGGGTCACCCGTCTGTAAAGACACTGCCCAGAAGGCACTAACGGCAACCCACTTCTATAGAAAGATTTGCCAAGTACAATCATGGTCATGGAAAGACCAAGGTCACCTCTGTCATACGACACGGCACATAACGAGTGTTAATGGGTTCACGGATCATTCCAATATCTGAAGGCCATTCCAAAAGCATTGAATGTTTTCAGATCCTGCACCTTCTCTCTGCTGTTAGTAATGAGAAGAGGGCATGTCCTGGTGGTGGGGGTCCTTAATGATGGACGCTGCCTTGTTGGGGTATTTTGCTTTGAAGCTGGGGAGGCTTGTGCCCATGATGGAGCTGGCTGAGTGTACAGCCTTCTGCAGCCTTTTTGCGATCCTGTGCAGTGATCCCTCCACACCTCTCTATGGTACACCTTTAGAATCTTCCGTGACGTACGTATGTAATGAGCTCTCCAGGCTTGTGCAGGGAGCAGAAGATCGGTGACCTCCAAGGTTCTTAGAGCACCTGAATTGGTTAATTGTTGCTTAACAGTAGTTGGTAATTGCTAAGATTTCCTTGTGTTTTCCTTAGTGATTTGTGCTTTGTACTGTGGTCTCCTGGTACTTCCTGTTTAAATTTATTAAGTTTATTTAGGTAGGCTTGGGATTTATTATTTAAGCAGATGCCTGATTAGTGACCATCCCGGGGTCCTAGTTTTGAGAATATTACTTCTCATGGTGTCGCTCGGCCGACTCGCCGATGTTCTTTTGGAATTATTATGAATAAACTCTGGTCACCGTCTCTGCATCGGAGTCGTCTTTCCCTTGCATTTGGGTTCTGACATTGCCAGCACACATTGTAACAACATATACACCACACCGATTGTAAGATTTTCCTGAGAATTAGTACTCTATTTAGTGACTGGTAAATAAGGCAGGCTCAGGCCAGTTCACAGGGACTTTTGAACAGGGTTACTTGCAGGAATGGAAATCTTGTCTGCATCTTTATCCACTGTTCCAAGACTACTGTGGTTTATTACTGTGGCTTTACACTGATAGCATAATTACCTCTGAGTCAGAAAATGTCGGGATCAATTTCCACTCTGGACAAAAATCAAGATGACGCTTAAGTGTATCTTTTCAAGGAACAGCTTCCTCTCATCTGCCATTAGGCGTCTAAATTGTCCATGAGCACTACCTCACCATTTCTCTTTACAAAATCTACTTACTTTATTTCTTAATGTAACTTACACTAACTTTTATGTCCTCAAAGCTCAAAGTAAATTTTATTATCAAAGTACATATATGTCATCATATACAACCCTGAGACTCATTTTCCTGTGGGCATACTTTACAGATCTCTTGAATAGTAAACTACTGCAGGATCAATAAAAGATCAACCAGGGTGCAGAAAACAACAAACTGAGCAAATGCATATATAAATAAATAGCAACATATAATGAGATAAAGAGATAAAGAGTCCTTGAAAGTGAGATCATTGGTTGTAGGAACATTTCAATGATGGGGCAAGTGAGTGTAGTCACTTCTTCTAGTAAAGACTTGATGGTTGAGGGGTAGTAACTGTTCTTGAACCTGGTGGTGCGAGTCCTGGGGCTCTTGTATCTTCTACCTGAAGGCAACATTGAGAACATTGAGCGCATGACTTGAATGGTGGAGATCTCTGAAGACGGATGCTGCTTTCCTACGACAGCGTTTCATGTCGATGTGCGCAATGGTTGGGAGAGCTTGGACTGTATCACTGCCACCGAGCAACAAATTTCAGCGATAATAAACCGGACTCTGATCCTGAGACCAAATCTGTCTGATGAACCCCAATCGCTCTCTCAGCTAAGTAGCTGGAGGCTGCAGACTGGGGTCAGGGGACTCTGCATGTGTGTGGGTGGGTGGGGGGGGGAGGAATGGGGTTTGTTATTTTTTTCCTTCTCTGTTCTGTTTTACTGTGTTTTGTGTGGTTCCGCTGAGTATTTTGGACACACTATGTTGGCACTTGAATGTGTGGCGACACCTTCAGGCTTGCCCCGCGTGTGTTGATTGTTAACGCAAATGACGTAGTTTACTGTATGTTTCAGAACATAGAGCATAGGACAGGCCCTTTGGCCCCAATGTTGTGCCAAATCAATTAAAGTAGTAAACAAGTGGTCAACTAAACTAATCTCTTCTGCATACACAATGTCCATAATGTTATGTTTTGTTACTTCAACACGCTAAACTAATTCAAATAAACTCACAAGAGTCTGAAGATACAGGTGTAGTTCGAATTTACTTTAAGCAAGGCATTTTCTTATTACTTGGTGATGACGTATGCAATTTAATGTATTTTATCTGTAATCTGTAATTAATTCTTTAAACAAACAAAAATGCTTGAACAGCCAACATATATACAAGATTACTCAAGAATAACTGAAATATTAAATTCACAACACATAACCCTCCATTTCCCTCACATGCATGTGTCTATCTCAACGGCTCTTAAAAATCTCTAATATAGCTGCCTCTGCCACCACCCCAGGCAGTATATTCCAGACACCCGCCACTCCCTGTGTAAAATACTTGTCCCTCACATCTGCTTTGAACTACCCCCTTTCACTTTTGATGCACGGTACAGCTGATAAATTAACCGGGATCCTGAATCTTGGTCGGTGCCATCTGTTTATTGGACTGTGTCTAGAGGATTCTGCAGTTCATGTTATGTGTGTTTCTTGTTTCTGGTTACTTTTTTTTCGTTGCTGTTTTGTGCGATTTTGATCGGGGCACTTCAAAGCGGATTGGCTTTGTGTCCTGCAGTCAATGAATGATATAGTGCTAAATTGAACTGAAATGAACTACATGGAATGCGCTTCAAGGACTTTGCAGTTTGTTGTTAAATATTCTGTGTGTTATTCACTCATATTTTGCTGTTTGCATGATTTGTTGTCTTTCTGTGTGTTGGGTGTTCAATGTTCTCTTTGAACAGGTTCTGTATTGTTTCATTTTGTGGCTGTTGTGCAGGAAGGCGCATGTCAGGGTTGTAGACTGCATATGTACTTTGGTAATAAGTGCATTTTGAATCTTTGAATCTTGTTTCGTAGCAGCATTCTGAAGATGCAGTATTTTGCCTGATTTGGCCAAAATTTATTCCATAAATAGCTATCAAGCTGTTTATAATGAATTCCCACATTTCCCTGAAAGTGGCTGCACAAGTTGCAATAACAGTAGAACATGCCTGCCCTTATTAGTTGAGGCACTGAATTTGAAAGTCAGAAAGTTTATAAAACTCTGGTTAGGCTGCATATAGAGTATTGTATTAAGTTCTGGTCACCCTATTATATGAGGAATAATGAGGCGGTACAGAGCGTGCAGGAGAGTTTTACCAGGATGCTGCTTGGTTTAGAGAGCTACAAGGAGAGGTTGGACAAAATACGGCCATTGTCTCTTCTGGAGCACTGGAGGCTGGGAGAAGTTCTTAAGGTTATGAGAAGCATGGATTGGACAGCCTGAATCTTCTGCCCAGGACTTAAATGTCTAATACTAGGGTCGGGGGGGGGGTTAAGTTCAAAGCAAAGCTGTGGGGCAAGTGTTTTACACGGAGACGGGTGAGGCCTGAAACGCACTGCTGGGGCAGCAGTGGATGCAAATAAAATAGAGGCGTTTAAGAGGCTCTTAGGCAGGTACATCAATATGCAGAGAATAGATATGGACTCATGTAAGCAGTAATGTCTGGCTTAGTAGGTTTTTAATTACCCAGCACAACATTGTGAGCTGAAGGCGCTGCTCCTGTGTTGTTCTACATTCTATGTAATTATCCTTGCTTGTAGATTCCTACACTGCAACAGTGACTATACCCCTGAAATATTTAATTGGATATACAGAGCTATTAGATATCCTGAAAGGGATGAGAAAGGTCAGAATCAGGTTTAATATCACTAGTAAATGTTGTGAAATTTGTTAACTTTGCAATGATAAATATAGAAAAAAAATTGAATTACAGTAATTTTATGTATGTGTAATTAAATAGTTAAGTTAAAATAGTGAAAAAACAGAAATAAATAAAAATGTAGTGAGGTAGTGTTCATGGCTTCAATGTCCATTTAGAAATCAGATGGCAGAGGGGAAGAAGCTGTTCCTGAATTGCTGAGTGTGTATCTTCAGGTTTCTGTACCTGCTTCCTGATGGTAATGATGATAGAGGTGTATATAACGCAAATCTCCTTTTATTTACGGTTCTTTAAGGTTGTTGTAGCTGGGGGCGGTAGTGGGGACAAGTTCCCACTATTTATTAAATGCTCCCAATGACGTGCAGTTCAAACAGCCTCTGACAACCAAATCCAGTTCCTGGCCTTTGTGCCTGACTTAGCTACTAAGCCCAGCAGAACAGTTTCTACTGATGGGAGAAGCGACAAAGGTGGGTTTCTAGGTAACAGTTTGCTCTGCGTGTCGTATTGCCCTGGCTTGCGTACCTAGACAGCTAGGACGCAACATCTATGGTCAACCCCCAGCTACGGAGGCTTCAACCAGCTCTTATTTACAGTTACTCTCAAGAACAATGTGGACACTGGGCATCAAACTGTATCAATGATGAGACTGAGAGATAACATAAAACATAAAGAAAAGATAACATAACCTGCTTATGGGCTTTTCCCACTGTTCTACTCTCTCTACACCCATGACTACGTGGCTAGGCATAGTTCTAATGGCATCTATAAGTTTGCTGTTTATACAACTATTGTTGGTAGAATCTCTGGTAGTGATGAAGGGGTGTATGGGAGCAGGATATACCAACTAGTTGAGTGATGTCATAGCAACAACTTTGCACTTAATTTTAGTAAGACCAAAGAGCTGATTGTAAAATTCAGAAAGGTTAATACAAAGGAACAGGAGTCAATCCTCATAGAGGGATCAGAAGTGGAGAGAGTGCGCAGTTTCAAATTCCTGGGTGTCAATAGTTCTGAGGACCTAACCTGGTACCAACATATCGATGTAGCTACGAAGAAGGGAAGACAGTGGCTGTATCTCATTAGGAGTTAGAGGAGATTCGGTTTGTCACTTAAAACACTTGAAAACATACAGATGTACTGTGGAGAGTATTCTGTCTGGTATGGGGCAGGGGTGGGGGCTACTGCATAGGATTGAAATAAGCTGCAGAGAGTCATAAAATTAGTCAGCTCCATCATGGTACTAGTCTCCATAGTGTCCAAGACATCTTCAAGGAGCAATGCCTTAGGAAGGTGGTATCCTTCAAGGACCCCATCACCCAGGACATGCCTTGTTCTCATCGCTACCATCAAGGAGGAGGTACAGGAGCCTAAAGGCACACACTCTGCGATTCAGGAACAGCTTCTTCCCCTCTGCCTTCTGATTTCTAAATGGCCATTGAATTCATGAACATTAATTTAATACTTTTTTTAAATTTCTGTCTTTGCACTAGTTATTTTAACTTAACTATCTAATGTACATAAATGATTACTACAGTTCAGTTCTTTTCTGTTTGATCACATATTGCAATGTACTACTACCGCAAAGGTAACAAACTTCACAACATATGCTAGTGATATTAAACCTGATTCTGATTCGGATTATGACGATTGTAAACAGGTTATGCAACATTGGGTACAAAACGCGGGTTAGTAACTCATCTTAGGCAGCACAGTGCTAAAGTGGTAGACTAAATGCCTCTCTCTCTTTCAGAGGTCTCTATCTAACCCCTTAAGGAGTTGAATATCTTTTTGGCACAAGGAAGATCTAAAAATACACTTTTTTTAAGAGCTCCAACACAGTCACTGCTGGGAATTAATTCTCCTTTTTACTTATGGATGCAGCATCACTAGACCAGGCGCCTGCTTTAAGTATCATTGCCGTCATTATGTGCCATGTCGTATGACATCATCATTATGTGCCATGTCGTATGACTTGGTCGATCATGGTCTTTCCATGCCCATAATTGTTCTTGCCAACTTTTTCTACAGAACTGGTTTGCCATTGCTTTCTTCTGGGCAGTGTCTTTAGAAGATGGGTGACCCCAGCCATTATCAATACTCTTCAGGGAGTTTCTGTCTGGCATCAGTGATCGCAAAACCAGAACTTGTGATATACACCACCTGCTTCCATGGCTTCATTTGACCCTGATCATTAAGCAGTGCTACACCTTGCCCAATGGCTTACCTGCAGCCTATTGGAGGGAAGGAACATTTTACACCTCCTTTGGTAGAGATCTATCTCCACCCAGCTTTAAGTATACAGAGGATAAATGCAAAGTTCAGTCAACAGTTAAGTAATCCTCATAACCCAAAAGACCTAGGATTGTTTTATGTTCTTTTGCCTGACGTCTGGTGTTATATAAAAAAAACTTTTAACATTTGGAATTAAGACCTAACCCAGTGCTTTGGCTTTCTGGAAATTTCTCTTGCATCAGGGGATAACATCCAAGTTACAAAGTGTGGTGCAGAGGATAGAGCCGTCACCTTACAGCTTCAGTGACGTGGGTCCAATCCTGACCCACAGTTCTGGTGGAATTCAGACTTCCTGTGGTACACGAGCTTTCCCTAGCTGATCCGGTCTCCTCGCACATCCTAAAAATGGTTAACACGAGGAAATCTGCAGATGCTGGAAATTCAAGCAACACACACAAAAAAATGTGTGTGATCCTTCGTCAGGAGGAAGGGTCTCGGCCCGAAAAGTCGACAGCACTTCTCCCTATAGATGCTGCCTGGCCTGCTGCATTCCACCAGTACTTTTTGTGTGTGTTACTAAAAATGGTTAGGTTGCTAGGGTTCAGAGAACGGTCCCAGGAATGAAAGGGTTAATGCATGAGGTGATGGCTCCCTGCCTCAACTTGCCGGAGTTTGGAAGAATGAGGGAGAACCTCACTGAAACCTTTTGAATATTGAAATGCCCCAATAGAGTGGATGTGGGGAGGATGTTTCCTACAGTGGGTAAGTCTAGGACCAGCGGATACAGTCTCAGTATAGAAGGAGGTCCTTTTAGAATAGAGTTGAGGAGGAATTTTTTTAACCAGAGGGGATGGACCCGTGGAATTCATTGCCACAGATGGCTGTGGAGGCCAAGTCATTAGGTACATTAAAAGTGGAGGTTGATAGGTTCTTGATTGATAAGAGTGCCTAAGGTTACAGGGAGAAGGCAGAAGAAGAGGTTGAGAGGGATAATAAATCAGCCATGATGGAATGGCAGAGCAGAATCTACGGGCTGAATGGCCTAGTTCTGCCCCTATGTCGCAGGCTCTGAATTGGCTGTTGTACGTTGCCCCATGTGTGAAAGGCAAGTGGTAGAATCTACAGGGGAAAGGCGAGAATGTGGAGAGAGTAAATATGTACACTCAGTGGCCACTTTATCAGGTACAGAGATGGAACCACTGTGGTCCTCTACTGCTCTAGCCCATCCACTCCGAGGTTCTTTGTGTTGTGTGTTCAGAGATGTTCTTTGCTGTGGTTATTTGAGTAACTGTTGCCTTCCTGTCAGCTTCAACCTGACCATTCTTCTCTGACCTTTCTCATCAACAAGGCATTTTCCTGTACAGAACTGCAGCCTTTTATCTTTCTCCCTCAGCGCATCACTCCTACTGGGGCGTAGGCTGCCCACAGCAGCTTGCCAGAGGCCTCTGCCCTGGGCCGACAGAAGGCTGATCAATCCCTGTGGCTTCCTCTGTCACCAGACCATCACCTTGGCAAAGATCCTTCCTCTCCCAGGGATGAGGGCTTCGGAGCTTCCGTTGGCGTTTCGGTTTTTACAGGATAGGTTTGCTAACCCAAGCCCAACCTTCCTCACCTTGCAGCTGGGCTTGGGACGAACTATGACAGAATTGAAATGCCACTCTCTGGATTTTTTTTTTGTTTTGTTTTTGCACCTTTATCTGTTAACTCTAGAGACTGCTATGGTGAAAATCGCAGGAGATGAGCAGTTTCTGAGATACTCAAACCACCCCATCTGGCACCAACCATCATTCCACTGTCAAAGTCACTTAGGTCCCATTACTTCACTATTCTGACGTTTGGTCTGAAGAACAAATGAACCTCCTGACCGTGTCTGCATGCTTTCATGCATTGAGTTGCTGCCACATGATTAGCTGATTAGATATTTGCATTAACGAACAGGTGTAGCTAATAAAGTGACCAGTGAGCGTAGGATTAACAAGGGATTAATGTAAAATGGGTGTCTTATTGTCGCTATCGATTCAATGGGTCACAACGTGTTCCCATTGCTATATCTCTCTATGACTTGTCTCCGAGACTTCAGTTCATAGAAACTGAATGCATTTCACCCAAACAAGATACCACAGAATTTTTTTATGATTTCATAACTTCCCTTCTATTCTCTTTGTGGTTCTGGTTTATGACCATTGTGTCTTCAAGTGTATATCCTGATTTGAAAATGGCTCCGGTTTTACCTCCCTCTTTCCTCCAGAAAGCCAACCTTAATAAAATTGTGCATCAAGGGATGGTGTCCAAGCTACTTTTGGAGACTTTAGAGATCATGACACGGCCTGGTAAAATGGTGCTTATGGTCCATTGAACCCTTGATGTGTTTTCCAGCTTTGCAAACAAAGATTTGCAACTTTTTTTCAGTCCGACATCTGCAGAAAGTGTTGTGCGAGAAGTTTGACTGCAAAATTAAATCTGACGAATGCGTGCAACCGCAGAGCATTTTTTCACCCGTTCTAAGCAGGGAATTGTAATCCTGCCCCAGTCTTAAAGGAGATGGATTTTCCTCTTGTTTGTGCTGGCAGTACAAACCCTGGCGTTCAAGTTTCTTTTGCTCAGGTGAAGTGAGTTTGGTGGCGGGGTGGAGATACGTCTCTACCAAAGGAGATGTAAGGCTTCCCTCCGCTAGCCTGCAGGTCACCCTTGGGCAAGGTGTAGCACCTGCTTAGACACCCCCCCGTCGATCAGGGTCACGTAAACCCATGGGAGCAGGTGGTGGATGGTCATCCAAGCAGCTGGTGCACATCACAAGTCCTGGTTAGGGGACCTCTGACGCCAGGCAGACAATCTCTGAAGAGTAACGATAAAGGCTGGGGGGGGGGGGGGTCAACCGTCACTGCCCAGAAGATGGCAAAGGTAAACCACTTCTGTAGAAAGGTTTGCCAAGAACAATAATAGTCATGGAAAGAACATGATCGCCTACATCATGCGATGCGGCGCATAATGAACGAACCTCTCATATTGGCCATTTCTACCCTGTCCACTCTATGCCTCTTATCATCATATACACCTCTATCAAGATTCCCCTTATCCTCCTTGGTTCCAAAGAGAAAAGCTCCAGCTTGCTGAACCTGTCCTCATGAGATATGTTCTGCAATCCAGGCAGCATCTGGAAATATACAGAACCCTTCAGACACTTGATGAGGTGAAAACAGAGCTGATCCCTGGCTTGGCTGGGGTCTGGTGATCCCATCTGGTGATCCTTGGCTGGGATCCTTGGCTGGGGTGCCTCACCACATCTGTCAGATGTGGTCGTCTATTCAGGATAGAGATAAAACTTATTTTTTACCCAAAGTGTATTGAGTTATTAGAATTCACTATCCAAAATGGCTGTAATCGAACCAATATTAACACAATTTAAAGTTTTTTTATTCTATTGTATGTGAAGGAGTGAAGCCAGTGTTGTGCTCGCATTTTGTTGGCCTGAGCCACTCATGGGTAATTCATCAGATCATATCTCTAGATCCCCTTAGCCTTTAGTATCCCTGGCATCCAGGAAATCTTCAAGGAATGATCCATCATTAAGGACCCCCAACACCCAGGACATACCCTCTTCTCATTGCTAACATCAGGGAGGAGGTACAGGAATCTGAAGGTACACACTCAACAATTCAGGAACAACAACTTCTCCTCTGCCATGGACATTGAACCCATGAACACTCCCTCACTACATTTTCTTCTCTTTTTGGGCTACTTATTAAGGAAATAATTGGGAAGACGTGTAGCTCAGATGGTTGGTAGTTGGGTTGAGTTGTTATCTGATCTTGGCCATTTACTTGCAAACATTTCATCACCATGTGAGGAGACATCATCGGTCTGCTTTTGATTGTGGTGGTCCTCAGAATGCCTGGCATTTATAGACTTTTCAATCAGCTGATGAGATGACATTCCGGAAACCCAGTTGTGATGTGAGGTGGAAATCTCGTTGTTGATTGGCTGTGTGGTGAACTTCATGCATTGTGGTCTGGAATTTTGCTCGCATCGGCTCATAAATACGATCAGGGTCTATGGGTTTGCTTACAGAATTGTTTGTGAAAAACCATGCTTCCAGGAATTTTCTTCCATGCCACGTGTTCGCTTGCCCCATGACTTTCACTGATGCCCAGCCGAATTTGTGCCCCTCTCGATCTTCATGGGTAGAGACTAGAGAGAGTTGTCCATGTGTTCACTTTACAACCAGCTGATGTTTATGGATCCACAAAGTTCACCACACAGCCAATCAACAGTGAGATATTCCCCCCACGTCACATTTGAATTTCCGGAATGACATTGAATCAGCTGAACGAAAAGTCTATAAAGGCCAAGCATTTGGAGACAGACAGACAGTCATACTTTATTGATCCCGAGGGAAATTGGGTTTTGTTACAGCCGCAACAACCAAGAATAGTGAAGAAATTTAGCAATATAAAACCATAAATAATTAAATAATAATAAGTTAATCATGCCAGGTGGAAATAAGTCCAGGACCAGCCTATTGGCTCAGGGTGTCTGACACTCTGAGGGAGGAGTTGTAAAGAGGTAGGATACATCACAATCAACAGCACACTGAAGATGTCTCCTCGTATGGTGATGAAATGTTTGCAAACAAATTGCCAAGATCAGAGAACAACACAAGCCAATCACTACTTATTTAATTTAATGTTTTCAATATATATATATACACACACACACACAAGTCTTATTGTAATTTACAGTTTTTATTATTAATGTGACGTACTGCTGCTGCATAACAACAAATTTCATGACGTATGCCAGTGATATTAAAACTGATTTTGATTTGGATTTTTACTGCCTTCTTACACCTCAGGCCGAAATCAAATGCTTCACACTGATCTACAGTCAAAGAATAATTGGCAATTGCTTGCTTATTCTCTAAATCTATTAAAATCGTCTTGCAGTTTGGTGCAGAGGATTGTAAGGAGACAGATATGGGCCATTATGCCCACATTAGTTAATCGTCTCATTCGTCCATGAGGTGAAACCAATGAGGGCTCTTTTATGAAAAGCACATTCCCACTTTATGATCCCTAAAATGGCAATAAAATTACTTTTAGCACTGTGCACTCTCATGTCAGTATTTTTGTTACTAACTGGGGGTAATTTGCACTTAGATGCTGCTGTTAAGATGTGGCTGGAAGCCCCATCTGGTTCAACACTAACTGCATATTGTATCTTCAGACCAGGCTATAAACGCTCATGACAGTTTTGGTTGCCCCATTATAGGAAAGACATCATTAAATTGGAAAGAGTGCAGAGAAGATTTACGAGAATGCTACCAGGACTTCAGGCCCTGAGCTACAGGTAGAGGCTGGGCAACCTTAGCATTTTATTTCTTTTTAGAGACACACAGTAACAGCCCTCAAGGCCCAACAAGCCTATGCCACCCCCTTACACCCATGCAGGCAATTGTCTTTGGAGTGTGAGGAGGAAACCAACACGGTCACGGAGAGAACGAACAAACTCTTACGGGCAGTGGCAGAACTGAAACTGTTTCTTTGACTCCATAATAGTGTTCAAAGGTTCATTGTACATATATTGTCACAGTATGTATGTAGTATATAACCCTGAGATTCGTCCTTCCCACAGACAGCCATGAAACAAAGAACACCCTGGAACCCATTCAGGGAAAAACATCAGTCGCCCCCAATGCAGAAAAAAACCTGCTACGTTACCGTGCTGACCCAAAGTCTAGTACCTGGAATGCAGGAGGTTGAGGGGTGACCTTATAGAGGTGTATAAAGTCATGAGGGTATAGTTTGATTGATTACACTCAGTCTTTTTTCCAGGGTTAGAGGACAAAAAACTAAAGGGTATACATTTAAGGTGAGGGGTAAAAGATTTAAGAGGGACTTGAGGGGACAACCTCTTCATTCGGTTGGTGGTGCTTATAGGAATGAGGAAATGGTTGAGGCAGGTACTATAACAACTTTTAAAAGACATTTGGATAAGTACATGGTTTAGAGCAGGGGTTCCCAGCCTGGGGTTCACAGATCCCTTGCTTAATGTTAGGAGTCCATGGCATAAAAAAGATTGCGAACCCCTGGTTTACAGGGATATGGGTCAAACGCAGGAAAGTGGGACTATCTTGGTGGGTACCATGGGCAATTTGCATTACAAGGCCAGTTTCACGGTTGTATGACTCTATGACTCAAAGGGGCACCAAACAGGAAGTAGAATAATTTCTTTTTTTAAGAACTTCAAAATTCAAAGTATATTTATTATCAAAGTATGTATACAAAGTATGAATCCTTGAGATTCATCTCCTTACAGGCAGACACAAACAAAGAAATCCAAAAGGACCCTTTAAGAAAAAGGCCATCAAACACCCAATATTGAGAGAGAGAGAGAGAGAGAGAGAAACAAGTCGTACAAACATAAAAGCAAGGAAAAATTGTTCAGAACCGAAGAGCATGAAAGAGATTCTTTTCACAGCCTCACTTCAGCGCAAAGCTGAGTAAATGTCGTGGATCAGTGAGCTGAATGTCCCATCTCTCGCCTCGCGCCTTGACACGCTGACTTTCCAGTTCAGCCTGGCGCTTAAGTTGTCATCTAAACATCGATTTCTGTTGCCTTGATTCACTCTGGAGCCTGGATCCCACAGTTTCAATTCAGCCTGTAGCTGACTTTTCCAGTTTGGCCTGGCGCTTAAATCATTGTCCTTTTAAAAACCCACTCATCCAGTTCTTTTGATTCCTCTTGAGGAGCATCATTCACTTGTTGGTCTTGGGGTGTCCTCCTGAGGTACACTCTATTGCTGAGAGTTGTCCATTGTGCTATCATCTCCTTCATTCTTTCACAAGGCCTCAGTACTGCGCAGACCTCAGCTTTAGCCTTCCTGCTACCCCTGTGAACTGCTATCTCACTATTACTTTATGTTTTTATTAGATGTTTTTTACTCTGTCCTGGTCATGGTCTTACATACCTGTTCTGGTCCAACAGCATAAATACTTGGATCAAAAACGTGCACCAATGCCTCGCCTTCCTCAGGAGGCTAAAGACAATTGGTGTATCCACAGTACAACTCACCAATTTTTATGGGTGGACCGTAGAAAGTACTTGGGTGGTGGGGTGGAGATAAATCTCTACCACAGGCGGTATAAAACCTTCCTTCCCCCCCACTACCTTCGGTAAGGTGTAGCACCTGCTTAGCTCCCTGATCATCCCACCCCCACAGATCAGGGTCACATGAAACCACGGGAGCAGGTGGTGGACGGTCATATCAGCAACTGGTGCACATCACAAGTCCTGGTTGTGTGACCACTGAGGCCAAGCAGACAATCTCTGAAGAGTATTGATAATGGTTGGGGTCACCTGTCTTGTAAAGACTCTTTCCCGGAAGAAGGCAATGGGAAACCACTTCTGTAGAAAAATTTGCCAAGAACAATCATGGTTAGAAGACCATGATCACCCACATCATACGACATGGCACATAATGATGATGATGATAGAAAGTACGCTACTCAGGTACATTGTGGCTTTGCATGACAACAGCTCTTCCTGATATATAAATATTATTACTTTATTTAGGATTGAGAGACTGATTTTAAAAAATATATTCATTCAAGGAATGTGAGTTTCATGGGCTAAGCCAACATTGATTGATTTATTGCCCTTCTTTAGCTTCCTTTGGGATGGCAGTGGTATTGTTTCTTTGAACCGTTATAGTCTTTGAGGTGCAAGGATTGTTGCATAGAGACAAAGTCAGGAGATCCAGAGGTTGACAGGAAGGTAGTGAAATTTACTATTTGGGGTGGCAAGGTACTGTCGCAGTTTGCGTACTGCCATTACAGTACCAACACGGTAGCGTAATGTTTGTGTAATGCTATTACAGTAATAGTGCAGTAATGTAATGGGTTGTGTAAAGCATAGTGCCAGTGCACTATGGTACCATGCTGCCCAAAAATTGTACGTTTGTAATTAATGTGCCTCCAAGAGGACCACAACCTTGTCATGGTTTGGAGGCTTGTGTGCCTCAATGACCCGGAAAGCTATCTTGGCTGGAGTCAGGTTCTTGTTCTTTGACTCTTGGGAGGGTCACCCATGCCAAACCGGCCAAAGGTTAGAGGCCAGACTGCGAATGGTCCCCTGGTCCTCCAGGTTCGAGGGTACAGTTCAGGGCTGGGCAAAATTTAAAAAAATGTTATGGAAACAACAATGAAGGCTCTTTCTACATCTGAGTGCGACGGTATTCCAGCGACCTCACCTGGGATTTGCACGACTGACCGTAGTAAAAACCGAGAGGAAGCTACTGACAAGATGAATGAAGCCCTGAACAGAGCCTCCGGAAGAACCACACCTACAACACCATAGAGAAGATGGTCAGGGACAGACAGAGTTGGAGGACCTTCATTGCTGCCCTAACTGCAATTGATAATGATGATGTACTTAATGTGAGAGGAAACTGGCAAACCTGGAGGGAAGCCACTTGAGCTGTAATAGTATTTCACGAACTGCAGTGCTACCGAGGCACCTGGAATAGGATAGTCATATGCACAAAGTTAAAGTTGCTACTTAGGGATTCAAACTTTGTGCTGAAGAGTTGTTTGGAAAATTGTCTTGTTAAACGAGATTAATGCCCGCATTACTGCAAAAATCAATTGCAGCCACTTAAGGAGTAAAACAAAGTGTGCTGGAAGTTATCAGCTGGTCAGATAGTTTCAATGGAGACATTAAAAAAAATGAAGATTTCAGGTTGATGGCTTTTCATCCTGACACGTTAACACTTCAGAATCAGAATCGGGTTTAATAGCACCAGCATATGTTGTGACATTTGTTGACTTTGCGGCAGGAGCACAGTGCAATGCATAAAAAAAAACATGAATTGCACAAATGTATATATATTAAATCAATAGTGCAAAAATGGAGTGAGGTAGTGTTCATGGGTTCAGTGTCCGCTCAAAATCATTTCTCTCTTCAGAGACGCTGTCTGACAGCAGGATCACAATCAGGTTTAATATCCCCGGTGTAGGTCGTGAAAATTGTCGTTACGCGGCAGCAGTACGTTGCAACGCATAAAAATAAAAACCGTGAATTACCACACATGTGTGTGTGTGTTTTAAATTAAATAATGCAAAAAAGGTAGTGAGGTAGTGCCTATGGGTTCAACGTCCTATCAGAAATTGGATGGGAGAGAGGAACAAGCTCTTCCTGGATCGTTGAGTGGTCTTCTGTTACTTCTCCCCGATGGTGGCAATGAGAGGAGGACATGATCTGGACGCTGGGGGTTTTTAATATGGATGCTGACTCCTCGAAGGTGTCCTGGTTGCTGGGGAGGCTCGAGCCCATGACGGAGCCGACTGAGTTCACAGCTCTCTGCAGCCTATCTTGATCCTGTGCAGTAGCCCCCACCACCCCCAGTACTGGATGTGATGCAGCCAGTTAGAATGCTCTCCACGATACATTCGTGGAAACTTGTGAGGGTCTTTGGTGACATACCAAATCTTCTCAAACTCCTAATGAAATGTAGCTTCGGTGGTGCATCGCTCTGTTGGGTCCAGGTTAGCTCCTCAGGGATGTTGATGTTGATGCCAAGGAACTTGAACTTGCTCACTCTTTCCACTTCTGATGAGTGTTGCTCACATTTTCTATTTTACTTCAGCTTTCCAGCATCTGTAGCATTTTGCTTTTATAATTTCAGTGTGCATCATTCGTTTAACAGGAGAACTTTCCAAACATCTCCTCTCTGGCCTTTGGTCGAACCCTGAAGCAGCAACTTTGAACAACCAACAAGCAGAAGAGAGCAGAATGGCCCCTTTATGCAAGATCTTCTCGTTGTGACCCAATAGTTTCTACCGGTGGAACTCTACTGTGGCTGACTGAAGATCTCAAAGGACCGAAGTGTCTGGACTATATACGCATATATATTTTTTTGTGGCTGCATTTCACTGCTGTTCTTTTTGGGTTTGTTATCTTGCATATACGTGGACAAGGCCTCATGCTGCAGTGTTGCTTGAGAGAAGCATTCGAGCTGGTGTGCTCCACCGGTTGGAGCAGGCTGGAATCCCCCCCCACCAACCAGCGTTCACGTGGCAGAAAGCTACCTCTATTGTGGTCAATTGCAGATTGATGGAGTGAGTTTGGACTCTTCTATTGCTTGTCTATGATAGCATATGTGCTTGCTATCTTGTACGTGCTGTGTGTGATTGTCAGTACTGCCGTTTGCACCTTGACCCTGGAGTAACACTGTCATGTTTGGCTGTATTCGTGGGTTTTTATGTATGGTTGAATGATAATTAAACTTGAATTGAATTGTACTTAAGTGATCAGCATGATCAATTCATATTTTAATTGAATAAAAATTAAAGAAAAAGAAAAAGACGAAGCAAACGGGGAAGCTATAATTCACAGTGACACTTCCTCATAAAAAAAAACACCATTTTATTTAGATTCTATGCATTAAGTTTTGATTTCACACCCTCTACAACACTATAGTTATTTATGACTGCAAACATGGAATGTGGTTTGGGAGATAAGCGGCAGAACTGTTCCCCTTCCAGATCCAAGTTTTTCTTGGATCGAATCCAGCCAACTTTAACCCTCATCTTCCAAAGCCCCATCCAGATTTGGAAGGAGTCAGCCATTTTGTTTGTGCAGGAGTGACCAGTAACTACTGTACATAATGAATGATTGAAACGGTCCATATTTCCAAACCTTTGCCCAGTCAAGATGAGGTAGAAACTGTTCCACTTGAGATGCGGGCCAAAGAAAACAAACAAAAGGAAAATCTTTTTCAAACTGGATACTCGTTCCTATCTGCTTGGTGGGAGCATAACTCAATGCTACAGTGCAAAACAGTAAGACAGCTAATCCTCCTCAGCCTAGAAACAGTTCACAGCCAACATAAATACTAACAGATTGGGATAAATTCTTGCGGAGGGAAAATAATCAGTGGGCTACTTAGAGTGGAGTAGAAAGATAAATACAAGTTTATTTTGTACAGTGTAAGACTTTAAATCAATAGACTATAAAACTATAAGACATGGGAGTAGAATTAGGCTATTTGGCCCATTGAGTCTCCTCTGCCATCCATTATCCCTCTCAACCCCATTCCCTTGCCTTCCCCCCATAATCTTTGATGTCCAGACTAATCAAGAACCTATCAACTTGCTTTAAATCTACCCAAAAACTTAGCTTCCATAGCTGTCGGTGGCAATGAATTCCACAGATTCACCACCCTCTGGCTAAGAAAAATACCTCCTCATCTCTGTTCTAAAGGGATGTCCTACTATTCTGAGGCTGTGCCGTCTGGTCCTAGTCTCCCCCACTGTAGGAAACATCCTTTGCATATCCACTCTATCTAGGCCTTTCAATATTCAGTAGGTTTCAATGAGATCCCCTCATATTCTTCTAAACTCTAGTAGGCAGAGGCCCAAAGCCATCAAACACTACTCATATGTTAACCTTTTCATTCCCAGGATTATTCTGTGGACCCATTCCAATGCCAGCACATCCTTTCTTAGATAGGGGGCCCAAAATTGCTCACAATACTCTAAATACAGTCTGACTAGTGCCGTACAAAGCCTCAGCATCACATCCTTGCTTTTAATTTCTAGTCTTCGAGAAACAGAGGTACACAAATTTCTGAGAATGGTAACTGTCTGTTTTCCAAGTTTAGGCCACTGCTAGTTATTTGGATAAAGAACTAGTTGGTGGTGGTGGTGGTGTGAATTTGCATTTTGTATATATTAACCCTTTGATTATCAAAACAGTCCAGGTAAACTATATTCTAGGCCAAATGTGCCTTCCTCTTCAGATGGAGATACAGGAGATTGAAGCTATTGGAATCGGGAGCAAATCTGGAAATTAGAATTCCTGATTCAGGGTCTCAACCTGAAATGTTGACCCGACAGATGCTTAATGACCCGTTAAGTTCCTCTAGCAGCTCATATTTTAGTTTCTTTTAAGTTAACAGTGATATGGAATGAATTAAGGGCTATGGTCACAGAAAGCAGGGTCCGGGACTCTGCTGGGAAGAACAGGCCCCCAGTCCTCAGGGTTGCGTTGCCAATGGCCATAATGGTCTTAATACGCTCGGCAGAGGATGGTGCTCAGAGAAGCTGTGCCGGAGGGGATGGTCGTCGGCTCGGAGGTTCGACGGACTCGGAGTCTGCTGCGGTCAGGTCGCTTTCGGTGTGTGCTGCGTCTGCGAGGCTGGGTTCGACGGAGCTTCCATTGTGTGCTGCGTCTGCGAGGCAGTCGGGCAGCACCGTGTAAGTCCATAGTGGGGGTATTTCCTTCTGCCGCCGGCGTGGGATGGCGAGTCTGTCGGGATCTTGGGGACTTGTGGAAACTGTGTGGTGATTTCTTTTGAACTATAGTCCTTTAACATCTTTGGACTATTCTTACTGTGCCCATGGTCTGTTTTTTTTGATCAATTATGCTGTTGTTTGCACTGTTGTAACTATATGTTGTAACTATGTGGTTTTGTGCAGGTCTTGTAGCTTTAGTTTTTGGTCTTGTTTTTGTCTGGTGGGTTTGGAGCTCCTTTCCGGGGAACGCGCTAAGACGGTAGCGCGATATTAATACGCAGCAGCCTCTCCGGACTCTGGATTGGGGATTGCCAAATGTTACGTGGATTTTCTAGTGTAGTCTGTTTTGTCATATACTTTTGTGATATCATTCTGGAGGAACGTTGTCTCATTTTTTAACTGCATTGCATTTGTGGTTTCTAAATGACAGTAAACTGAATCTGATTCTGAATCTGAAGTCTTCCTCTGGCTCCTGGAACCTGGAGCCACTTGGCATTTCCAGTTTACATGTGAGAATTTAACCAACTGTTGATTTCCTCTAGTTGCTCACGATAGACGTGACCAGCTTGTGAACGTTGACGCTGGAGATGTTATTAGGGCCAGCCCGTTGTACCTTCACCGTGCCCATGTTGCAAATGAGGTTGGCCAACAGCGGAGACAGTTTGGAGCTTCTGGAGTTTCATCCTCTGTGCATAGAACACAGAACAGTACAAGCCCTTTGAGCCACAGTGCAGTGCCGCCCCTTTAAACTTCTCCAAGGTCAACCCAACTCTTCCCTCCAATTTTCTGTCATTCAAGTGCCTATCAAAGAACTTCACACACCAAAAAAGCCTACCATCAGATCCGACTCCAGCAGGAACTGCAATTAGGCCAAGAAGTTTTGATAGGGCTAGGGTGCCGTTGTTTGAGCGGTTCAGCACCCTTTTCCATCTTCTCCATTGGGATTCTACGTGCACGCACTTGATTTTCTTTTCAGGACGTGAATGTGGTGAGCTTAGGGATGCAGGCGACCTCTCCACAACCACCCCTCCACGTGAAAAATGGCCTTAGGCTGTGGCTGGGGCAGGAGCAGGATTACCAGAATTACGCCCCAGCAATTTGTCATCACGCTTAGGAGAGGGAAGTTCTTCAAGTAATCATGACGAACCAGAACAAGCCATAATTTGGCAAGGTCTGATGAAACCATAAGTTCCAACGATAAATGGTTAGGGTTAGTAGGTTGTGGGAATACTAAACTGGTGCCAGCAGAGTGGTAACAATTACGAGCTGCCCAGCGTAATCCTTGATTACTCGATTTGATGCAAACAACGCATTGCACTGAATGCTTTGATGTACGTGTCTGTGGTGAACTACATATACCTGTCTGGACACGCCCCCTGCTGACTGCTCCTGTGGCCCCTCCCACTGACTGTGGCTTCTCCCACAGACCCCGATATAAAGGCGATTGAGGCCTGAGCCCGGCCCTCAGTCTCCAGGATGTAGTATGGTTGTTAACTACTACTTGTTCCTTCTTCTAGTCAATAAAAGCCAATATCTCGCCTTCACGTCTCAGAGAGAGTTATTGATGGTGCATCAGCGTGACAATTAAGCTAAACTTTAAACATTAGAGTAACTACTAGCTTTACATGGTAAAAAAAATGCCAAGATGTGTTACAAATTAACCTACATCCCAGCCTTCTCCCTTCCATAGGCAACCTTTCAAGATCAAGGAAGACTTGCTTCTATTCCATGTAAGTGGCTTCTGATTGGACGCTCATGGGACCTACAGTTGGGACAAGAAGTCTTGATGCGACTAGGGTTCTATTCTTTGGGAGGTTCAGTGTCTCCTTCAACCATCTCTACTGGGATCTCCATCTCCCTCGGGATCAATAAAGTATGTCTGTCTGTCTGTCTGTCTTCCCCAAGAGTGGGTATAGCGGCAAGGCAGCAGAGGTTTGAGATCAGAGTTTTCCTTCTCCTAGATGAGCCCCATCTACCCAAAGCGACTGGTTTTAAGGTCTCAATAACCCACCTTTGCCCTTTCTGCTGTCAGTAGAAACTGCTCCGCTGGGCTTAGTAGCTAAGCCGCACATGAAGGCCGTTGTCAGAGACTATTTGAGGCGTACGCCTTTGGGAGCATTTAATAGGTAGTGGGAGCTTGTCTCCATTACCACCCCCCGGCTATAACAACCTTAAGGAACCTGACTGAAATAACATACACGGATGCTGGAGGAACTCAGCAGGTTAGGAATCATCTATGGAGTGGAATAAAGAGTGGATGTTTTGGGCCGAGACCCTTCATCAGGACTGGAAATGAAGGAGGAAGAAGCCAGAAGCTGTCTGAAATGCCACTCACTTGCCCGATATCGGAAATGGAATTGGAATTGGTTTGTTATTGTCAGGTGTACTAAGGTACAGAGAAAAGATTGTCTTGTGTACTGTTCATACAGATCAAATCATTACATTGAGGTAGAAAAAGGTAAAACAACAACAATGCAGAATAAAGTGTACCAGCTACAGAGTGAGAGTGCAGTGCAGGTAAAAAAGAAAGAGGGAGGATTTGAAGTTATGGCACTACAGGACTTATTACAGCAGGGGTAGGAAATATCCTTGAGCCTGGTAGCATGTGCTTAGAAACACAGGAACATAGAAACCCACTGCACAATACAGGCCCTTTGGCCCACAAAGTTGTGCCAAACATGTCCCTACCTTAGAAATTACTAGGCTTACCATTAGCCCTCTATTTTTCTAAGCTCCATGTACCTATCCAAAAATCTCTTAAAAGACCCTATTGTATCCATCTGCACCACCGTTGCCAGCAGCCCATTCCACACACTCACCATTCTCTGAGTAAAAAACTTACCCCTGACATCTCCTCTGTACCTACTCCCCAGCACCTTAGACCTGTGTCCTCTTGTGGCAACCATTTCAGCCCTGGGGAAAAAGCCTCTGACTCTCCACACTATGAATGCCTCTCATCATCTTATACATCTCTTATCAGGTCACCTCTCATCCTCCGTCGCTCCAAGGAGAAAAGGCTGAGTTCACTCAACCTGTTCACATAAGGCATGCTCCCCAATCCAGGCAACATCCTTGTAAATCTCCTCTGCAGCCTTCCCATGGTTTCCATATCCTTCCTGTAGTGAGTGCTTTTGGGCTTTTGTATCTTTTGCCCAATGGAAGAGGGGGGAGAGGGAGTGTTCAGGGTGAGTGTACCTAGTAGAACTAACTACCAATGGCTAATGAACATACCAACTCCATCATCTCTGTGATCCTGGAAGAAACGAGAAGCATAGATTGAGTGGGCAGCCAGGGACTTTTTCCCAGGGTGGAAATGGCTCATACAGGGGGGATAACTTTAAGGTGATTGGAACAAAGTATGAGGTGATGTCAAACGTATCATTCTGTGCAAAAGTTTTAAGCACATACATATAGTTAGGGTGACTAAGACTTTTTTTCACTGTGCTGTAGTAATTTTAAGTATTGTACTGTACTGCAGCCAGAAAAAAAAACACAAATTTCGTGGTGTATGTGAGTGATGATCAGCCTGATTCTGATATGACTCAAATGACAATCAAGAGAAAATCTGCAGATGCTGGAAATCTGAACATCACACACAAAATGCTGGAGGAACTCAGCAGCCCAGGCAGCATCTATGGAAAAAACCACAGTCGATGTTTTGGGCAGAAACCCTTCGGCAGGACTGGAGAAAAGCAAAAGTCCGACATGACTCTCTGTTGTGGACTGAGAGAGGGAAGGGAGCAAGGAGAGGGGAATTGTGGTTGGGAAAAGGTGAAGCACCAGAGAGACTTTCTGTAATAATCAATCAACTAATTGTTTGGAATCAAATTACCTTGTCTGGTATCTTGGGGCTGGGTGTGTTGGTACCTGTTTGTTGCTTGATGGTTGAGGGATAATAACTGTTCCTGAACCTGGCAGTGTGAATTCTTGGGCTCCTGTACCTTCTTCCTGATGGCAGCAGTGAGAAGAGAGTGTGTCCTAGGCAGTGAGGGTCCCTGATGATGGGTGATGCTTTCCTGTGACAACGCTGCATGTAGATGTGCTCAGTGGTCGGGTTGGGGTGGGTTCTTTATCCTTAATGGACTGGGCCATATCCAGTACTTTTTGTAGGGTTTTCCATTCAAGAGCATTAGTGTTTCCATGCCAGGCTGTGATGCAGCCAGCCAGTACACTCTCCACCACACATCTACAGAAGTTTGTCGGAGTTTTGGATATCATGCCAAATCTTCGCAAGCTCTTCGGGAAGTAGTGACGCTGCAGCGCTTGCTTCATAATTGCACTTACGTGCTCTCAGAGGTAGCTTAGTAATGTTAGAGGTAGTGATTTCAACAGCTAATGGATCAGATCAAAGTTCTAAAAACATGAATGGTGGTGAGCAATGATGAGAAGTAGGGTCCCGACTTCAAAACTCAACATCCAGATTCTAATTACACTCAGCCAGCTCAACTGGACGGAATGCAATCCATTCACTCCCAATACCCCAAAACACTTTACTGTAGGTTTACGTGGACAGTCAAAGTCCAAGTCAAAGTAAATTTATTATTAAAGTATGTAAATGTCAACATACACTAGACCAAGATTCATTTTCTTGCAGGCATTCACAGTAGAACGAAGAAATACAACAGAATCAATGAAAAATGACACACAGTGACGGACAAACAATAATAACAACCAATATTCAAGGATGTTCTTCAAGTCTCTTTGCAAAATGCATTTGGACCAGTGGGTCTCCTTGACTTGCGGTCAATCAGCAGAAGGTAGAACAATAAGGAAGGCTCTGAAGACCTTGTTCCTTCACTGAGGGAAATTGGAAGGCTTCGGGAGTAAACCCTGAGGAAAAAGTCCAGAGCTGGAGTCTCTAAGGCAGTCCTATGTTGATTTCAATGCTGACTGGCAACTCCTGCGACACTGTTGGCACCAAACTGCAAAAGTCTCTGCCATTCCTTTGGGTTCATCAGATGTGTGGAGAGGAGGAGCTTGCTACATGGGCAATGGCTTGTTCTCAGCTAGGACGCAACATCCATGGTTGACCTTGACCGATGGAGGCCTCACGTCATTTCAGACAGCATTTCATACTGGACCATATTCCTATGGCGTTGGGTTCATGTACGGTGAAGGGATTTCTTTTCTTAAATGATGTCGATGGGCTGAATTGCCTTTTCCTTATTTCTTCCCTGAGGGATAGTGGCAAACCAGAGTTTTAGGGAAATTTGTACACCGCAAGGCCAATAAAACCAAAAGTTTAATTCCATGTTTATTTAATTAGCTGCATTTAAATTCCTCAGCTAACATGGTGGGATTTGAATGAGATTCTTTGGATTATTAATTCTTGCCTTTGAATCTTTGGCTTCATAATATAACTGCAGGTTAATAGGCCCACTAATTGGTAACATGCAAAGCCTGCGTTTATGGTTGCTTGAGTGAGGGGCTGGGGAGTAGTTTCCCAGCAGGGATGCGGAGGTCTGGAGAAGATGAGACCTGGCTAACTGAGAGTGGAGAATGAAAGATGTATGAATCCAGTGCTTACCCTGTTGCTACAGGCAGATCCACACTCAGAAACTCCACTGTAGGGTGGCGAACCCGTGGAATTCATTGCCACAGATGGCTTTGGAGGCCAAGTCATTGGGTGTATTTAAAGTGGAGGCTGATAGGTTCTCGGCTAGTCAGGGTGCCAAAGGTTACAGGGAGAAGGCAGGAGAGGGAAAATAAATCAGCCATGATGAAATGGTGGAGTAGACTCAATGGACTAAATGGCTTAATTCTGCTCCTATTCCTTATGGCCTTATGCTTCCAATTACCTCCGTTGCAGGCCATAGCCTCCCTCTCCAGCATGTTAAGCTGTTGTTAAGAAAGCCAAGTGCTGTTCTCCAGTACTAACTACCATGACCCCCCCACACACAAACTCACACACTCACACTCCAACACACACACAAGCTCACACACATGTACACTCACACACACTCTCCCTCTCTCTCACACAAACTCACACTCACTCTCTCACACGCACACATGCACACACCCAACACACACAAACTCATACACATGCACACTCACACACACAAACGCACACTCACTCTCTCACACACACACACACACACCCAAATTCACACACACTCACACACACAAACGCACACTCACTCTCTTTCTCACACACACACACACACCTGCATGTGCCGAGCTTTCTTGACATCAGCCTCTTGGAATCCAGCATTCCCGAGTGTCCTATTTATATCTTGTAATGCCCACTCGCTTCCTGTGTGTGTTTAGTTTGTTAAGGCACTCATATTTCCTCTCTTGTAGAGGCTCATATTTCTGCTCTCCCAAAATTCTCCCTATTCTTAGTTATTAAATCACTTTTAATGTGGTAATTGGAAATCCGATCGATATGTGGTCAGTGCCATACATCATTGTATATGCAGGACATAAAACTGCCTCTGAAAATCCCAGTTTCCTCTCTCTCGCCGAAAAACTTCCTTTTCTCCAATTCCTCACAAGTCTTTGCGATGTATGCCTGATATTGAAAAATGTTCCCAGTTCTGAGGTGTCTCTCTCCAAGAATTCACCAAGAATGAGGCACTGCAGATGCTGGGACCTGGGAGGGACTCAGTGGGTCAGGCAGCATCCATGACGGGTCTTGATCGTCAATTTCTAGACATAGATTCTGCCTGCCCTGTTGAATTTTCTCAGCTTTTTGTGTGTTGCTCCAGAATTCACCATACAAATGGACAGCTGATCCATCTTTTACCTGAAATTCCAGACCACATTACAACCTCCTCTGTGTTTTTCTATCTTAGCAACACTTGTTTGTCTTCTGAACTTGCGTTTCTCATACTTAAAGGGCTGTCCTTCCAGCCTTCCTTTAGGTTATGCATTTTCCAGTGCTAAGTATCTTCCGGCCTCATCTGGTGCATATGTGCATCTTAAGTTCCTGGGTGACTTTCAACCTCCACAGAAGCTGACTGGCCTGCTGAATCTTTGCAACATTTTCTCTTTTTATAAGTTTTAACTTCATTAGGTCAGAACAGAATACTCTATGCATGTATCCTGCCTTCCTGGCTGGCTTTCATCCTTCACAGATGCTGACTGACCTGCTGAATATTTTCAACATGCCGTGCTTTACAAGTTTTAACCTGGTTAGATCATAGCAGAATATTTTCGGGCACAGCAGAAGTCCCAGGGACGGAGTGAAATAGTCATCAGGTTATATACTTGGGGTTATAATACAGTCCTGAACATGTCACACATCAGATGGGCTCTGCATAAGGCAGCAAAGACCAGATTGTTTTGGTGACAGAACAGAAGGATTAGAACACACACTTAGTGGCCACTTCATCAAGCAACTTCCTGTACCTAATACTGAGTGTACGTCCGTGGCCTTCAGCTACTGTAGCCCATCCACGTGTTGTGGATTCAGAGATGCCCTTCTGCACACCACTGCTGTAACGTGTGGTTATTTGAGTTACTGTCACCTTCTTGTCAGTTTGTACCAGTCTGGCCATTCTCCTTTCACCTCTCTCATTAACAAGGCGTTTTTGGCCACAGAACTGTTGCTTATTGGAATTTTTTGTTTTTTGCACCATTCTTTGTAGACTGTTGTGTATGAAACTCCCAGAAGGTCAACATTTTCTAAAATACTCAAACCACCCCATCTGGCACCAGCAATCATTCTATGGTCACATACGGCACTGTGCAAAGAAGAAGAAGAATGCCCTTAACTCCTGGTGGAGTCATTGGGGCACCATCATGACAAGCTTTTTGCACTAATCTTTTGGTAATTGCTCATCATGTGGCATTTCTGTGGTATTCTCCAGAGGTCGAGTTGCTAGCTCGATGCTCAACCCAGCACGGATGGAAAGCGTGCAAGGGAGCCGGCTGGATTCGAACCCGGAGTCTAGCACTGCTGCCACTACACCGCCAGCCAGCCACTGTGCAAAAGTATTAGGTATATATATAGCTAGGGTGCCTAAGACTTTTGCACAGTACTGTAGTAATTTTAGGTATTGCACTATATTGCTGCCACAAGACAAATTTCATATGTGAGTGATGATAAGCCTGATTCTGATATGGGTCTCTTTAGTGGACCAAGAGAGGGAATCATGGTTGGGAAAAAAGGAAGGGAGAGGGGAGGGTGCGGGAAGCACCAGAGAGACATTCTGTAATGATCAATTTACAATCAACTGTATGGATCAAATGGCCTTGCCAAGAACCTCCTGACCATGTGTGAATGCTTTTATTGCTGCCACGTGATCGGCTGATTAGACATTTGCGTACAGGTGTACCTAATAAAGTGGCCTCTGAGTGTACTGCACTCAAACCAGCAAACGCAAGACCATCATTGGATTACGCAGGTCAGCGTGGATTACACTCAATATTACATGGAGACTGGTGCACTGGACAACTGAAACACCTAAAGTTCAAAGTATGTACAGGACACTGTACACTACTCTGAGATTCACTTTCTTGCAGGCATTTACAGTAGAACAGAGAAATGCAGTATAGAACCAATGAAAAACTACACACAGACTGAGAAGCAACCAGTGTACACAAGAAGACAAACTGTGCAAAAGTAAGCAAATAAACAAACAGATAAGCAGATAAACAAATTAATTAACTGATAAATAAATAATACTGAGAACTGAGTTGTAGAATCCTTGAGAGTGAGTCTGCAGATTGTGGAATCATTTCAGTGTCGTGGTGAGTGAAGTTGCCCATGCTGGTTCAGGAGCCCATTGAATCATGGGTAATTTAATTGAATAGAGCACAGGCTGGCATGTTTAATTCACAGTTTTATTTATTTATTAAGCTGTGCCACCCAGCAATCCCCTGATTTAATCCTAGCCTAATCACGGGACAATTTACAATGGCCAGTTAACCTACCAGCCCGTAGATCTTTGGACTGTGGGAGGAAACCAGTGCACCCGGAAGAAACTCACGTGGTCACGGGGAGAGCGTCCGAACTCCTTACAGGCAGCAGTAAGAATTGAAGTAAGATTGCTGGTACTGTAAAGCGTTGTGCTAACCACTACACTACCGTACCAACCCCGGATATTTGAATTACACATAGAATGAGGAAAAGACCTGACTGGATTCATGAATTTCACACATATTTAATTATGAACTGGTTAATGTGCCTGTTAACCTGGCAGAGACAGAAATGAATATAAGTGAAGCACACAAAATGTCCGGCAGTGTTACGGAGGAGAATAAACAATTGATGTTTATTGGGAGGCAGGGTTTGAGGGTCGGCACAACATTGTGGGCCGAAGGGCCTGTAATGTGCTGTACTATTCTATGTTCTATGTTCTATGTTTCAGGCCAAGATCCTTCATCAGGACAGGAAAAGAGAGGGACAGAAGCCAGAATAAGGAAGTGGAGGGAGGGAAAAAGTACAAGCTGACAATTGAGAGGTGAAGCCAGCTGAGGGGGGAAGATGAGTGGGTGAAAGAGGAGGGAATGAAGCTGTATAACAAGAGGAGGGCAGAAGAATCTAATAAGAGGGAACTGTGGACCATGGAATAAAAGAGAGGAGAAGGGGAACCAGATGGCCGTGAGAAGAGAACAGGTGAGAAGGGAATAGAAAAAGAGAGAAGGAAGGAGGGAAGAGTGATTATCGGAAGTTAGGGAAATCGATATTCATGCCATCAGATTGGACACTACCCAGAGAGAATATAAGGATTTGTTCCTCCAACCAGAGTTTGGCCTCATTGTGGCAATAGAGAAAGCAATGGATAGACATAAGACCATAAGACATTGGAGCAGAATTAGGCCATTCAGCCCATCGAGTCTGCTCTACCATTCCATCATGGCTGATTTATTATCCCACTCAATCTCATTCTCCTGCCTTCACCCAGAAACTTTTGACATCCTTACTAATCAAAAACTTATCAGCCTCTGCTTTAAACTCATAGGGTGCCATAGTAGTGTAGCAGTTAGTGTGATGCTATTATAGTTTGGGGCATTCCAGAGTTCAGAACTCAATTCCAGCACTGTCTATAAGAAGTTTGTACTTTCTCCCTGTGGTTGTGTGTGGGTTTCCTCCAGGTGCTCTGGTTTCCTGCCACAGTCCAAAGATGTAACAGGTAGTTAATTGGCTATTGTCAATTGCCCTGTGATTAGGCTTGTGTTAAATAATAGAATTGCTTAGTAGTGTGGCTCTATGGGCGGGAAGGGCCTATTCTATTCTGTATCTCTAAAAATATAAAATAAAAATATAAAAATACCCAATAACTTGGCCTCCGCAGCCAACTGTGTCAATGAATTCCACGGATTCACCAGTCTCCGGCTAAAGAATTTCCTCATCTCTGTTCTAAAGGGACGTCCATCTATTCTGAGGCTGTGCCCTCTGGTCCTGGACTCGCCCACTACAGGAAACATCCTGTCCGAGTTCACTCTATCTAGGCCTTTCAATATTTCATAGGTTTCAATGAGATAATCTCTCCCCCCCACTTCATTCTTCTAAATTCCAGTGAGTACAGGCCCAGAGCCATCAAACACTTGTCATACATTAACCCTGTCATTCCTGGGATTATTCTCATGAATTGCTTTGGACCTGCTCCAATGTCAGCACATCCATTCTTAGATAAGGGGCCAAAGCTGCTAATAATATTCCAAGTAGGGTCTGAGCAATGCCTTATAAAGCCTTGGCAATACCTCCTTTACTTCAATATTCTAGTCCTCTTGAAATGAATGATAACATTGCATTTGTCTTCCTCGCCACCAACTCAGCCTTCAAGTTAACCTTCAGGGACTCCTGCGCGAGGACTGACAAATTCATTTGCACCCTTGATTTCTGAATTTACCCCCGCTTAGAAAACAATCTCCGCCTTTATTCCTTCTACCAAAGTGCACGACCATACACTTCCCTGCACCGTATTCCAGCTGCCACTTCTTTGCCCCTTCTCCCAACCGGTTGATGTCCTTCTGCAGACTCCCTGCTTCCTCAGGATCACCAGCCCCTCCACATCGTCTTTGCTCTGAGAGCTTCGACTTGTCACTCCACGAGGTTTACTCTTCCCTGCACTGAACTGTGGCTGTGGTCTACATCTATCACAGTGTGAACGCACTTTTGTTAACTTCAGTTCTGAATCCTATTTGCTTACTTCTATCGCTTGCTCGCGTTTTTTCCTTTCTTTTTTCTCTGTTTGACATTCTTCTTTTGGTTTTAAAGGGTTGTATTGGGTTTCTTTGTTTTGTAGCTGCTTGTAAGGAGATAGAACCATAGAACCATTGAACACTACAGCACAGTACAGGCCCTTCAGCCCTCCATGTTGTGCTGACCCATATAATCCTTAAAAAAAAGTACTAAACCCACACTACCCCATAGCCCTCCATTTTTCTTTCATCCATGTGCCTGTCCAAGAGGCTCTTAAATACCCCTAATGTTTTAGCCTCTACCACCATCCCTGGCAAGTCATTCCAGGCACTCACAACCCTAGGTGTAAAAAACTTATCCCTGATGTCTCCCCTAAACTTCCCTCCCTTAATTTTTGTACATATGCCCTCTGGTGTTTGCTATTGGTGCCCCGGGAAACAGGTACTCGCTATCCATCCTATCTATGCCTCTCATAATCTTGTAGACCTCTATTAAGTCCCCTCTCATTCTTCTATGCTCCAAAGAGAAAAGTCCCAGCTCTGCTAACCTTGCTTCATATGACTTGTTCTCCAAACCAGGCAACATCCTGGTAAATCTCCTCTGCACCTTCTCCATAGCTTCCACATCCTTCCTATAATGAGGTGACCAGAAATGAACACAATACTCTTGATGAATCGCTTGGTTGTATGAAATATACATACTTTAATAATAATACTGCAAGTCGTCCACAGACTTGGCCACAAAGCCATCAGTTCAGCCGTCCAAATCACTGACATATAACATGAATAGAAGCTGCTCCAGCACTGGCCCGTAGAGGAACACTGCTAGTCACCGGCAACCAATCAGAAAATTTGTCTTTGTTTCCACTCTCTGCGTTCTTCCAATCCTGGGTAGCCATCAGGAGATCGTACCTTTGGTGGCAGACAGAGAGAAGGTACGTGACAAACTGATCGCCCAGTCTCTGCTGGGTCTCACTGATCTGGACCCACACCAGGAGCATCGGGTACAATAGATAACCCCGACAGGCTCACAGGTGAAGTGTTGCTTCACTTGGAAGTGTTCCGTATTAATAAGACCATAAGACATAGGAACAAAATTAGGCCATTTGGCCTAATCGTGTCTGCTCCGCCACTTCATCATGGCTGATCCATTTCCCTCTCAGCCCCAATTCCTGCATACCCAACGACCCGGCCTCCACAGCCAGCTTTGGCAATAAATTCCACAGATTCACCACTCCCTGGCTAAAGAAATTCCTCCTCATCTCCATTCTAAGAGGATGTCCCTCTATTCTGAGGCTGTGTCCTCTTAACTTCTCTCACCAAAGGAAACATCTTCTCCACATCCATGGATTTCAATGAGATCGCCCCTCATTCCTCTGAATTCCATTGAGTACAGGCCCAGAGCCATCAAACACTCCTCATATGATAAGCCCTTGAATCCTGGAGTCATTTTTGTGAACCTCCTTAATGTCAGCACATCTTAGAATGAGGGGCCCAAAACCGCTTACAATACTCCAAGTGAGGCCCCACCAGTGCTTTATAAAGCTTCAACATGACATAATTTGAAAGTTTGATTGATATGAATGTTCTTCTGGTATAATTTGGTAACATAAATTTGTATCTATTGGTAAATCCGTGCAACGGCATTTTTTCAACCTCCGTTTCTCATTTCTCTTGAGCCTCCATGTCATATGTGTGTGTTCTGTCTGGATTTAATCCGACCATATATGGATTACAGCCACTAAATCCTGCTAGCTAATACTGTTGCCTCTGTCAGGGTCTGTTGGAATCAACAGTGACTATTCTGGGAAAAAAAAATTCCAGTTTGGAGAAGATAGTCCTTGTTTCCTTTGGAAGCAATAAATCTGATGGAGGCCTTCAACATTTTTAAGGAAATGGAGGGAGGTGGTTTGGACAAGTTATTCGTTGTGGCAAAGGATTCAAGTACACAAGTTAAAAGTTGGAAACTAGGCACAGGAAGTCAGACAGAATTTATTTAACTCAGATATGCTGTAAATGTGGACGAAGCCAGCACTATAACCCGTTAAATTAGGTATGATGGTTACTTCAAGAAAAGTTGGATGTGTTTCTGAAGAGATGGTATTTACAGATATGGGGACAGCTGCAGCTCTATCGGCTGATGATGGTATAGCCATGAAGAATCTGATGGCTTTCTTGTGTTTAAATAAAATTCAGGTTGTTTTTAATTTGCTTGTCTACTTGCAAACTTGGACTATTCAATAGCAGACTTTGGTGTGGTCTAGTGCTGGAGATGGTTTCTGATATATATAAAAAAAACATGCAACATCTGCTGTGTGGGAGTTCATTATGTTAATCCTGAGTTCACTTAGCTCTCTAATGGGTTTCTACTCCTACACTCAATCTCATTCTCTTTCTGGTGAATTGCGTGGCTCACTCCAGCCGTGTTTGTCTAAGGATTGTGCTGATTATTTGGCAGTGTCTAGGAGCTTTGTTTTGGGAAAATTGCCCAGGGAATGCTGAGCACTGCAGATTTTTTAGTGAAACCACCACCAATGATATGGAGGTGGGCTGGTCTCCTGGGACAGATGGGGCTCGAGAACTGCCGCGATGAACTCCGATATCTGTGGAAGAACAGAATAAACAGCGTGAATAAACTGGTGCTCCTTCACCATATGTGCTTGGTGGTTTGACATTTTAGCCTGGTGCGCGACACACAATATTAAGCCATTGGTATACTGGGTTCTTGCTAAGGTCTGCTGCTAATGTCCGCTCCTTGCACTGGAGGGATCCTAAAGTTACTGCAAGAGACCAGCTCCACACCGCAGACCCCACATTCAGTCTACCCGGTGTAGTGACTGGGTTCTCAATGTGGCATGGTTGACTAAGCTGCAGGGTTATTTCAATATAATCATATTACACTTTGGAAGACCAAACACAAAGGCAGAAGATAGGGTTAATGGCCTGGCTCTTAGCAGTGTGGAGGAACAGAGGGATCCTGGGCACCCTAAACTGGGCGATCTTTCATTCCTTCTGTTACGGTTATTATTCTACAGATTTTTTTTTGCGTATGCTCGCAAGAAAGTGGGCAGCGTAGTGGTTAGCACAATGCTTTACAGCGTGGGTGACCTGGGTTCCATTCCTGCCGCTGCCTGTAAGGAGTTTGTACATTCTCTCCTTGACTGTGTGGGGTTTCCTCCAGGTGCTCCCACAGTCCAAACGCATACCGGTTGGTAGGTTAATTGATTATTATAATTCTCCCGTAATTAGGCTCTGGTTAATAAACATAGAAACGTAGAAAACCTACAGCACAATACAGGCCCTTCAGCCCACAAAGCTGTGCCGAACATGTCACTACCTTAGAGATTACCTAAGAGATTATCTATTTTTCTAAGCTCCATGTACCTGTCCAGGAGTCTCTTAAAAGTCGCTATTGTATCCGCCTCCACCACTGTCGTCGGCAGCCCATTCCGCGCACTCACCACTCTCTGCGTAAAAAGCTTACTCCTGACATCTCCTCCGTATGTACTTCCAAACACCTTAAAACTGTGCCCTCTGGTGCTGGCCATTTCAGTCCTGGGAAAAAGCCTCTGACTATCCACACGATCAATGCCTCTCATCATCTTGTACACCTCTATCAGGTCACCTCTCATCCTCCACTGCTCCATGTAGAAAAGGCCGAAATTCACTCAACCTGTTCTCATAAGGCATGCTCCCCAACCCAGGCAACATCCTTATAAATCTCCTCTGCACTCTTTCTATGGTTTCCACGTCCTTCCTACAGTGAGGTGACCAGAACTGAACACAATACTCCAGAGTCCTATATAGCTGTAACATTACCTCTCAGCTCTTAAACTCAATGCCACGGTTGATGAAGGCCAATGCACCGTATGCCTTCTTAACCACAGAGTCAACCTGCACTGCAGCTTTGAGTGTCCTCTGGACTCGGACCCCAAGATCCCTCTGATCCTCCACACTGCCAAGAGTCTTACCATTAATACTATATTCTGCCATCATATTTGACCTACCAAAATGAACCACCTCACACTTATCTGGGTTGAACTCCATCTGCTTTAAATCACGGGGTGACAGGGCTGCACAGCCTGAAGGGTGGGAACGGCCTATTCCACGCCGTATTCCATAAATAAATAAAAATTGATCTTAGGGTTGTAAATGGTGACATACATGTACTTCGATAATAAATTCATGTCGAACTTTGAACTTTGATCTCTCAAGGCAGAGGTGGAGTGAACAGCCCGAGGCTTTCTCCCCAGGGCAGAAGTGGAAGGCATGATTTCAAGGTGATTGGAGGAAAACATGGGGAGGGGGAATGAAATGGCAACACAAAGAGTGTTGAGTGCATGGAACGGGCTGCCAGGGCATTTGAGGAACTCTTAGATAGGCACACGGATGATAGAAAAATGGAGGGCTATGTGAGAGCAAAGGGTTAGAATGAGTTTAGAGTAGGTCAAGAGGTCAGCACAACATCATGGGCCAAAGGGTCTGTACTGTGCTGTAGTGCTCTATGTTCTAATTCCATAGACAATAGACAATAGGTGCAGAAGTAGACCATTCGGCCCCTCGAGTCTGCACCGCCATTCTGAGATCATGGCTGATCATTCACTATCAATACCCAGTCCCTGCCTTGTCCCCATATCCCTTGATTCCCCTATCCATCAGATATCTATCTAGCTCCTTCTTGAAAGCATCCAGAGAATTGGCCTCCACCGTCTTCCGAGGCAGTGCATTCCACACCTCCACAACTCTCTGGGAGAAGAAGTTTTTCCTCAACTCTGTTTTAAATAACTGACCTCTTATTCTCAATCCATGCCCTCTGGTACTGGACTCTCCCAACATCTGGAACATATTTCCTGCCTCAATCCTATCAAATCCTTTAATTATCTTAAACGTTTCAATCAGATCCCCTCTCAATCTCCTCAATTCCAGTGTGTACAAGCCCCATCTCTCCAATCTCTCTGCGTAAGACAGCCCTTCCATCCCAGGAATCAACCTAGTGAATCTACGCTGCACTTCCTCAAATGCCAGAATGTCCTTCCTTAAACCTGGAGACCAAAACTGTACACAATATTCCAGGTGTGGTCTCACCAGGGCCCTGTACAAATGCAAAAGGACATCCTTGCTCTTGTACTCAATTCCCCTTGTAATAAAGGCCAACATTCCATTTGCCCTCTTCACTGCCTGTTGCACTTGCTCATTCACCTTCATTGACTGATGAACTAAGACTCCTAGGTCTCTTTGCATTTCTCCCTTACCTAACTCTACACTGTTCAGACAATACTCTGCCCTCTTGTTCCTGCTTCCAAAGTGGATAACTTCACATTTATTCACATTGAATGACATCTGCCAAGTATCTGCCCACTCACCCAGCCTATCCAAGTCTCCCTGTATTCTCCTAACGTCCTCTTCGCATGTCACACTGCCACCCAGTTTAGTAACGTCAGCAAACTTGCTGATATAGTTTTCAATGCCCTCATCTAAATTGTTGACATAAATCGTAAAGAGCTGAGGTCCCAATACAGAGCCCTGTGGTACCCCACTAGTCACCTTCAGCCAGTCCGAGAAACACCCATTCACTGCTACCCTTTACTTTCTATCTGCCAACCAGTTTTCCATGTTATCCATGTTGAAACCCTGCCCCCCAATGCCATGAGCTCTGATTTTACTCACCAATCTCCTATGTGGCACCTTATCGAATGCCTTCTGAAAATCTAGGTACACTACATCCACTGGCTTACCCTCGTCTAACATCCTCAAAAAACTCCAACAGATTAGTCAAGCATGATTTGCCCTTGGTAAATTCATGCTGGCTCGGCCTAATCCTATTACTGCCATCAAGATATGCCACTATTTCATCTTTAATAATGGACTCAAGCATTTTCCCCACGACTGACGTTAGGCTAACAGGGCGATAGTTCTCCATTTTCTCCTTCCCTCCCTTCTTGAAAAGTGGATAACATTAGTCACTCTCCAATCTTCAGGAATTGATCCTGAATCTAAGGAACATTGGAAAATGATCACCAATGCATCCGCAATTTCCTGAGCCACCTCTTTTAGAACCCTCGGATGCAGACCATCTGGACCCGAGGATTTATTAGCCTTCAGTCCTATCAGTCTACTCATCACAGTTTCTTTCCTAATGTCAATCTGTTTCAATTCCTCTGATATCTTATGACCCTGGCCCATCCATACATCTGGGAGATTGCTTGTGTCCTCCCTGGTGAAGACAGATCTAAAGTACGCATTAAATTCTGTTGCCATTTCCCTGTTTCCCATAACAATTTCTCCCAATTCATTCTTCAAGGGGCCAACATTGTTCTTAACTATCTTCTTTTTCTTCATATAGCTAAAAAAGCTTTTGCTATCCCCTTTTATATTCCTGGCTAGACTGAGCTCATACCTGATTTTTTCTCTCCATATTGCTTTTTTAGTTAAGATCTGCTGTTCCTTAAAACTTTCCCAATCATCTGTATTCCCACTCATCTTAGCCCTGTCATACTTCTTTTTCTTTAATGCTATACAATCTCTGACTTCCTTTGTCAACCACTGTGGCCCCTTCCCCCTCTTTGAATCCTTCCTTCTCATTGGAATGAACTGCTTTTGCATCTTTTGTATTATCCCCAAGAATATCTGCCACTGCTTTCCTGCCAGGGCATCCGCCCATTTAACTTTGGCCAGCTCTTCCCTCATGGCTCCGTAGGGGGGCAATCAGTCCATTATCTTCTTGCCCCAATAGTTTTCCCTGTAACCTCTCATTCCCACTTCATCTCCCCAGCAAACCCCAGAATCTGATATCCACCTACAACTTACTGCGGCAAATTGCCCCACCAACACGCACACGCCGTTGTGATGCGGAAGGAGAATTGGAGTGCCTGGAGGAAAACCAGTGGGCTCACAGGGAGAAGTTGTGGGCTCCAGAACATCCGAGATCCAAGTTCAAAGTCCAAAGTAAAATTATGGTCAAAGTACATACAGAATATGTCACCATATATAACCCTGAGATGCGATTTCAGTAAGAACCGTAACAGAATCAATGAGGGACTGCACGCAACAGGACGGGCGGACAAACAATCAACATGCCAATGACAATAACGAAAGAAATAATAATATTAAGTAAGCAATAAATATCGAGAATATGAGATGAAGAGTCCTTGAAAGTCCTAGGGTGTGGGATCAGCTCAGTGATGGGGTGCTTAAGTTGAGTGAAGTTGTCCCCTTTGGTTGAGGGGTCGTAACTGTTCCTGAAATTGGTGGTGTGAGGCCTGAGACTCCTGCACCTTTTTCCTGTTGGCATCAGCGAGAAGCAGTGGGGTTGAACCTGGTTCGCTGGAGCAGTGATGCAGCAGATCTACCAACTGCACGACTGTGCCAACCACCTCCCCCACCACACACTCACAGGCACACATTAACATCTCTCTGACCTCCCGGACTGCAGACACAAATCAGGGGCAGGGTAAACCATTGTAAGCTCTACCTTTCCCACCATTTCACAAGATCAGGGCTGAACTAACTGCGACTTCAACTCTTCATTTCCACATTTTGCCACAATTTTTCACCCCCTCGCTTTTCAATATTTATTTATCCCATCTTAAACATGCTTTAATATTCTTCCACCATTGTTTGAGGAAGATTTTGAAAGATCCATGACTGTCCGAGAGAAAATACTTTGACTCTTCAAAGATTCAAAGTATATTTATTATCAAAGTATTTATGCAGTATACTGACCATGTGATTCGTCTCCCCCACAGACAGCCACAAAACAAAGAAACAACATGGAACCTGTTCGAAGAAAAACATCACCCCCCATGCTCAAAAAAGCATTGTGCAAATGGCAAAAAGAAAGAGCAATCGATACAGAATGTTCTGTCTTAAAAGGATGACCCCCTTCTTTTTAATCAAAGTTGGAACCTGGTGCCTTTCCGATCTTTGCAGCCATTGTCATCCCATACTCAGACTACAGATAACAAAACCCTAGAGATAACCATTAACCTATCAGATCTCCAGATTCAATTGGCCTGACACCTGCTAAAGAAAACAAAAGTTTCTGGGAAAATACTGAAACAACTGCACCGTAATTGCTGGAAAATTCACTGAACAATTTACATCTATTTGGGTGTGTTGGGGCAGATCGGTCGGCAACCTTGCCACTTCAGCATTTTGTCCGCTTTTTTTACAAGGCTGAGGAACTAGCTTGACACTCAATACAGCACAGATGGAAAGCATGCAAAGAGCTGGCCGGATCTGAACCCAGGACCACTTGCCTCGAAATCCAGTGTTGATGCCACTACATCACCGGCCAGCCATCTATATAGGTGATCATATAAAAATACAAACTATAAGAAAGCTAGACTACAAGGTACCAATTCTGCCCCCTAATCCAACAACAGAAAGCTCCAATTCTAGATTTCTTCACACAAAGAAACATCCTCTCCACATCCACCCTGTCAAGACTTCTCTAGACTTCATATGTTTCCTCTAAATTCCTCTTCCGAATTTCTCAAGCTCAGCCTATCCACTGTTTCCTCAGAATACAATCCACCCATTCCAGGTATTAAGCATTGTCTGACACATCTGCACCAACTTTTAAACGTGCAAACTAATCTTTTGTTCTGTATAACTGTGCTATCTTGTATTGCTCCCTGAGTGGCCTCTTCTACTTTTCTGGGACCAGATTGGAGGGCCACTTCGCCGAGCACCTTCACTCTGTCTGCCACAACTGCCCGAGTCTCCCGGTGGTTCCCATTCCCTGTTCTCACACTGACATGTCTGTCCATGGCCTACTCTACTGCCACGAAGAGGACAAACACAGGTTGGAGGAGCAAAACTTCACATTCCGTCTTGGTCGTCTCCAACCTGATGGCATGAACATTGGTTTCTCAAACTTCAAGCAACCCTCTCCTCTGTTTCCCCACCCCACTCCCTCTTTGTTTTCCCTCATTCTGGTGGTGCTCTCACCCCATCTCTCCCCCCCCTCCACCACCCATCCAACCTGCTGATCATCTCTGTCTTGTTTGCCACCTCTTGCTCTTTATTCCATGGTCTACTGTTCTGTCCTATCAGGATCCTTCTTCTTCTGCCTTTTACCTCTTCCACCAATCACCTCCCAGCTTTTCACATCATTCCCTTTCACCACCCCTCCCCCACCCACCCACCCTCTCCCTCATGGGGACATACCTGTGCCCCTTCCCTTCTCCTGAATGTTCCCTCTACTTTGTAATGACCAGTGTGCATAAAAATCTTGTGCTGTGTCATTTTTTTTTTGCCCGGTGACAACAAGTGTACTCTGAATAATTTCGTTAACACAATCAATACAAGTAAGCCAGTTTTAAAATCTACACAGAAATCATCACAAACTCCATGTTGTCAACAGAAACCGGCAAAGGAAATGTGATTGTGGACGATCGTGAAAAATACTTAATATGCTAACGAGGTAGATGACGACAACCTTTTGTGTGCAGTTTAAATTCCTTTGGGTGCTAGTGGCAAAAGATGTGTGCACGTGACATGAACACACCTTAGAGGGAACATTGCTTCTCCCGCCTTTTTATTCTGGCTTCTGCCCCCTTCCTTTCCAATTCTGATGAAGGGTCTTAGCCCAGATGGTGACCATTCATTTCCCTCTATAGATGTTGCCTGACTTGCTGAGTTCCTCCAGCGCTTTATGTGTGTGCTTAAACAAAAACTGTTTATTTCACTGATGTTCCATCAGACTCCACAATCTTCAGCCTTTTGCCTCTTCCAACTCTCACCTCCCAGCCTCTTCCCCCCTACCCCTACCCACCTTGCCCCTCACCTATCAACTTGGGTGCCTGTAGTCTTTCCCCTCCTCTCCCACCTTCTTAATCTGGCTTAATTTCCCCTACCTTTCTAGTCCTAATGAAAGCTTTCAGCCTGAAATGTTGACGGTTTGTTTCTCTCCATAGATGCTGCCTACTCCAAGCAAACCCACCTTGTTGTTGGGTTCGGAGGCTCGTGTGTCTCGATGACCCGGAGAGCTATGTTGGCTGGAGTCGGGGCTTTATGCTTTGGCTCTTGGTAGAGTCACCCATGGAAAACAGGTCAAAGGGCAGAGGCCAGACTGAGAGTGGTCCACGGGTCCTCCAGGTTCAGGGGTACAGCTCAGGGCCAACAACCCCGGCTAGTAAAACAAAATTGTTATGGAAACAACAATGAAGGATCCTTCTACATCTGAGTGTGTGACAGTATTCCCTAGTCTCCACCCAGGATTTGCATGACTGACAGTAGTGAAAACCGAGAGGAAGCTACTGACAAGATGAAGGAAGCCCTGATCACCGCCAGAGATGGAGGACCTTCATTGTTGCCCTAAACGCCAGTGGCACGGTGGACGATAACAACAGACACTGCCAGACTTACTGAGTTTCTCCAGCATTTTATATGCGCCGCTCTTGTGGAGCATTTTGTTGTGGAATTATTTATTCTGTTGACCACCTTGTCCATTCTGTCTGACACCAAGAAAAGGACCCTCTCCACCTTCCGTGACTAGGAGTTTGTCCAAGAACCTCTAACCCTTCGACAAGCTCCCTCTTCGTCATTGATGGCCCAGAGTTATTCTAAGAGCCTCTAAACCTTGATTAAGGTCCCCCTCCACCTGGATTTCTCTACCGATTTCCCAGTCAACTTCTTAAAAATTGCCAGAGGTTTTGGGGCAAGCTCCCAAACATTCCTAATACTGTGCCCTCTCTTCAGGACCGGGAAGGAGGGAGCTGGCTCACTGGCTCCATCCTGTGGCTCAGGCTGCACACAGCAGGGCAAGTTGAACCTGTAAAACTGGAGGTGAGCAGCTGAGCAGGGAAAAGCAAGCCAACATTTTGAATCAATAAAGAGATTTTTAATTGGCACTGTACAGAGTCTCTAAGGCCAGATCTGCTGCATGCAATTTCTTTAGCTGCAGAGGAATTTGACCTTGGAATGTCCAAACCTGAGTAAATTTGGATTTTGCCTTGCCTGTGAAATATCCTCCAGGGGGTGGTCTGTTACCACCGCGGTCTTACAGCAAAGCATCACTTTAAACTTTAATAAAAAAGGATTTTTTTTTTTGTTTCCTTGGCCAATTTTCTCCTCTGCTCTCCAGTGAAGCTTGCTGGGAAACATTCCCGAAGGTCCCGCCAGCAACCCCCCCACCCACCTCTCCCCAACTCAAGTGGGTCCGCTGTTGATAAGAGATGACAGGCAGCGTGCCACGATCTGATCGTGCCCCGTCCGATCTCAGCGTGGATGGCTTTCCAGCCCGGTACTGAGAGAGCGGGTCATGGTTCCTTCTGTCTCCAGCCCACAGCTACCAAGGCCCTGCGTTCGGGCTTCGGCCGAGACTTGTCGCCCTGGCGACTCCCTGGCTCGTACAGTGCTGGGGCTAGGCTCAGTGGAAGCTTCCCCAACACCCGCACTCCGAGAAAGCCAGAAAGTATTTACGGTTGTTGGTGTATCAGCCCGTTTTGAATAACAATGGAGCTCTCAATATTTTTTTCAGATCGAGGAAAGGCACAAAGCCAGCAATATATCTACAGATCTCGGCTAAATGGATTACAGCTTGGCTCTGACATAATCTGAAGTTGGGTTGGGTAGCCAGATGACTCCCCCCTGTTCCCACCATCTTCTAGGAATTGTAATCCTGTCCCGCTTGGAGGTAGGGTGCGGGGGTGAGTGTTCCTATTGAATATTGAAAGGCCCAGATAGGGTGGACATGGGGAGGATGTTTGAGGGAGACCAGGGCCAGAAGACACAGCCTCAGAATAGTGGGACTTCCCTTTAGACAATAGACAGTAGGTGCAGGAGTAGGCCATTCGGCCCTTCTAGCAAGCACCGCCATTCACTGTGATCATGGCTGATCAGACACAATCAGTACCCCGTTCCTGCCCGCTCCCCATATCCCTTGACCCCGCTATCTATAAGAGTATCTTTAGAACAGAGGTAAGGAGGAATTTCTTCAGCTGGGAGGTGGTGAACCCGTGGAATTCATCACCACAGACGGCTGTGGAGGCCAAGTCATAGGGTATATTTAAAACGGAGGTTGATAGGTTCTTAATTAGTAAGGGTGTCAAAGGTTTCGGGGAGAAGGTAGGAGAATAGGGTTTGAGGAGGATAATTAATCAGCAATGGCAAAGTAGACTTGAAGGGTTGAATGGCTTAATTCTTATGTGCTATGGTAATCATTCATACGTACGCCTGTTGAGCATGGCACAGGCATGTAGCGGATGGCATGATGCTTTACAATGCCATCTCTTGGGGTTCACTTCTCTGTCGCTGCCTGAAAAGAGTTTGCACGTTCTCCCTGTGAACGGGCAGGTTTCCTCCGGGTACCCTGGTTTCCTCCTGCGTTCCAAAGGCGTGCAGGCCCGTGGGGCTGAGGAAGTTGTGAGCACGCTACGTCGGTGCCAGGAGCATGGCGGAACTTGCGGGCTGCCCCCAGCACGCACTCGGGCTGCGCTCGGCGTTGACGCAAACGTTGCATGTGACTGAATGTCGCGATTAACGTGTGAAAAATCAAACTAATCTGTCCTTAAGCTCTTTGATAACAGCAGCAACGCTTAGGTTTCGGCATCAGTGACATGACTACACTCTCCACGAAGTGATATTAGACCAAAACGTGATGGCGCTGGGCTCTCCGGGGCAGAAGATTCCGAAATGTCGCGAAGCTGTGAGAGGTGATGTTCCTCCTCATCTCTGTCTGAAGCAGGCAGGGGAATGTTCTCTCAGCGTACAACATGCCATGTCACTCCCTTTCAGAACGCCATATGTTTGACCTAAGTCAACTCTTTTTCCTCTAGATTCCCAGGCTGCTCAGATTTTCTGCATAAGATTTTCGTCCAAAGAATTAACCTTGTTAATTTTCTCTTTACTGCTTCCAATGCAAGTAGGTCCTTCCTTAAAATTAAGTCTATCTGGACAAATTGTACTTGCAACGTCAAAATGCTGGAGATGGTGTCACAAATCCTGATGACAGGTCTCACCCCAAAACTTTGGCCCCTCCGTGGATGCTGCATGATCTACTAAGTTCCTCTAGCATTTTGTTCAAATTCAAATTTATTGTCATTTGTCTGATGATGGTGGTCCATCACGTCTGACAAGGACAGGAAACCAGTGCAGGAAAGCTTTTGAAGTGGAAAAACCATGGAACTGGGGCAGTTCCACTCTCTCGACCTCAGGATGCAGATCCGGTGGTACAAACAAGCACCACAAACTGGAGTCTTCCTTGTTTGCAATGGATGACCATGACGTCTTCTGTGTCTTGTCAAACCCTTCATTCTCTTCAGAGCGTTGCAGTGCCGCCTTCCTGGCTGTCGGGTCTCACTGTCGATCTCAGCCGCCTAGTTTGCATGCTGGGACAGGTATGTCCCAGACTCACTGGGGTGTGAGGCTGGTCTAGCCCACCCGTCGAAGTGGCGTACCGGGGTGTGGCCGCTGTCACATGCAAACAGCTACTTGGAGCCACAGGTGAGAGCTACGTGTCCGGTGGGGACAAAAGGGAAGTGAGCTGTCCTAGAATGCACGTGACAAGCCCCTTCCCCAGTGCTAACAATGTTCCTCTGGATCTTTGTTCACCCAAAAAAACATCTATCACATGCAGCACATAAAGCAAAAATATTCCCACAAACACGGCGGTTTTCACTATCCTCTGCAGGGCCTTAGAGTCCAATTCCTTGCAGTTTCCATACCACTCAATGGTGCAGCCAGACAGGACACTCTTGATGGAGGTCCTGTAGAAAGTTGTTAGAAGTGGGGTGGAGAGCCTTGCACGCCTCATTCTCCTCACAAAGTGTAGATATTTTGTGTGTGCTACTCTGGATTTCCAGCATCTGCAGAATCTCCTGTGCTCATTATAAAGGGGAGTGCTGAAAATACGCTGCTGATTCTAATGAAACTTCATTGACCTGAATCAAAATCAGAATCAGGTTTAATATCACCACCATATGTTGTGAAACTTGTTAACTCTGTGGCAGCAGTACATAATATTAGAGGGAAAAAAGGACAAGAATTACAGTAAATATATATCTGGTGCCTATAAAGAGTATTCACCACCCTCTTGGAAGTTTTCATGTTTTATTGTTTTACAACATTGAATCACAATGGATTTAATTTGGCTTCTTTGACACTGATCAACAGAAAAGACTCCTGTATCAAAGCAAAAACAAATTTCTACAAATTGGTCTAAATTTATCACAATTATTAAACACAAAATAATTGATTGCATAATTACTCACCCCCTTCAGGTCAGTGTTTAATAGATACAGTTTTGGCAGCAATTACCAAAATGTCTGTGTGAATAGGTCTTTGTCAGCTTTGCACATTTGGACACTGCAATTTTTCCCCATTCTTCTTTACAAAACTGCTCAATCTCTGTCAGATTACACGGGGACCGCGAGTGAACAGCCCTTTTCAAGTCCAGCCACAAATTCTCAATTGGATTGAGGACTGGACTCTGACTTGGCCACTCTAGGATATTAACTTCATTGTTTTTAAGCCAATTCTATGTAGATTTGGCTTTCTGCTTGGGGTCATTGTCTTGCTGGAAAACAAATCTTCTCCCAGGATGCAGTTCTCTTGCAGACTGCATCAGATTTTCCTCCAGGACTTGTTGTTTGTTTGTATTTTGTTGTATCCATTTTTACCCTCTACTTTCACAACACTTCCAGTGCCTGCTGCAGTGAAGCATCCCCACGGTATGATGCAGCCACCACCATGCTTCATGGTAGGGATGGTGTAATTTTGATGATGTGTAGTGGTTGGCTTAACAGTAGCTTTCTCTTTGCCACTTTCTGTGACTGGTGAAACACCCGGGCAACAGTTGTTGTATGCCCAGTCTCTCCCATCTCAGCCACTGAAGCTTGTAACTCCTCCAGAGTTGTCATAGCGGCTTGGCGGCTTCTCTCACTAGTCCCCTTCTTGCACGGTCACTCAGTTTTTGAGGATGCTCTAGGCAGATTTACAGCTGTGCCATATTCTTTCCAGTTCTTGATGATTAATTTAACTGTACTCCAAAGGATATTCAGTGACTTGGACATGTTCTTGTATTCATCTCCTTATTTGTGCTTTTCAGTAACCTTTCAGCAGAGTTGCTTGGAGTGTTCTTTTGTCTTCATGGTGTAGTTTTTGCCAGGATACTGACTCACCAGCAGTCGGACCTTCCAGATACAGGTGTATTTTTACCACAATTGATTGAAACACCTTGACTGCACACACGTGATCTCAGTTTAACTATTTAAGTGACTTCTAAAACCAATTGCTTGCACCATTGATGATTTGGTGTGTCATATTAAAGGGGGTGAATACTTACGCAATCAATTATTTTGTGTTTTATATTTGTAATTAATTTAGATCTCTTTGTAGAGATCTGTTTTCACTTTGACATGAAAGAGTCTTATTTCTGTTGATCAGCGTCAAAAAAAGCCAAATTAAATCCATTGCGATTCAATGTTGTAAAACAATAAAACATGAAAACTTCCAAGGGAGGGGGGGCGTATTTTTATAGGCACTGTATATTAAATAGTTAAATTAAAGAAGTAGTGCAAAAATAAAAAAGGTAGTGAAGTCAAGTTGATGGGTTCAATGCCCATTCAGAAATCAGATGGGAAGAAGCTGTTTCTGAGTTGTTGACGGTGTGCCTTCCAGATCCTGTACCCCCTTCCTGATGGTAGCAATAAGAAGAGGGTATGTTTTGGGTGATAGGGGTCCTTAATGATGCTTACCTCTTTTCTGAGGTGCCACCCCTTGGAGATGTCCTGGATGCTACAAAGGCCAGCGCCCATGATGGAGCTGACTAAGTTTACAATTCTCTGCAGCTGACTCCCCCCACCCCCATACTAGATGGGGATGCAGCCAGTTGGAATGCTCTCCATAGTAATCTTTTGAAATTTTCGAGTGTCATTAACTTTGTTTCTCTCCCACAGATACTGCCTAAATTGAACAAGTATTTGCAACTTTTGGACCAGACTCACTTACCTTTTCCTGGCTAAGTAGAAGCCTGGGTTCAGTTGTTGTCGTTCAGACCAAACATCAGAATAGTGAAGGAATGTGATCCAAGTGACTTTGACTGTGGAATGATTGTTGGTGCCAGATGGGGTGGTTTGAGTATCTCAGAAACTGCTGATCTGGTATTGTCACACACAGCAGTCTCTTTACAGTGAATGGTGCAAAGGAACCAAAAGGCAATCCAGTGAATGGCAGTTCTGTGGCTGAGAATGCCTCGTCAATGAGAAGGGTCAGAGGGGAACGGCCAGACTGGGAGGTGACGGCCACTCAAATAATCACACACTACAGCAGTGATAGGTAGGAGAGCTCTGAACACACAACACGTCGAACCTTGAAGTGGATGGGTTATAGCCGCAGAAGACCACAAACGTACACAATGCACACACTCTAAGTACCGGAGGAATTCAGCAAGTCAGGCAGCAGCAATGGACATGGAAGGTAGTCGACATTTCAGGCCGAGACCCTCCTTCAGGACTGGAAAGGAAGGGGGAAGATGCCGAATAAAAAGGAGGGGGTAGGAGAATGAGGACTTGCTAGAAGGTGATAGGTGAAGCGAGGTGGGTAGGAAAGGTAAAGAGCTGGAGAAGATTAAATCTGATAAGAGAGGGGAGTGCATTATGGGGAAGAAAATGGAAGAATGAGGGGGACCGGGGAAGGTGATAGGCAGGAGAGGAGAAAAGATAAGAGGCCACAGTGGGGAACAGAAGTGGGAGGGAATTTTTTTTACAAGAAGGAGAAATCGATGCTCATGCCATCAGGTTGGAAGCTACCTAGATGAAATGTGAGGTGCTGCTCCTCCTCCCTGAGAATGGCCTCCTCCTTGCGAAAGGACCGACGTGTCGGAATGCAAATGGGGACAGAAATTAAAATGGTTGTCCAGCTGGAAATTTCACTTTTAGCGGATGGAGTAGAAGTGCTCTAGAAAGCGGTCCACCAAATCACATCGGGCCTCGGCAATGTAGAGAAGGCCACATCGGGAGCAGCGGATAGAAAAGACGCCCCCAAGAGATACTGAACAAAATGGCCACTGAGTGTATACCTGAACTGTTATGAAAGAAAATCAGGAGTTATTGTTTGTGCTGTTGGAATAAGGATTAGGAGACAGGGAATACCAGGAGTAAGGGACTGGTGTAAACCCTATTGCTGTTCTCATATCCATCTGGGGAAGGTGTGGTTTGATCAAGTGCATTGTGTTCCTACTAAAATCAGCACAACAGAGCAGGCTGGGTATCTGCATGTCTGGCCTCAGTAAACCCATTGTTTTGGACAGCTGACCTTTAGGGTTGCTAGTGGTATTTCAGTTGTGGAACAGCCCACCATGATACTTGAGGAGAAGGTGCGGTGGGGGGGGGGTGTGGTTGCAAGTGATCTTTTCTGGTGAGTTCTCAGGCTTTATTTGGTTAAGCTGTTTAGGATAGTGGTGAATATTGGTAGCTCGTGTTCAGGCGCTAGATGTTGTGTTGCTCACTGAGCTTGGCAATTAACTTGCCAACGTTTCATCACCAGTCGAGATGATATCCTCAGAGCGCAGTTATTAGAGTTTCTCTCTGGATGTGTTTGCGATAATATAGGCCTACCCATTCACATGCTTCAGTCCTGATTGGCTACCCCTTTGGTTGACCTTTGAATTCTATTGGCTCACATTTTTAGGCTCTTAGGGGTTCATAGATGATGTCAATTTTGATATGTTTGTCTGCAAAGTTATCAGAAGAGGACCATGCTTCTAAAAGTTCTCATGCCTGCTTCGTTTTTGTCTGCGCCAGAACCTCCACAGTGTCCCAGTTAGAGTGGTGTCCTTCCCGGTCTTCGTGTAACGAGATCGGTGACGCTGGATCACGTCTCCCTACCGCTAGTTTGTGTTCCCGTAAACGGGTTGAGAATGTACGTTTTGCCTGGCTGAACTAGTTCTTGTTCCAGTCTCCACAGGTGATCCTGAACACCACATTGCTTTTGGTCAGTTGTCTTTCACGGTACTTTGAGACCGGGATCAGAAAAGTTCCGCGTACATCTGGCAACGCCCTCGTCTTTATCTCCATTACTGAGATGTCAAACAGAAGTTCTTCCTGTATGTATTGACCTCTTCATTGAACCTGGCCCCGGGTTTCTTTGTGTATCAGACAACTGGCGAACAATAGAACCTGTGGATCATCGAAGCCACAAATGTCAGACTTCTGCCTCCCTGCCATATTTAGCAGGGTGTTTCTTTTTTTCTTACACTCTTGTGGGCACAGAGGAAGAATGAAAGGAAATTTGCTCAGGAAATAAAGGAAAAAAGCTATGGATTGTACAGGAAAGGCCTGACGGTGATCCGGAACTCTGGAATTGTATCGGTGTCAGTGCTGGGACTCTTGCCAAGCAGACAAGAATTTTAAACGTGTTTGGATGTGAGAGATGCCAGCTTTCTCTCAGGAGCCTTTTCCAGTTTTCCTGTCAGAATTCCCTCCTCTTTTCTGACAACACATCGAACTTCTTAGCTGCACACAAGATTCTGAGGGAACTCAGCAGGTCAGGCAGCATCTACGGCGGGAAATGGACAGTTGACAATTTGGATCAAAATCCTTCATCTGGACTGCAGGTCTCGACCCAGGTTGTTGACTGTGGAGATGGGGAGAGATAAAGGTGGCGTCGGGGGGCAACATCTCCCAGCTCATCAGGGAAACAGTTAAATATTTCCTCTTTTAATGTCTCGATTTTTCTTTTCAGGGTGGCTGGGGTCCTGTCGGGATCTTTGGTCTATACTGGCACTCAAACAATGGTTCCTGGTTTTGGAACTCACTGATCAGCTGCATTTTGATACGTCCAGGTTCATCCTGAAACAGGCTGCCTTTTTTGTTACGGCCTTGTATGGACACAAATTCTCAGCGGTGTTGCCAACTGGAGCGTAGCAGGAGATGGAACATTGAAGACAGCGAGGGCTGCGGTTGGGGGCTCTGCGCTTGGTGATCGATCTCTATGGTAAGGGAGAGTTTGCCGTCAATTCTCGAGTGTAACATCGGAATAGTCTCCCCTCTCGCTGTGGAAGGAGTGATAACTGCCTCACCCTTGTTGGTGGGAGGGAGAGCCTGTGTGATGTCGAAATGTTAGTTTTTGATGGATTATAGAGCATGGTGTCCGGCGGGGGGCTTTGCTGTCACTTGCATGATGTGTGGCGGGAACGTTGAAGATTTATGCAAGAGTAGGTGGGGATGAGGGAGGGGGAGGTTTGAAGCTGCTTGCTGCTGCTTGTGTGTGGGAGGGGAGTAGGGGGCTTTGAGTTTCTTAATTTTTTTTCTCACTTTCATTCTTTGGGGTTTTTCTTCAGTTTTGAGGATGTCTGTGAAGAGTAAGAATTTCAGGTTGTATACTGTATACATTCTCTGATAATAAAAGGAAACATTGAAACATTAAGGTGGAAGGGTGGGAAACAAATGCCCATTCCCCTCCATAGGTGCTGCTTAACCCATTGTTTTCCTCCAGCGTTTTGTGTTTCCTGCAGATTCCGGCACCTGCAGTCTCTGGTATCTCCAATGAATGCCTTCACTCTGTTCAGCCGTATAGTAGACCCCAACTTCTGTGTTTCCATACTAGGCAGTGATGCAGCCAGTCAATATACTCTCCACCACACATCGATAGGAGTTTGTCAAAGTTTGAGATGTCATGTCAAATCTTTGCAATCTTCTAAGGAAGTCAAGTTGTTGCTGTGCTGTCTTTGTAATTGAACTTTGAAGTGTTGGGCTAGGGATTGATCCTCAGAAGTAATAACGCCAAGGAATTTAAAGTTGCTGACCCTCTCCACGTCTGTTCCTCTGACGATGACTGGGTTATGGACTTCTGGTTTCCCTCTCCTGAAGTCAATAATCAGCTCCTTGATCTCGCTGAAGTTGAGTAAGAGCTTGCTGTTGTAGCAACACTCAGCCAGATTTTCAATCTCCCTCCTATATACTGATTTGTCACCACCTTTGATTCAGCCAGCAACAGTGGCGTCATCAGCAAAGTTCAAGGTGTCACTTTTTATTGTCAGTTAAATATGGCTGAGCTTAGCCTTACAGTCATAAGTGTAAAGCGAGTAGAACAGGGAGCTAAGCACACAGCTTTGAGGTGCTCCTGTGCAGATGGAGATTGTGGAGGAGATGTTATTGCTTTAGAGAGAAGTTTAGAGAGCATGTCTTATGAGGATAGACTGAATGAACTGGGGCTCTTCTCTTTTGGAGCAAAAGAGGATGAGAGGTGACTTGATAGAGTTGTACAAAATGATAAGAGGCATAGATTGAGTAAACAGCTAGACATTTTTTCCCAGGAACGAAATGGGTTACCTGGATCAATGGTTCCATTTATGTCGGAGAATGTATATGATATACAACCTGAAGCTCTTACTCTCCACAGACATCCTCGAAACAGAAGAAGGGCCCATAGAATGAATGACAGAAAAATGTTAGAACCTCAAAGCCTCCTCCTTCCTCCCATTTGAGGGAGAGAGAGAGGTACCACTGCTTCCACTACTAGATCTGTACACAAGGGTCACAATTTTGTTTGGTGATTGGCTCTTCATAGTGTTACATACTCGTGACATGACAATGGTACCCTTGTCACGTGACTGGGGTTGAAGCTATACTGGACCTGAGGTAATGGTCTTGTGATGGTGGAGTGATGTCACTTTCCTGCCAGTAGAGATCATGTGACAGGTTTTTTTTACAGGTTATAAAAGGAAGACCCCACCCTGTGAGGGGGGGGGCAGTTCGTGGCTGGATTTGCCATGTTGACTTTATGCCGCTGCGTGATTTAATGTGATGACGCAGTTTAGTTGAAAGATGAAGTTTTATCTAATGCCTAAAGTTTAAAAGGTCATTGCCAGCAGTTTCTTTACAATCCTGCTAGTTGAGAATCAATGGAGAGTGAAGATCGGAGTTCGGGAGTTAAAGATCGAGGAGAATCGATTTTCGACAGTGAAACGGGTTCGACCTTGTTTAATCCTTGTTTGGAAGGAATTCGTTGACTCTTCTCATGTTAATCTCTGCGGGACAGCAGAAAAGATTGAGGACAGTGTGAAAGGAAAGGTCAGTGCCTTTCAGCCGTTTCATTTCGTTTCGTAAATTCTTCGTGGGAAAAGTTCAACGTCGGGGATCGAAGCAAAACGACGTGAAAGAGAATCTAAATCGTCTTATAAAGTCTCTCCTTTTAAATGGACTGTGAGCATTTTTGAACTTTTGGCAATACTACTTTAAAGAACTGTTTTTGCAACATCGCTTTAAGAGCTGTTTGAGCTGCATCGCTTTAAGAACTGTTTAAGCTGCCGCACAGCAGCTGATTTCCGGTTACGTTAGTGTTTGTTTACTTTTGGGGGGTTTGTTTTCAGTGTTTAATAAACGTGTTATTTGTTATATAAACCCTTGCCTAACTCGTATATTTATTGTTGCCTGAATACATAACAATAGCACACAAAAATATTGCCCGACCACCAACAACTTTCAGTTCGTTGTACAGCCGGCAGCCCAGTCACGCAGCAGGCAAACAGGCCATTTGGCCCACCAGCCGGTGGGCACCCATCCCTGTTAGGCCGATTTTCCAGCACTTGGCCTGTGCTTGTCCACATGCTCATCCAGACACTTCTTAAATGATATCAGGGACTCTTCTTCCACCACTCTTTCAGGCAGCATGTCCCAAGTAGTCACCATTCACTGGGTGAGAATGCCACCACCCCAAGCCCCCTCTAAATCTCTTACCCATTACCTTAATTCTGTGCTCTGTAGATATATCCACCTATGATATGAGATAAAGTTTCCTTTTTTTCACACCCCCATACCCCTCATAACTTTACATCCCTCAGTCACGTCCCCTCTTAGCCTTCAATTAATTCCCAGCAACATCATTGTATTCAATTAGACCATAAAACCCTAAAACATGGGAGCAGAATTAGGCCATTTGGACCATCAAGTCTGCTCCACCATTTCATCACGGCTGATTTATTTTCCCTCTTGGCTCCATTCTCCAGGCTTCTCTTCATAACCCTTGATGCCCTGTCTCTGCTTTAAATATACCCTGACTCGGCCTCCACAGCTGTCATTGAATCTAATTTCTTTAGATTCTGGCTAAAGAAATTCCTTCTCATTTCTGTTCTAAATGGATGTCCCTTAATTCTAGTCCCATGCTCCCTCACTGTATGATATATCCTCTCCACATCTAGGCCTTTTGATATTTGATTAGGTTTTAATTGGATTTCCCTCCTTCTTCTAAACTGCAGCGAGTACAGTCCCAGATTCATCAAACACTCCTCATACATTAACCATATAACCATATAACAATTACAGCATGGAAACAGGCCCTCTCGGCCCTTCTAGTCTGTGCCGAACACTTACTCTCACCTAGTCCCACCGACCCGCACTCAGCCCATAACCCTCCATTCCTTTCCTGTCCATATACCTATCCAATTTTACTTTAAATTACAATACCGAACCTGCCTCTACCACTTCTACTGGAAGCTCGTTCCACACAGCTACCACTCTCTGAGTAAAGAAGTTCCCCTTGTGTTACCACTAAACTTTTGCCCCCTAACTCTCAACTCATGTCCTTTTGTTTGAATCTCCCCTACTCTCAATGGAAAAAGCCTATCCACTTCAACTCTATCTATCCCCTTCATAATTTTAAATACCTCTATCGTCCCCCCTGAACCTTCTATGCTCCAAAGAATAAAGACCTAACTTGTTCACCCTTTCTCTGTAACTTAGGTGCTGAAACCCAGGTAATACTCTAGTAAATCTTCTCTGTACTCTCTCTATTTTGTTGACATCTTTCCTATAATTCGGTGACCAGAACTGTACACAATGCTCCAACTTAGGCCTTGTACAATTTTAACATTACATCCCAACTCTTATACTCAATGCTCTGATTTATGAAGGCCAGCATACCAAATGCTTTCTTCACCACCCTATCCACGTGAGATTCCAGCTTCAGGGAACTATGCGCCAAACATTAACCCTTTCATTCCTGGGCTCATTCTCATGATCCTTCCCTGAACCCGCTCCAATGCCAGCACATCCTCTCTTTGAAAAGGGACCCAAAACTGCTCACGATACTCCAAGTGTAGTTTCATCAATGCCTTATAAAGCTTCCGCATTACATCCTTGCTTTTATAGTCTAGTCCTGTCAAAACAAATGATAACTTTGCATTTGCCTTCCTCGCCACTAATGGAATCCTGCACAAGGACTCCCAAGTCCCTTTGCATCTCTGAACTGACCATCAGCTTCTTTGTGTCAGTAACTTCTTGCTGTGGTCTTGATACAGGTACTTAACCCAAAATTGCTCTCTGCCAAACAGACGCTGCCATTCTGGTTCCTATGGTGACTATAAATCAAAAGACAATTCATTGGCTGTGAGATTTCTGGGATGCCCTAAGGTCATGGAAAGCCCAGTATAATTACAATGGGAAAGATATCTTACTGGAATTATAATAAGGCCCTGATGAGACTACAGATGGAATCTGATCTCACTCCTAACACTGGATAATCTTGCAATAGAGGCATTGAATCATACAACTGGGAAGCAGGCCATTTGGCCCAACTGGTCCATACTGAGTTGCTAAGATAAAAGGAAAAAGGGACTCAGGCCCTCCGCTCTCTCTCCATGGTGTAACCATGAACGCACTGGGTGTCTGAGTCTTTCTAAAGTTCTCACTGCCTCAGTAACTTTCACCAACTCTCCCAGTCTCTAAGTCTCTGCTGACTTCCGTGTAGATTTTCTGTTAATGCTTGAATGTAAGTACTCTTCCATCTGTTACTATGCTCCCCATACAAGACTGCAGCACAGAAACAGACCCTTCGACCCATCTGGTCCATGCCAAATTCATTATCTGCCTGGTCCCATTGATCTGCACCAGGCTCATACCGCTCCCATCCATGTCCCTGACCAAATTTCTCTTAAATTTTGAAACCGAAGCCCTATCCCCCATTTCCACTGTCAGTTTATTCCTCACTCTCACCGCTCTCTGAGTGAAGACATTCCCCCTCAGGATCCCATTAAATATTTCACCTCTCACCCTTTACCCTTGACCTCTAGTTCTGCTCTCACCCAATCTCAGTAGAAAATGCATTCACCCTATCTATACTCATAATTTTGTATGCTACCATGAACATCCGTGATCCTAAGTTTAGATTTCCCTCCTGACGTTACTCTTCCTTCTCTCTACGAACACTCATTTGGGCGGCATGGTAGCGTAGTGGTTAGCACAACGCTTTACAGTCGAGGCAACCCTGGTTCAATTCCCACCGCTGCCTGTAAGGAATTTGTATGTTCTCCTCATGAGGACATGAGGATTCCTCTGGATACCCCAGTTACCTCCTACAGTCCAAAAATGTACTGGTTGGTAGGTTAATTGGTCATTATAAATCCCCCCGTGATTAGGCTAGGGTTAAATTGAGGGACTGCTGGGTCTATTACACACTGTAACTCAATAGATAAATAAATAGACATACAAATAAGTAAATAAATATTACACCTCTAAGATGAAGTATCTCTAAACATATTGATCAAGTTCTTGTGAAACTACTGTGAAAAAATCCTGCAAAGGTTAAACACTCCACCCAGTGCTCCTGCTCTCTCGCTATGGGATGTTTCTAATGGCCTGACGCAGCCGGCAGGATGGTAAATTAATGTCTCCTCCTAAAGGGCAAGACCTCAGTTATCGACTGGGAGTGTTCCCTTTGGTTTTTGTGCTGAAGTTACAGGGTTTTTGAGCAAAATGCTTCAGAAATTGTACCACAGGAGAATGGTGTGCCAATCTACAAGGCAATGGTAGCCAATGATGTGTACTCTGTGCGGGGGCCTCCCCACTGTAGAATTACCTGGGATATGAAGGCTAGGAGGCCACGTGTGGTGAATCTTGTCATGATATGGGAGGGTGTACTTCGCTTGAATCAAACTTGTCCTGTGGTACTGGCCAAGCCACACACAAAGACATACACAGATACACACACACACACACACACACACACACACACACACACACTCTCTCTCTCTCTCTCGCAAAACTCACATATAAATACACCCATACACTCAAAACATACAAACACACACACATGCATGAACAGACACACACGTGCAAGCACACTACACACACACACTGACAAACACTTATTCACAAACATACACACAAGCATGCATACACTCACAAATGCACATGTAAACACATACCTGGCCACATATGCACAAACACACACACACACACACACACACACACACACACACACACACACACACACAAGATACGCTTTCAAACACAAACACATGTGGGGATGCATGCACACACAAACAGACATGAGCATAAACCCATCTATGTATACACCAGCCTGCAACAGAGCAGTAACTCAGGTGTCTGAGTATTTGCCTGACTACAATACACAGAGACTTCATCTAGTGTCAGGCTAAACCGTGAATAAACTAATAGAGTCTCCCAGTGCTGTCCTTGCCCTATCCAAACCCGAAAGCAAATGGCTATCCAAAGACCCTCAGTGATCAAGTTGTGTGGCCAGTCTCCTTTGTTCAACCCACAACGTCTTTCTCCCTCAGGCACTTGTAAAGGCAGCCCCGCAGGATGAAGCCCTTGTGGTTCGAGCTGGTACTCACGGAATGATTAATGACTTATCACGTGGCCGTTATTTTTGGAACGGCCTCGGAGGAGGCAACCTTTTGGAAAGAGAAATCATTTTTCTGCCTTCACTGTCCTGTTATTTCCTGGAACCAGAGGAGAAAAGTGAAACCACATGTTTGAGAAGGAGGGTAGGAAACTGGAGTGAAGACAAATGCAGACTACTGTCCCGTGACAATTAGTCAAACAACGATCCAGCCCAGGTGTTCCTGACTGTGTAAATTTGCTATTGGACAATGAAAATAGCTGCTCGGCGTGCTGACAGATGCTTCTGGTGATTTTATGATGTCCACAATATTTGGAACCAACAGTATGGTTTCCCTGAAGAGACAGAACCAGAGATGTGTTCATAATTTCACTGTTAACTACTTCACTGCTGGACTAATGCACACAATCCTTCCCATTATATTCTGGTAGCCTTGGTCTCTGTCCTGAGTTTAGTTGATAACTTTTGTCTCGTTCTACTTGCTGATATTTGCCTCACTCTCTCCGTTTATCTCTCTCTGGCAATATTTAGTTTGCTCATGCTTTGTTTCCCTCTCTCCAGGACTGTTTAACAATCGCTGGAAGGATGTCACTTCACTCTTGCACTGTTTATCTCTCTTTGACAATGCTTCCCTTTCTCTGGCAGTGTTTCTTTCTCTCCGGCAATGCTACTCTTCTCTCCAACTGTGTTTTGTTCTCTCCAGCAATGTTTCCTTCTCTCCAGCAGTAATTCCCTTTTCCCCTGGCAGTGTTCCCTTCTCTCTGGCAGTAATTCCCTATTTTTCTGGCTGTGCTTCCTTCTCTCTGGCAGTGTTTCCTCCTCTCTAATAGTAATTTCCCTTCCCTCTGGTTGTGTTTCCTTCTCTCTGGCAGTGTTTCCCTTCTCTGGCAGTGTTTCCTTTCTCTGGCAGTGTTTCCCTTCTCTGTCAGTGTTTCCTTCATCTGGCACTGTTTCCTTCATCTGGCACTGTTTCCTTCTCTCTGTCAGTATTTCCTTCTCTCTGGCAGTGTTTCCTTTTCTCTGGCAGTGTTTCCCCTCTCTTTGGCACTGTTTCCTTCTCTCTGGCAGTGTTTCCCCTCTCTTTGGCACTGTTTCCTTCTCTCTGGCAGTGTTTCCCTTCTCTCTGGGAGTATTTATCTCTCTCTGCCCATGTTTACCTCTCTTTGGCAGCATCTTCCTTCTCTTTAGAGTGCTACCAACCTTATGAGAGTATTCATCTCACTCTGGCATGTTTTCCTCTCTTTGGCGCTCTCCTCCATTCTGCCAGTATTCATTTGCTTCATGAGAGTAGTTCTCTCTCTCTGCTGGTATGTCCTAGTCTCCAGCAGCGCTTTCCCACTCTGCCAGTGTTTGACCGCTTCCAGTGATTTCTTTCCCTTTGGCATTTTTGGACTTTATCTGCACCTCTGCCATTGTCTGAATTCTCTCCGATAATGCCAAGCTCTCCTTGGCACAGCTTCCATTCCTCTGGCAGAGTTTCCCTCATCCTGGTATTATCACCTTCTCCGTGGCTGTTTCCTTCCCTTAACAAGTGTTTGCTTCTCTCTGTCGGAGGGAATGAATAATGGCAGTATTCATCCCCTCTGGCAGCTTGTGCCATTTTCCAGCAAAGCTTCCTTCCCTTTGGCAACATATGCCTCTTTCCGACAGCGTTTGCCTCTGGTGGTGTTTGCCTCTCTCTCTCTCTCTCTGGCCCTGTTTCCCGTCTCTGGGAGTGTTATCTTCCCTTTGACAATGTCTCTTTCCCTTTGGGGGGTGGGGAAGGAGACACTGGTAAAGGGAAGGTGTTCAGTGGTGGGGATTCTCTCTTTCTCTGTGGCAATCTTTGCCTCCCTTTGACAGTGCCACCTCTCCCCTGGAAGTGACTCCTTCTCTGTATGGCAATCCTTAAACTTCAGCTAGAGAAGCCGAACAGGCTGAGCAGCGGCTGTGAGGGGTTGGGGGTGGGGTTGCAACCACGTATCAAGACCATAGGAAGAAGTTACTGACAGGATCTAACCCAAAAGGCCAACTGAATACTAGGATAAGCACCAGAAAGTATGCAGATACTGGAAACCCAAAATGCTGGAGGAAGTTGAAGAAGAGGTTTACCATGATGTTGCCAGTTCTAGATGGCACGTGCTATCAAGAGGGACTGGACAAACTTGGGTTGTTTTCTCTGGAGCGCTGGAGGCAGAGGGGAGATCTGATAGTCTAAAAGATTATAGAAAGATTAGACAGGGAGTATCTGTTTCCCACGGTAGAAATGTCTAATATCAGAAGGTGAGAGGGGGTAGGTACAAAGGGGATGTGAGGGTTAAGTTTTTTACTCAGAGAGTGGTGGATGCCTGGAATGTGCTGCTTGGTGTGGTGGTGGAGGCAAAGCCATTAGAGGCTTTTAAGAGAGGTTTGGATGGGCACATGGATGCAAGGGAGGTGGAGCGATATTCACACTGTGGCGGTTTGGATGTTTTTGATTTGCTCTCTAGCTGGTTCAGCACCACACTGTGGGCTGAAGGGTCTGTCCCTGTGCTGCACTGATCTACGTTCTATGTTCTAACCCAGCAGGTCAGACTACATCTGTGGAAATGAATAAACAGTTGACGTTTTGGGCCGAGACCCTTCTTTGGGACTGAAAAGGAAGAAGGGAGTAAAAAGGGTGGGGGGGGTGGTGGGGGTTGAGGAGAAGGAGGACTAGCTGGAGGGGTGGTAGGTGAAGCCAGGTGGTGGGAAAGGTAAAGGGCTGGAGATGAAGGAATCTAATAAGAGAGGAGGTTGGATCATAGGAGAAGGAGGAAGGGGTCCGGGGTGAGGTGACTGGCATGTGAAAGGGTAACAAACCAGAGTAGAGGAGAAGGAAAGGAGAGCTGGAGAGAAACAGTTTTTGTACTGGAGGGAGAATTTGATGCTATCAGGTTGGAGCCTAACCTAGACGCAAATATAAGGTGCTGCTTCTCTACCCTGAGGGTGGCTTCATCTCAGCACAGGAGGTGGTCTTGGACCGACGTGTCGGAATGGGGGTTGAAATGTCTGGCCACCGGCAGGTCCCACCCTTAGCAGATGGGCTGGAGTGGCTCGGCGAAGTGCTGTCCCAACTTACAAGGTGTCTCACCAATGTAGAGGAGGCCGCATCGTGAGCACCAGACTCATAAGGATGTTGCTCCGAATGGAGTGGAGGAGGTTAAGAGGGGAAATGATTGAGGCATTATGAGGGGTATAGTGGTAGAGTCATAGAGCACTGTAGCACAGAAGCAGGCTCTGCAGCCCATCTACTCTGTGTCAAACTGCCTAATTCTCACTGATCTACCCCCCACTCCATAGCCCTCCATCCCCCTAAACCCCCCCCATCCATGTACTTACCCAAACTTCTCCGCACTGCAGGTGTTGCAGTTGAACCAGTATCCACCACTTCCTCTGGCAACTCGTTCCACGCTCTCACCACCCTCCGAGTGAAGAAGCTCCCACTCATGCCAGAGGTCCCAGCCTTTTCTTATGCCAGGGACCCCAACCATTCACTGGGGGGTTGGGAACCTCTGCCTTAACCACTTCAACTTTCACCCTCATATGCAGGAGTAGACAGCAGGAGACATTTCCCGTGTTGCAGGTAGATCAGTCGACAGGGCACCAAATTAGAGTAATGGGTTAGATGGGCCTGAAGGGATGAGAGAGTGGTCAATACCCAAGACGCACTGCCTGAGAGAGTGGTGAACACCCAGGACGCACTGCCTGAGAGAGTGGTGAACACCCAGGATGCACTGCCTGAGAGAGTGGTGAACACCCAGGACGCACTGCCTGAGAGAGTGGTGAACACCCAGGACGCACTGCCTGAGAGAGTGGTGAACACCCAGGACGCACTGCCTGAGAGAGTGGTGAATACCCAGGACGCACTGCCTGAGAGAGTGGTGAACACCCAGGATGCACTGCCTGAGAGGGTGGTGAATACCCAGGATGCACTGCCTGAGAGCGTGGTGAACACCCAGGATGCACTGCCTGAGAGAGTGGTGAACACCCAGGACGCACTGCCTGAGAGCGTGGTGAACACCCAGGACGCACTGCCTGAGAGAGTGGTGAACACCCAGGATGCACTGCCTGAGAGGGTGGTGAATAAACCAGGATGCACTGCCTGAGAGTGTGGTGAACACCCAGGACGCACTGCCTGAGAGTGTGGTGAACACCCAGGATGCACTGCCTGAGAGGGTGGTGAATACCCAGGATGCATTGCCTGAGAGAGTGGCGAATACCCAGGATGCACTGCCTGAGAGGGTGGTGAACACCCAGGACGCACTGCCTGAGAGGGTGGTGAACACCCAGGACGCACTGCCTGAGAGAGTGGTGAATACCCAGGACGCATTGCCTGAAAGAGTGGTGAACACCCAGGATGCATTGCCTGAGAGGGTGGTGAATACCCAGGACGCACTGCCTGAGAGAGTGGTGAATACCCAGGACGCACTGCCTGAGAGAGTGGTGAACACCCAGGATGCATTGCCTGAGAGGGTGGTGAACACCCAGGACGCACTGCCTGAGAGAGTGGTGAACACCCAGGATGCATTGCCTGAGAGGGTGGTGAATACCCAGGACGCACTGCCTGAGAGGGTGGTGAACACCCAGGACGCACTGCCTGAGAGAGTGGTGAATACCCAGGACGCATTGCCTGAAAGAGTGGTGAACACCCAGGATGCATTGCCTGAGAGGGTGGTGAATACCCAGGACGCACTGCCTGAGAGAGTGGTGAATACCCAGGACGCACTGCCTGAGAGAGTGGTGAACACCCAGGATGCATTGCCTGAGAGGGTGGTGAATACCCAGGACGCACTGCCTGAGAGGGTGGTGAACACCCAGGACGCACTGCCTGAGAGAGTGGTGAATACCCAGGATGCATTGCCTGAGAGAGTGGTGAACACCCAGGATGCATTGCCTGAGAGGGTGGTGAATACCCAGGACGCACTGCCTGAGAGAGTGGTGAACACCCAGGATGCATTGCCTGAGAGGGTGGTGAATACCCAGGATGCACTGCCTGAGAGAGTGGTGAACACCCAGGACGCACTGCCTGAGAGGGTGGTGAAAACAGAGACACTGACAACATATTTGACTTCAGTCAGCTTGGGCCAAGAACGTATGCTGTATCCTAGCTATCCTTCCTGTTTGGCTCCCTGTTTACCCTGCATAACTCGGGCTTTAGAGTCATGTCATCTGCAGCAATTCCCTGATGACTCAGCAATAGCTGGGAGCTTAAAGGGAGGACAGGAGAATGAATACCGGGCCCTGGTGGAGGGCTTTGTCAAATGGTGCAAGCTGAATCATCTGCAGCTCAGCATCAGTAAGACAAAGGAGATGGTGATGGACTTTAGGAAGACGAAGCCTGCACCCCTCCCTGTTACTATTGATGGTGAGGACGTGGATGTGGTGAGGACCTACAAGTACCTGGGATGTGCCTGGATGACAGACTCGAGCGGAGCACCAACACTGAGACCGTGTACAAAAATGACCAGTGTCACCTCTAATTCCTGAGGAGATGGAGGTCCTTTGGAGTATGCAGGCCTCTCCTTCAAATGTTTAACCAGTCTGTTGGTGCCAGCACAGTCTTCTATGTGGTGGTATGCTGGGGCAATGGCATCAACACAGGTGATGCCAACTGGCACAATAAACTGATGAGAAAGGCTGGCTCTGTTATAGGAGTCAAACTGGTCACACTGGAAGTTGTGGTAGAACAAAGGACCCTATGGAAAATCCTGGAAATTCTGGACAATGTTTCTCACCCTCTGCATGCCACCTTGGCTGAACAAAGGAGCACTTTTAGTAACAGACTAAGACAACTGTCTAACAAAGAGTGCTATATGAGGTCTTTCTTACACTGGGCCATTAGGCTCGATAATGAGTCAACCTATAGCCGGGGAAGTGATGACCCCCCCCCTCCTTTTTGCCTATGTTCACCACTTTCTGATAATGTTTCATTGCTCTGACATATTTGCTTGTGTCCTTCTCCCTTGCAGTGCTTTTACCTCTCTGGCAGTGTTCATCCTCCTCTAAGAGCATTTGCACCTCCCCAGCAGAGTTTCCTCTGTCCTGGGCAATTTGTCTGTCACCAGCAGTTTCTACCTGGCAGTAGTTTGTGAATGTTTCTCACTCTTACAATGACTAGACTTTTCTCTTGCAATTTCTCTGCAATGTCTGCCTCTCTCTAGCACTGTGTTCTTTCCTCTGGCAGTGTGCTCTTTCCTCTGGCAGTGTGCTCTCCTCTGCAGCTGTGTCCCCTCGCTGCAGCTTCCTTCTCCCACTGCAAGGATTTCCTACGGGGGTCTTTGCCTCTTGCTTGCAGTTTTTGTCTCTGTGCGTGTGTGTTTCTACAGTGATGTCTCTCTCTGCGTGTTGTTTATTGAGGTAATGTTTCTTCTGTATGGCGCTGTTCTCCTCTCGCTGGCAGGGGCCTTCCTCTTACTCACCATGTCTGTTTGCCTCTACAAGTCTTTGCTTCTATTCAGAAATGCACTGTTTTGTCTGTAGTGTGGGTTTCAATCTTGTAGTCTTTCTTTCTCTCTGAAAATATCTTTCTCTTTCTAGTGCTGTTCCTTTTTTTCTGGTCGTGTTTCCTTCTCTCTGGCTGTTTTTTTCTCTTTCTGTGGCAGTGTTTTATTCTCTGTAGCAGTGTTCCCCTTCTGTCTGCCAGTGTTTTCCTTGTCTCTGGCAGTGTTTCCCTTCTCCCGGGCAGGCTTTCTTCTCCCTGGTAGTGTTCCCTTCTCTCTGGCAGAATTTCCCTGTTCCCTGGCTGTGTTTTCCCGCTCTCTCTCTGACAATGATGTCCTTTCTCTGTACTTATCAGAGTTGTTCTTCTCACTACTCTCTCCATTAATAACAGTTTCTGACAGAATTTGTCTTGGTGGTGTGCCTGCCGGGCTGTTTTTGTCCCTGGCTATGTCTATATCTCTACCACATTTCCTGCAGCTGATGATCCCACAGACCGGAGCCATGAATCCTGGATGAAGAAGACTGTGAACACAATGAATGTGATTTGGGTTACTATTGGATCTTGAACTTACTTCTGCCTCACGAAAGTCTTAATTTTTTTTTCGGCATTTTGGCTCCATATTCAATTCTCCCTTGCCAAAGAAGTTTTCAACTGTTCAGTTCAGTTGCACAACAAATGCAATGGAAGAAATCTTCATGGGAATCTGTTATTTTTAATAAGGTGAACTGCTCCCCCTCTGACCCTTTCCTCTCTTCCTCTGTTCCCACACTCACCCTAGCCTCTCATCCCCCTAGAAAGGGTGTTAAAGGTTATGGGGAGAAGGCAGGAGAAAGGGGTTGAGGGGGTTAATAAATCAGGTCCAATCAAAAGGTGGAGCAGACTCAGTGGGCTGAACGGGCTAACTCTTCTCCCATGTCTTATCATCACTCTGTTTCTTCCCCCTCCGTCTATTCTCTCCATCAGTCCATCACCTACACACACATTTCCTGCTGGGACCCTCAAACTGTTCCCATGTGCCCCTCCTTACCTCCCCCATAAATCAAAGTATTAAGTACAGGAGATAGAATGTTATATTAAATTGTATAAGACATTGGTGAGGCCTAATTTGGAGTATTATGTGCAGTTCTGGTCACCTACAGGAAAGATGTAAATAAGGTTGAAAGAGTTCTGAGAAAATTTACATGGATGTTTCCGGGATGGCAGGACCTGGGTTATAAGGAAGGATTGAATAGGTTAGGACTTTGTTCCTTGGAACATAGAAGATTGAGGGGAGATTTGATAGTGGCATACAACATTATGTTGGGTATAGATAGAGTAAATGCAAGCAGGTTTTTCCACTGAGGTTGGGTGAGTCTACAACCAGGGGTCATAGGTTAAGGGTGAAAGATGAAAAGTTTAATGGGATGATGAGGGGAAACTTCAGAGGCTCTTGAGAGTATGGAACAAGCTGACAGCACAAATGGGGCATACAGCTCAATTTCAACATTTAAGAGGAGTTTGAATAAGTACGTGGATGGGAGGGGGATGCAGGGGGCTAAGGTTCCAATGAAGATTGATGGGAGCTGACAGTTTAAATGATTCTGCATAGACTAGAAGGACCAAAGAGCCTGCTTCTGTGTTGTACTTTTCCGTGACTTAATTGCGTGTCCCATCTTCCTTCCCTATCACTTTCCATCATCGTCATCCCTTTATCATCTCCAGCTATCACCTCCCAAACTCTGTCACAATTCCCACTTTCCCCCTTCCATCTGCCTGTCAGCTCCCCTCGCATGGACCCACCTATCACCTACCAGCTGTTGCTCCACTGTCTATCTGCCCTCAATCCCAACGGACAGATCTCAGCCCGAAGCTTCAACTGTCTATTTCCTTCCACTGATGCTGCCTGACCCTCTGAGTTCTTCCAGCATCTTGTTTATTGCTCCAGATTCCAGCATCCACAGTCACTTGTGTCTTCAATTATTAAGGTGAACCTATCAGCAACAAGCTCATTTTAAATAATTCATCATCATGTGCCCTGTCATATGATGTAGGCGATCATGTAGGCTCCACTAGCTTGCATCTACATCCTTGGACAAGGTGTAGCACCTGCTTAGGCCCCCGATCAGGGTCACTTGAAGCCATGGGAGCAGGTGGTGGATGGTTGTATGAGCAGCTGGTGCACATCACAAGTCCTGGTTATGCGACCACTGATGCCAGGCAGACAATCTCTGAAAAGTATTGATAATGACTGGGGTCACCCGTCTTGTAAGGACACTGTCCAGAAGCTGGCAATGGCAAAGCACTTCCGTAGAAAAATTTGCCAAGGACAATATGACACAGGAGATAATGATGGCGATGATGATTTATGGAAGTTGGAAAGACATAACGATGGGCCAAGTGTTCAAAGCACAGAACATAGCTGATGGAAAGCGTACATTAAGTTCTTCCTCTGCAGAGGCTGACTGACTTGCTGTGCCTTATTTTATGTTGACCTCACAGGTACAAACAGCAGAATCATTGAGTCATACAGCACAGAAACAGGCCCTTCAGCCCACTCTGTCTGTACTGTCTGTTAAGCATCCACTTGTGAGGCCCTCCATTGGTTGGGGTTGTCTTTGCTGTTTACGTAAAGTACAAGCGATATGCAAACCAGGACAGTACGATTTAGAGGGCAAGCTGTTGACTATGCAGCAGACTCCCCCTCTCCACGCATCTGATGAATCCAAAGGAACAGCAGAGACGGATTCAGTTTGACGTCTGTGGATTCACAGGAGTTGCTGGTCAGCCTTGAACTCTACATAGGACCGCCTTTGGGATTTTCTTGGGGTTTAGACACAAAACAGCGGAGTGTTGAGATCAGAGGTTTTCCTCTGTTAGATGAGCTGCCAGCCACAGCTGACGAGACCCATCTGCTTGAAGCGTCAATTTATATTAATTCTAAATTAATGTGAATTTATTCTCCCAGCAAACTTGCCCCAGATTTTACCCCTCATCTACACACTAAAGGCAATGTCAACTGGCTGATTAACCTCGCAACTTGCACGTGCTTGGTATGCGTGAGGAAACTGGGATACTTGGGTCAAGGCCTTGTGGTCACAGGGAGTACGTGCAAACTCCACATAGACAGCAGCAGAGGCCAGCATTGAATCCAGGTTTACAGGCAGCAGCTATAATAGATGTGATACTTGGTCTTTGTTGGTAACTTCTAACACTACACTCAGTACCTAATAAAGTCGCCACTGAGTGTATATTCATTGTCTTCTGGGGCTGTAGTCCATCCACTTCAAGGCTCGATGTATTGTGCTTTCAGAGATGACCTTCTGCACATCACTGTAATAATATGTGGTTATTTGAACTATCGTCACCTGTCAGTTTGAGCCAGTTTGGCCAATCTCCTCTGACCACTCTCATTAACAAGGCATTTTCACCCACAGAACTACTGCTCGCAAGATGCATTTAGTTTCTTGCACCATTCTCTGTAAACTTTAAAGATCGTTGTGTGTGAAAATCCTAGGAGATTAGCAGTTCCTGAGACACTCGAACCAATGATCTTTCCACGGTCAAAGTCACTTAGATCACATTTCTTCCCCATTCTGATGTCTGGTCTGAACAACAACTGAACCTCTTGACCATGTCGGCATACTTTTATGCGTTGAGTTGTTGCCACATGACTGCTGATTAAATATTTGCGTTAATGCGCAGATGTATAGGTGTACCTAATAAAGTGGCCTCTGTGTGCAGTTAGCTGCAATTGCTATGCTTTCATAGTCTACAATGAGAGATAGAGAAATACTATTCAAAGGTTCAAAAGTCCAATTTAATGTCAGAGAAATGCACAGAATATACAACCTGAAATGCTTTCCTTTCATGACAAAAGCAGAGAATACTCAAAGAAATTGTACAAACTTCTGTTTGTCACTGTTCCACCTTCTTAAACGTGAAAGGATTGAAAGTCCCTGGAAGAGAAATATCACTTAGAGATGTTTTATGTAAGTTGTTATAATTGGCAGCAGTAATCCCCAGCCTAAAATGAAAAAAAGACAACGAACTGCAATGATGTGAAACCTAAGAAAAATCAAAAGATTCTGGAAAAGCTTATCAGGTCAGGCGGTGTCTGCAGAGAGAGAAACAGAGCTACGCTTTCAGGAATCTAAGATTTTAATTCTAGCTTTCATTTAAACAATCAAAAAAAGATATTTTCTTGGATTGAGATAAAATATTATGCATTCACTTCAAAAAGAAACACAGAAGTTTATTCACTCACGAAAATATATACAACGATTGGGGTTCATAAATCTATTAATATTTTCAAACTAAAATATGGAAATTATTATCTGCAAAACATTCAAGCTCATGAGGGGCCCGCTGTTGTCGGAACTCCCTCACCGTGCCTGCAGAGACCACATGCTCCTTCTCCAAGGAGACCCAGGCGCAGACATAACCCTGGAAGAGAGCCCTCGACTGGACCTGTGAACAGGCCCAGGAACAAGCCTGGCACGAGGTCCCCCAAGTGACCCAACCCTTCTGTACTGGGTGACCGTGGATCAGGACTGTGGGGCTGAAGTCGAGCCAGAACTTGCTGAAAAGGGGTAGATAACCAATTCAATGTTCAAAGTAAATTTACTATCAAAACACGTACATGTCACCATATACGACCCAGAGAGTCACTTTCTTGCAGGCATTCACAGTAAATACAAGAAACACAGTAGAATCAATTAAAAACTGCACAGAAAGGCAAACGATCAATATGCAAAAATGTGAATATAAAAATTGAATAAATAACACTGAGAACTTGAGTTGTAGAGTCCTTGAAAGTGAGTCCATAGGTTGTGGAATCAGTTGAGTGTTGAGGTTGGACTGGTTGGGCTGAAAAGCCTGTGTGCATGCTGCATAGCTCCGTGATAAGAATCTGCCATATTGGGGAGATGATATCCAAGTTATGTGGTTCTGACTGTCTATCTGTGTGTGTGTATGTGTGTGTGTGTGTGTGTGTGTGTGTGTGTGTGTGTGTGTGTGTGTGTGTGTGTGTGTGTGTGTGCGCGCGCGTGTGTCCCCTTCTTGGAAAGCCAACATTTATTGCCCTGTCTTAATTGCTTGTGGAACGGATTCCCAGCCATATAGACTCACCCGCTTTGCACAGGGTCTGGAGTCACATTAAGTTCAGACCAGTTAGTGGTGGGAGGCTTCCTTTGAAGGTCTGAGTAACTCACTTGGGCTTTTTTGCAACAAGCCAGTAGTTCAGTGATCATCATTACTAAGGCTTGTTATTCTTTATTTTTTTGCATTCTCGAGTATTCGCTAAATTTTAAATTCAATGCTGCCATAATGGAATCTGAACTCAAATCCCTGGACCATGAGGCAATGCCTCTGGATCACAAGTCCAGTTACTTAACTACTGCGCAACTAGCGAACCCTGTGTGCAAGGGTGGTGCTTACACACTGAAAGCGTCAGTAAGTATTGCCAATGGGTAAAATGGTAAGGAACTTCCTTCAAACTATCAGAAGCCTAAGTAAATAAATAATATATTATCATCAGAATGGCGTTGAAAGTTTTCACGAAGCCAAATTATTCTTTACAAATTCCACTTTTCTTAAATGCTTTAATACTTTTTGCAATACCATACCTTCATGACCTTTGCATGAAATTGAAGAAGGTTCAAAGGAGGTTTATGAAGATGATTCTGGGAATGAAAGGCTTGTCATGTGAGAAGCATTTGATGGATCTGGGCCTTTACTCACTGGAATTCAGAAGAATGAGGGGAGACCTCATTGAAACCTGCTGAATGTTGAAAGCTCTCCTCAGAGTGGATGTGGAGAGGAAGTTTCCTGTGGTGGGGGAGTCTAAGACCAGAAGACACAGCCTCAGAATAGAAGGAAGTCCTTCCAGAAAAGAGATAAGGAGGAATTTCTTCAGCCAGAGAGTGATGAATCAATGGAATTCATTGCCACAGGCAGCTTTGGAGGCCAATTCATTAGGTTTCTATTTAAGCAGAGGCTGATAAATTCTTGATTAGTTAGGGGATGAAGGGATACAGGGAGAAGGCAGAAGATTGGAGCTGAGAGGTAAAATGGATCAGCCATGATGAGATGGCAGAGCAGACTTTATGGGCCAAGTGGCCCAATTTGGCTCCTATATTTTATGGTCTTACTGTCTAAATTATATTAGCAAAATCACCCACACTAATTGCTAGCCCATCTCTAAATCCATTAACACCTTCCTACATTTTCATCATCTGTACTCCTGCATTTATCATTGTTCTCCCCCAATCAACAATTCTTCCCTCATTCCTTTACCACCCCACACTCTCCACATTCTTGAAATTCCCTTCAGTCTGTCTGAGACATGATCCCCCGCTGACCATCCAGGGGAAGAGAAGCATTGTCCCAGCTTGATATCCATCAAAGCTACTAACTGTCACTGCCATCACGCTTACAACTGTGTGGCTAAGCATGCCTCCAATGCCACAATCAAGTTTACTGTTGACACCTCCTTCACCATCAGGGTCTTGAACCAAAGGGGATAACTGCACTCAACTTCATTTGCCCCATCATTGAAATGTCCCCACAACCTATATTCTCACTTTCAAGGACTTCATCTCATGTTCTCATTATTTATTGCTTATTTATTGCTTATTTATTCATTATTATTATTTCTTTCAATGTGTATTTGCACAGTTTGCTGTCTTTTGCACTCTGCTGAAATGCCCAAGTTGATTCCAATGTAGTTATTATTCTATTATAAATTTATTGAGTATGGCCATAAGAAAATTAATCTCAAGGTGACATATATGTACTTTGATAATAAATTTACTTTGTACTCACCTAATACACTAATGCAATGTAACTGTTTATCTTATACTCCCCAGCAGTAGTCATGTGACCATTCCAGCTGCATATGATGTCCTCCAAAGGGCTCGCCTGATGCTGGATCCTCAGATGGCTGATATGGATTCCACGTGTCCTGTTATGGCAGCTTCCTTTAATGGAGAATGCTTGTGCCTAATTTTGTTTAATGTGATGAGGGACCACCACATGGTCCTTGCCAGACTGGGACCATGGTCAGGTGACACGGAATACGAGACGACTGGGGATTCTTCACTGCCGCAGCCTTCCTGCGCCTTCACTGCCATTGTGACATGTCATCACCTTCCGCCAGCTCCACCGCTTTGGTCTTTGTTGCATCATTCTTCATCTGGAACTGCCCCCTTGACCTCACTGCCATGGGTGACCCTACATGGGCGGCACTAAACGCCAGATGACTAACTCCAGATGGTGTCACTTTCAGGAGCTCAGGAACTCACAAGCCTCTCCACCATGAGAACGGTGACGACTCTCAGAGATGAGTACTTCAGAGTACTCCCAGATCTCTCTGTTCCACCACACTCCCAGGATGTTGCGCTGACTGTGTAAGTCATATTCTGGTTCAACATTCTGAACTTTGCTGAGGTAAATTCCATCTAATTTAACAACTTCCAAACTAGACATACAACTCTGTATCCCACCTGTGAATGGGTACATTTAACACTTAAAGATTAATCCTCTCAAAGTGGGGGAGAGATGTATTAAGACAATCTTTGCCAAAGATCGTTGCAAGGAGCAACACGATTCTCCATCCAGAAACCAGAAAGGAATCTGATTTGTTTCAGTTTGTAGATAAATTAACATTTGCAGTTGATAGCCAAACCTTTACACTCAGTGGCCACTTTATTAGGTACACCTGTACCCCTGCACATTAATGCAAACGTACATTCAGCCAGTCACGCGGCAGCAACTCGATGCGTAAAAGCATGCAGACATGGTCAAGAGGTTCAGTTGTTTTTGTTCAGATCGAACATCAGAATGGGGAAGAAATGTGATCTATGTGATAATGACCGTGAAATGATTGTTGCTGCTAGACGAGGTGGTTTCAGAATCTCAGAAACTGCTGAACTACTGGGATCTTCATGCGCAACAATCTCTAGACTTTACAGAGAATCTGAATCATAATCTGAATCATAATATCTCTGGCATATATCATGATATTCGTTAACTTTGCATCAGCAGTACAATGCAATACATGATAAATAAAAGAACAGTAAATTACATAAAATAGGAAATAAAATAAAAAATAAAATAAAAAAGTAGTGAGGTAGTGTTCATGGATTCCACATCCATTCAGAAATCAGGTAGCCAAGGGGAAGGCCCTGCTCTTGAATCGCTGAGAGTGTGCCTGCAGGCTTCTGTACCTTCTTCCTGATGGTAGCAACAAGAAGAGGGCATGTCCTGGGTGATGGATGCCACTTTCCAAAGGCAGAACGTCTTCTGGATGCTACGGAGGCCAGTGCCCATGATGGAGCTGACTGAGCTCACAACACTCTGCAGCTTACTTTGATCCTGGGCAGTTGCCTCCCCCGTACCAGACAGTGATGCTCTCCATGGTACATCTGTAGAAATTTGCGAGAGTTTTTGCAGACTACCATATCTAATGAAATATAGATGCTGTCTTGCCTTCTTTATAGCTGTATCAATATGTTGGACATATTGAAATTGCTCATTCTCTTCACTTCTGACCCTCTTTGAGGATTGGACTGTGCTCCCCCTGTCTTACCCTTTCTGAAGTCAGTTCTTTGGTCTAACTGACATTGTGCAGGGTTATTGCTGTGACACCACTCCACCAGCTGGTATATCTTGCCCCTATATGCCCTCTCAAACCATTCGAACAGTCTGAAAAACAATAAAGCATCCAGCGAGCAGCAGCTCCGTGGGTGAAAGCATCTTGTGAATGGGAGAGGTCAGTGAGAATGGCCAGACTAATTTGAGCTGACAGGAAGTCAACTGTAGCTCAAGTAACGTGCGTTACAACAGTGGTATGCAGAAGAGAATCTCTGAATTCTTTGAACTGCAGGAGGAGGCCATGAACAAAGACTCAGTGGACACCTTAGAAGCTACAGGAGGTACTTATGGTGGCCAATGGGTGTCTACTCAGAACTGTAGCCAATAATATATCCTCCTGACCACTGCACTTAGTGCAGAGGTCTCCATAACATCACTTTTACTTCCAAAGACAAAGCCCCAGGTAGTAGAGGCTCTTGCATCTCCTCAACACCTTTGCTGTACCAAGTTAAAGTTGAAAGTTAATTATCAATTCAACCATACTTGAACTGAGGCCCTCTGTTGGTTGGGATCGACCACAGATGTTGTTGCCTAGCTACATGATGCGCAAGCCAGGGCAGTACAACGTGGAGAGCAAGCGGTTGCCCGTGTAGCAAGCTCACCCTCTCCACGCAGCTGATGAATCCAAGGATTGGCAGAGACCGATGCAGTTTGGCAACAGCGGCATCGTGGGAGTTGCCAATCAGCATTAAATTCAACGTAGGACTGGCTTAGGGGCTCCAGCTTCGTATTTTTCTGTGGGGTTCACTCCCGAAGCCCTTCCCCATGAGTGGGTGTAGCCACAAGGCAGTGGAGGATTGAGATCAGAGTTTTCCTTCTCCTAGATGAGCTGCCAATCACAGCTGACGAGCCCCATCTGCCCGGAGCGACTGGGTTTAAGGCACCAGGAACCCACCTTTGCTCTTTCTCCTGTCAATAGAAACTGTTCCACCGGGCTTAGTAGCTAAGCCTCACGTGAAGGCCAGGAACTGGAGATGGTTGCCCAAGGCTATTTGAGATGCACACCAGTGAAACACTCATAGGAAGTGAGACCTTTTCCCCACTACCCCCCCCCCCCCCAGCTATGACAACCTTAAGGAACACATACGTGAAGATAGCCAAACAAGACGGTCTTCCTCCAAAAAACATTACGAACAACACGAAGCATACTTCACATAACACCAAGGACCAATAGCACATACGGCTACAAAGGCAGAACAACATGCAGTCACAAAGAAAACATAATAACATAGCCCAAATCCCTGAGTGGCGTGGTCTTCACATTGATGCCAAGTTGTCCTGGTCCAGCTTGTTCTTCCACCAAGTGACCACTGGAGGGCAGCACTGAGTGAACACTGAAGAACAGCCCTATCTTTCCTTTCGGTTGGTCCTGACGAAGGGTCTCAGCCCGAAACATCGACAGCGCTTCTCTCTGTAGATGCTGCTTGGCCTGCTGTGTTCCACCAGCATTTTGTGTGTTGTTGTTTGAATTTCCAGCATCTGTAGATTTCCTCGTGTTTGCTGATGGGAGGAGTCAGCCCCCATAGGCCTCTGCCCTCTCTCACACCGCCTCAACGTCTCCACCCCCCCCCCCCCCCCCGGACAGTTGCAACAGGTGACTCTGCGGTCCGAAGGCCTAGTCCTCACCACAACTGAGGCGACACAGCTCCTGGCAGTCAGCCTTGCCGATGACCCACCAAACTGGACTTGCAGTACATCACATTACCAATGTCTAACAGGGTGTTGCAATCACAGTAAAAACGACCAAGACCATTGCTCACACCGGACATCGTCTTGGCCAGGCGATAACGCAACGACAGTACACAGGTCCAGGTCCATTGATTTTGAGCAATTCGCTGATGGAGTAGACCTGCAGTTGTTTGTCCATCGTCACTGATGATGACCTCAACACCATTAGTGAGATGATGATGGTGTGGAGACTAGCACTTGATTTGGAGTTGAGCGAGGGAGAGTTGTGCAGCGTCAGCCTCATTCTCTCTTCCCAATTCCCATCTGGATCCAGTGGCAAGACAAGAGTCGAGACGGCTGGAGATGGTACTAGGCGCAGTGGATGACCAGGACGTCTTCTGTGTCTTATCGTGCTCTACGCGTTCCACGACACTTGCAAAGACCACTTTTCTTGACTGTTGGACCTTCCATTGGTCTCGTCCGCTCAGTCCACCGGAGTCTGTCTTCACATGCTGGGATAGACAACTCCCTATCTCACTGAGATTTGAGATCCGTCGGCTACCCTCACCCAGTTTAGCCGGCTTGTCGAAGCTGTTGCCCGGGGTGTGGCCGCTGTCGCACGTGAACAGCTACTGGGAGCCACAGGTGAGAGCTGAGTGCCAGGTGGGGACCAAAGGTGGACAAACCGCTTGAAAAGGACATGACATGTACCCCCACCAGAGGTGCTACCCCTCCCTGACACCCCACACACCCCAGACCTGCAGTAGTGAAGTTCTTGATAACCAGCAGTGTCTTATGATCGTAAAAAAGACATTAAAAAATGAACAATTTCACATTTGATTGGACCTGGTATGCCAAATGCATCCTTGCGTGCTGCCATCTTACCGGATGTCATGAGTTAGGATAATTGTTACTGGATTCTACATACACAATGGGCCACACAGCCTAGTTCTGATGGTCCATTGGTCTAAATGAGGAATTGCAACTGTGCTGCTCATGGGAACCCATTTCAATGAATCACATCCTGAGGCTTTCTAACCTTGACTGGGACCTGAACTGAAAGGAACTGCAGCGGACTCTCGTACAGTCCAGAGGGCGTGCTGCTCTGTCAGAGGAACGCGTGCATCGTATTACATCAAGAAACGCCAGGGCACTGTTAGCTCCCCTTGGTGGATGTTAAGGATGCCACTGTTCTGAGAAACAGTTATTTTCAGCATCTTGGACAACGTCTCTGCCTGTAGAATCATTGTTACATCACTGCTTGTCAACAGAATGTAATCGTTGTTACATCATTACATTATAATAATGCAACCATTATTACATCATGGTTTATAAAATTCACAGAGCGTTAATTTGCTGCTGTGTTTCCTGAATTAATAACATTGAGCCGGCGTCCACAAGGACCTCACAGAGTCGTGCAAAGCAGGTCCTCAATCCCACAATGCCTATGCTGTCTGTTTTACCCTTTTTTCAATCTCATCATCACCATCATTATGTGCTGTGTCGTACGATGTGGGTGATCATGGTCTTTCCATGACCATGATTGTTCTTCCCAAATTTTTCCACAGAAGTGATTTACCGTCACCTTCTTCTGGGCAGAGTCTTTACAAGATGGGTGACCCCACCATTATCAACACACTTCAGAGATTGTCTGCCTGGTGTCAGTGGTCACATAACCAGGACTTGTGATGTGCACCAGCTGCTCATTCAGCTATCCACCACCTGCCCCCATGGCTTCACATGACCCTGATCGAGGGGCTAAGCAGGTGCAAGACCTTGCCCTAGGGTGACCTGCAGACTTGCGGAGGGAATGAGCACCTTACACCTCCTTTGGTAGAGACGCATCTCCACCCCGCCACCCTGTACCCCCTTTCACAAATCCCTTTTACCTATGTTAGCTCCATAGCTGTCTCTGCCTTGTGATTCATCAACCACTGACACGATGTGCAAGACTCTGCCTCCTCCACCTTATCAGGCAGCTCATTGAAGACTCTGAAGACCGTCCCCTCTGGAAAGATGCTTCCAGTAAGATGGAAACCAGCAGTCTCTGTGAGTCCAGCCAGAGGTGTAATCGTTTGTCCTTTACGTCTTTTTCGCAGTCGCTCAGCAGTGTTGGTTATCAAATTCAGCGGTTCTACCCCACTAGCGAGTAGCTGGGTAGCGGGGAGGCTGAACTTGTTGCATCTCGTGCTTCAGCCCGGAACTTGAGGCGCAATCGAACCGATGGTGAGGGTGATTGCCTTGGACCCTTTTGATGTGACATTTGGCGATGTAGAATACTTGCGACTCTGATTCACTGGTATGCTGGTGGAACTGATGGCGGGGGAGCTGCGTGGCCTCGGCTGTGGTGCGGACGAAGCCCCTCGTGCTTGCAGCTGCCAAATACAGAGACACTGGAGTCAGTTGTGTGCTGCTGGATTCCGTACTGCCCTCCAGTGCTCGATCAGTGGCAGACAAGCCGGACTGCATTCATCTGCGACTGCACAAAATGAGGAATTGCTGTGGCCTGCCCTTGTGGAAACATGGCTTCAGGACAACATGAATGCACCATCAACCTACTAACCATGACACTCAGGGACCTGGGCTATATTTTTTAAACATTAAGATTTTTTAACATATAAGATTATTAAGAGATTGGACAAGAAAGAGGCAGGAAATATGTTCCAGATGCTGGGAGAGTCCAGTACCAGAGGGCATGGTTTGAGAATAAGGGGTAGGTCATTTAGGACAGAGTTAAGGAAAAACTTCTTCTCCCAGAGAGTTGTGGGGGTCTGGAATGCACTGCCTCAGAAGGCAGTGGAGGCCAATTCTCTGGATGCTTTCAAGAAGGAGCTAGATAGGTATCTTATGGATAGGGGAATCAAGGGATATGGGGACAAGGCAGGAACCGGGTATTGATAGTAGATGATCAGCCATGATCTCAAAATGGCGGTGCAGGCTCGAAGGGCTGAATGGTCTACTTCTGCACCTATTGTCTATTATTATCTTCTGTAATTGTATGTTTCTCTGCTGTCATATATGCTGCATGTGCTCTGTGCTGTGTGTGACTGTTGGTTCTGTGTTTTGCACCTTAGCCCCAGGGGAATGTTGTTTTTTTTGGCTGTAATCGTGTGTATGGTTGAATGGCAATTAAACTTGAACTCACCATAAACCTTTGTCTTTGACACTCCCACCACAGGAAAATGATTCTCACTATCTATCCTCCTCGTGATTTTCCATCTCTCTATCAGGCCACCCCGCTCCAGGGTAAATAGATCTAGCCCATTCACTCCAAACAGCATCCTGGTGAATCTCTTTAACATGTCAGATGACCTGGACTGGTCCCAGTACAAAGAATGCATAGCAGTACTTTATTAGGAGGGTAAGGAGGTTCAGATTCCCATTGTATTCTCTAAAAACATCTATGGATGTAATGTTGAAAGCATCGTGATTGGCTGCATCATGGTCTGGTTGAGCTATTCAATTGATTAGTAGAACATAGAACACAAAAGAGTAGAGCACATCACAACTCCTTTAAGCCACAATGCTGTGCCGAATCTTCATCCAACTCTAAAATCAAACTAACTTTTCCTTTCTACATAGCCCCCCATTTTTCTTTCGTCCACATGCCTACTATCTAAGAAATCCCTAAATACCCCTAATCTACTACCATCCCTGGCACCCACCACTCTCTGTGTAAAAATCCTTGCATTGACATCTTCCTTTACATTCCTCCAATCACCTTAAAACTATACTCCCTCATACCAGCTATTTTAACCATGGGAAAAAATTATCTGGCTGTCCTCTCTATCTATGCCTCTTATCATCTTATACACCTCTATCAAGTCACCTCTCATCCTCCTTCACTCCAAAGAGAAAAGCCCTTGCTTGCTATTTAATCCGGGCAGCATCCTGGTAATTCTTCTCTGGAAAGTTTTTACATCCTTCTTATAGTGAGGCAACCAAAGCTGAACACAATACTCCCAAGTATTTCTTGACTCTGAAACTCAGCGCCTTGGTGAATAAAGACAAGCATGTCATATGCACTAAATGGATGTGGATTGAGTTTTCAAAGGTTGGGGACCTGAGAGCTCTGGAGATCTGTTATAGAAGGGGAGATGAGGCCTGGTGTATACTAGCCTTGATCATACTGAATGGCTGGAGCAGGTCTGAAGCCTACTCCTGTTCCTGTTTCGTTGCATCATGCTCAGGTTGGGCTCAGAGTGTGTGAAATCTCCATAGCAACAGGGAGAGGGAGCAAGCTGAGGAGCCCATGGGTTCGATCCCCTAGGAAAGTGCACAGGATGTTTGCCACGCTGGTAAGGATTGTTCAAGGGAGCACCTAGCCCTTACGTGGGGGACAAACAGGAATAGATGAAGCAGAGAGCTTGAAATGGCTGCCCGGGGCTTATGAGAATTGAATAACTCTTGTCTGACTGATACTGTGACAGTCAGCATCTATCTGAAGATAGGATCCTTAAAAAGACAGCAGTAAGCACTTAATCCTGAAAACACGGCAGCCAGACTCAGTCCCGCCTGGCTTTCTGTCTCTGAGTCTTGGTTCCTCCTCCGGGGCCAGGAGGGAAGCAGCACACACTGGCATTTATCAATTACTCCATTACCTGGCGAGTCTGCCAGCTGCAGCTCTTTGGAGTGTACGCTGAGCTAGCTCTCTGCCAACTGGTCATATGGCCGCACTAGAGGGGACCTATGCTTGGTGGGCTAAATGCGAAGAAGACGACAAGAGCAAGAGCGCAAGAGAGCGAAAGAGAAAAAAACACTCTTTCAAGGCCCACATGGGCAGAAAAGTTATTCGAGGGATTAAAAGAAATAGAGAAAGAATGTAAGGAAATAGGAGCGGGCCACTCGGCCCCTCAAACCTGGCCTAGCATTTAGTATGCTTCTCTGTGCCAGTTTTCCACGGCCCCCAAATTCCTCCATCTTACAAAAAGGCGGCTACTTTTTTTTAGCTTATCCCATGATCTATCCTCCAGGAGACAGAGAGGGAAAATACAGAAAGAGAGTGAAAGAGAGAGGTGGGAGGATATATAAGGGTGTTGGGGTCGAGGGTGGGAGGGGGAAGAAACACAATACGAGAAAGTAATAAGTCAGTCACCCACAGGAGCCGGAGTGGAGGGTGAGTGATGGGGGAGAGAAAGAGAGAGATGGTCTGTAGATGTAGATATACACTCAGTGGCCACGTTATTAAATGCACCTATACGCCTGCTCATTAATGCAAATATCTAATCAGCCAATCGTGTGGCAGCAACTCGATGCATGCAGACATGGTGAAGAGGTTCAGTTGTTCAGACCAGACATCAGAATGGAGGAAGAAATGTGATCTAAGTGACCTTGACCATGGAATGATTGTTGGTGCCAGATGGGGTGGTTTGAGTATCTCAGAAACGACTGATCTCCTGGGGTTTCCACACACAGTCTCCAGAGCTCAACATTTCAACGGTTTGATTTAATATCAGAGAATGGAGACAGTGTAAACCTCAGTTCCTTACTCTTCACAGACATCCACGAAACAGAAAACCCAAAGGATGAATGACAGAAAAACGTTAGTCCCAAAGCCCCCCTCCCCCACCCATGCACAAGCAACAGCACAAACATCAACCCTCCCCCCTCCCCTCCCCTCCCCTTCCCTCACTTGTTCCAGCAAAAGCATCAATCCCTACCTCCCACCAGGCAAGAAATGGCAAAGCCCCATCAGAATCTACTATGATTCAACGCCCACTTTATTAAGGACGAGAGGTAAATAATAAAAGAGTGGCCACTGAGTATTGGCGTAGGTATTTCCTGGTGGAGGCTACTGAATCCTCCACTTTCAGGTCAGGGGTCAGGGGTCAGCTTACTAATGGTAACATGGCAGCATATCAAGCTTGTTGTGTACGCAATCTGTTTGAAACACAGCACAAGGAATCAGCTCACTGTGTCGGGCTGGAAGTTCCTGAAGTTAATTGATTTGAGCTCAGTGGAAGCTTTTTCATGAAGTCCAAGGAAATCAATTGGGGGATGGTGTGGATGGGTTGAAGGGTTTTTTTTTTAGGGGGGGGGTTCATGGGTTGAGTAGGGGTGATTGTGATGGGAGGTTGGGTTTTGGTGAGTGGGAGTGAGGTGACATGGTGGTTGGGGATTGGGATGGAATGGTGATCTGGTTGGAGTGTGCATGGAGGAGTGCTGGTTGGGTAGTGTGGGATTTGGTTTGTATGCAGGAGGGCTGTAGGGTGTGGGGGTCAGGAAGGGGAGCGTGGTGGAGGGATGATGGTGTTTGTAGAAATGGGTTGGAAAGTTGGAGGGTGTGGGGGCGAGGAAAGAAGGGCGGGGTGGAGCGATGTGATTGCTGGGCAGCAGCAGACTGGTGTGGGCTGAGGGAGAGAAGGTTGGAGGGTGGAGTTTGTGGAGGAGGAGCAAAGGAGCACTAGGAACTTTAGGAATGGGTGAGAGGTGTGGGGGATGTGGAGGAGGAGGGTAAAGGGCTGTAGGGTGAGGGGAGAGGGGTAGGAGGATGTGAGATGTAAGGGAGGGGTGGAGGAGTGTGGGGTGTGGGGGATGGGTGGAGGGGTGGAGGGTAAAGACTAGGTTGAAGGGAGGGGGTGAAGGGATGTGGGTTGTAGGGGTATAGGGGAGGGGTGGAAGGGCATGGGGTGTTGGGGAGGAGGGTAAAAGGCTGTAGGGTGAGAGGAGAGGGGGAAGCATGTGAGATGTAGGGGAGGGGTGTGGGCTGTGAGGGAGGAGGGCAAAGGGCTGGAGGGTGAGGGAAGGTGGGGATGGGTATGAAATGTTGGAAAGGATGTGCAGAATGGGGATGAGGGATGTGAGGTGTGTGGGGTATTGGGGAGGAGGTAAAGGGCTGTAGGGTGAGGGGTGGGAGGGGTGAGCAGTGGGCAGAGAGGTGTGAGATGTAGGGGAGAGAGTGTGGGGGAGAAGGGGTAGAGGGGATGGGAGATATGTGGGACTGAGGGGTGGAGTGGTGAGACATGTGAGGAAGGAAGGGGTGGAAGGTAAAGGGCTGTAGGGTGAGGGGAAAGCAAAGTGTGGATGAGGAGGGTGGACAGTTGTGGGGTGCATGGGAGTGGGGAGTGGGGGAGTAGGGGTAGAGGGCTTTGGGATGTGAGTTGCCCTCACCCAGGAGCCCCACATGGGCAGGGGCTTTCTAGGAAAGGACAAGTGGACTCCCTTCCCCCCTCCGTCTCCACCTGAGAATAGCTCACCCCCCCCCCCCCCCCCGTACATCAGATGGCACAAACTCTCGCCCTCATGGGGCATTGCCGTTAAATGACCTTGTGGTCTTTTTTTAGGGGTGATGAAGGCATGTTATCGCTGGTTCCACAGCCAACATTTCTCCCTCAATTAAGATCACTCACGGATAACCTTACAGTGATTTTGTTTTTGTGGGGGGCTGGTTTCTACAGAGCAGAAAGTCATGTGAGATTTTGGGCAAGGGGACCAGAGAGGCACAATGTAAATGAAAGCCTTTCCCTTCTGAGGCTAAACACCGCAAATAGACATCCTTAGCAACCTTCCTCTGGAGATCAACACTTAGGTATTGCAAAATGAAAGGATGTGGGACTAGAACGTACCTACGACTGTTATTGTTATAAATCTGTGTACAGTTAGGATTTTTGTAAATTGAATAACATGGGATTTAGACATACATCAAAACAATAAGTGGACTGGAAAAGTCTTTACAGAGCCAGAGAAACTGAATTCTGTTTCTCCATTTCCCAAATTAGCAGCAATTTTCTTTTTTTTGCCAAAAAAATGTAGCCTCGGACCCAGTCGGAATGGATCCCCTGTGGAATTCAAAACTCACTAAAACTGCTGCCTGCTTAATGCATTAGTGCTGATTCAGCACTAGTCTCTCACTAAATTTACCTGCTCCCACTTGGATGCTCAGTGGCCACTTTATTAGGTATCTCCTGTAACTAATGAACTAGCCACTGAGTGTGTGTGTGTGGACTTCTGCTGCTGCAGCCCGTCCACTTCGAGTGCTGTGCATTCAGGGGCGCTCTTTCGCACACCACTGTCGTTACACGTAGTTATTTGAATTACTGTCTCCTTCTTGTCAGCTTGAACCTGTCTGGCCATTTCCCTCTGACTTCTCTCATGAACAAAAACTGACGCCCACTGGATGTTTCTTTTTTGTTTATCGCACCATACTCTGTAAACGCTAGAGACTGCTGTGAAAATCCCAGGAGATCAGCAGTTTCTGAGATACTCAAACCACCTCGTCTAGCACCAACAATCACTCCGCGGTCAAAGTCACTGAGATCGTATTTCTTCCCTATTCTGATTTGGTCTGAACAGCAACTGAACCTCTTGCTCATGTTTGTTTGTTTTTATGCATCAAGTTGCTGCCAAATGATTGGCTGATTAGATATTTACATTAACACGTAGGTGTACAGGTGTATCTAATAAAGTGGCCACTGAGTGTCTATTTTGTTTGCATAAGAACAGATTTTTACAAAGGTGGAAATCTCAGTTTCTGGTTACGTTTGCTCACAGTGTGGCACTGCCATAGTCACACAATGCAGAAACAGGCCCTTTGGCCCTACATGTCCATGCTGGCTATCAAAGTTCAAAGTTCATTTATTTCCAAAGCACGTAAACTATATACAGCCCTGAGATGCGTCTCCTTACAGGCAGTCACAAAACAAAGAAACCTGATTAAGTTCTTTTTAAAAAGACTGTCAAACACGCTAAAGTGCAGAAAAAAAACATGCAAACAATAAAAGTAAGCAAATAATGTTGAAATCAGCCAAACAGCAGGTCAATCCTCATTCTCGGACCCGGATCCTGCCACCACAATATGCTTTTGGGCCTATACCGACCCTTTCCAATCGAGCTCGGCGCTTAAATCAGTCAGACGTCGGCTTGTTCCTCGCTCTCGGGCCAGAGCTCCACCGCCTCGACTCTGTTCAAATTGGCCCCACGTCTGCCAGAGCCAAAAACTGTCTAATTCTTCGCTCTTGGACCCGGACCCGTTTGGCCCATACCCGGCCACACTGTAACCGTCCTGAACCTTCCAGGCTTCAACACACACTGCAGAAACGCCAAGTTGTACAGGCGGTTCAAGAGCTCAACTCCGAAAAGGAAGTTACAGGCTATCGATGGCAGAGAAAGTGTTATTGATAAAATAAGTTGTAGTTTTGCTTGCTGCCAGTAAGTCATCGCTGTGTTTCACCAGCATCATCTTAAACCAGAAAGCCATCGAATACATTTCTACACTGATCTCATTAACCTGTACTGGGTTCATTGCCATGAATGCTTTGACCAGATTAGAGAACACTTCTTCTGACAACACTGCAGGCTGGGTGAGCTAGGATTTCTCTTTAGCAAAACTAGGAGCAAAGTCATATGAGGGGTAACTTAGCGGAGCTGTACAGGATGATAAGAGGCATAGATCGAGTGGATATCCAGAGACTCTTTCCCAGAGCCAAATGCTTAATGCCACGATGCAGAATTTTAAGGTGATTGGAGGAAGGTATAAGGTGGATGTTTTCTTACACAGAGAGTGGTGGACGCGTGGAATGTCCTGGCAGGGGAAATGGTAGAAGCAGATAAATTAGAGGTGTTTAAGAGACTCTTGGATAGGCACATGGATGACAGAAAAATAGAGGGCTATATTGAAGGCAAGGGTTAGATTGATCTTGGAGTAGTAGGTTAAAGGGTTGGCATAACACTGTGGGCTGAAGGGCCTGTATTGTGCTGCAGTGTTCCTGTTCTATCTTCTAACTCACATTTTTGTTTATCATTGTCATCATCATCTTCACTATGTGCCGTGTCGTATGATATGGGTGATCATGGTCTTTCCATGACCATGATTGTTCTTGGCAGAATTTTTGACAGAAGTATTTTGCCGTTGCCTTCTTCTGGGCAGTGTCTTTACAAGGCGGGTGACCCCAGTCATTATCAATCTCTTTGCCTGTCTGGCGTCAGTGGTCGCACAACCAGGACTTGTGATATGCACCAGCTGCTCTGTTCATTTCACATGACCCTGACTGGGGGGTTTCAGGAGGTGCTACACCTCGCCCAAGGTTGACCCTCAGGCTAGTGGAGAGATGGAATACCGTGCACCTCCTTTGGTAGAGACGTATCTCCATCCCACCACCTGTTACTGCTTAAATATCGTGAATGTCTTTGCCTCCACTACCCGCTCAGGCAGTGTGTTTCAGACTCCAATTGCCACCCCAACTCCCAGTGTGAAAAATATTCATCTTCGCACCCCCTTCTAACCCTTACCCTCAAAGACCACTACCTTGTAGTAGGGTTTGGAGGCTTGCATGCCTCAGTGACCCAGAGAGCTATGTTGGCTGGAGTCAGGGCCTTGTGCTTTGACTCTTGGTAGGGTCACCCATGCCAAACAGGTCAAAGGGTAAGGGACAGACTAACAGCGGTCTACCTGTCCAGGTTCGGGGGTTCAACACTGACCGGTCAAAAAAAAAATTGCTACAGAACCTGCAATGAAGAATCATTGTTGGGTTTTCATTGCTACCCTAAATGTTGGCAGTAACTAACTAAATAAAATTTCTTCTGGTTTTAGATCCTGATGTACTGTTTCTAATTCAGCCCAGAGTTGAAGAAAATTGGATGCTTTCCGTGGGAAATATTAAAAAAAAAGCCCAGACTGCTGTGGTGAGGTGGGAACTTACCACATAGCAAGTTTTATGAACAGAAAGCAAGTTTTGAATTCATATAGCAATCCTACATTTCCTTCAGAATGTGCCAATGTCCTTCTCACTGCCAGCAATGTATTTTTAAAGTGTCAGCGGTCTTACGATACACAAAGTGCACTTCCATGACATCATTGTGGTTGACAGCCGGGGGGTGGGGTGTTCTCCGAGGTGAATCACGGCAGGGAGTGCCTGGGCAGGAGGTGCACCAGAAATTGGCCTAAACATGCCAACAACATGACCTTCATCAACGTTTCCAGTCCCGATGAAGAGTTGCGGCCTGAAATGTCGAATGTTTCTTCCCCTCCGTCGACGTGGCCAAACCTGCTGAGTCCCTCCAGCATTTTGAGTGAGGTGCGTTTGAATCAATATGCCTAATTTGTAAACAGCAAGATCCTACAAGCGTCATTGCCATAATGACTAGATAATCTGTTTTGGGAATGTCGTGTCAGTGAATCTGGGTGGTGGGATGGAGATGTGTCTCTACCAAAGGAGGTATGAAGTGCTCCTTCCCTCTGCTAGCCTGCAGGTCACCCTTGGGCAAGGTGTGGCACTTGCTTAGCCCCCCGAGCAAGGTCAGACAAAGCCAAGGGAGCAGGTGGTGGATGGTCGTACAAGCAGCCAGTGCATAACACAAGAACTATTTATGTGACCACTAACGCCAGGAAGATGATCTCTGAATGGCTGGGGTCACCCGTCTTGTAGACACTGCCCAGAAGAAGGCAATGGCAAACCACTTGTGTAGATTTCCCGGGAACAATCATGGGCATAGACATCCCAGTTCCCTGGCACTAACCACGATGATGTCATTGGGCAGCATGTTACCATAGTGGTCAGCATAACGCTTTACATTACCAGCGACCTGGTTTCAATTGCCGCCACTTTCTGTAAGGAGCTTGTACGTTCTCCCCGTGACCATGTGTGCTTTCTGGGGGTGCTCCGGTTTCCTCCCCCAGTCAAAAGATGTACTGGTTTGTAGGTTAATTGGTTATTGTAAGTTGTCCCATGATTATTAGGCTCAGATTAAATTGGTTTGCTAGGTGGCGCATCTCAAAGGGCCAGAAGGGCCTATTCTGTGCTGTATCTCAATGAATAAATCAAAATCGTGATCACTACGCCATAAGACATGGCGCATAATGATGATGATAATCCCAGGACCCAGGGTTAGCTTTGAGTATGTCTTCTGCACGGCAGTTGATGCACCAACAATAACTCTCTCTGAGACGTAAAGCCTAGATATCGGCTTTTATTGACTGGAACAAGGAACAAGCAGTGAGTGACCACCATACTACATCCTGGAGACAGAGAGGCTGGGCTCAGGCCTCAATCGCCTTTATACTGGGGTCTGTGGGAGGAGCCACAGGAGCAGTCAGCAAGGGGTGTGTCCAGACAGGTATATGTAGTTCACCTCAGCAGTATTTTTGGGATCTATTGTTATGCAACTGGGATGGGTGATGCAGCTTCTGAAAGACAATACTCACCAACAATTCAGTTTTCCCTCTCTTGGAGTCTCTGCTCTAGAATTGTTTACTGAAATCGCTTGAGTGGGATTTGAAACCAGAATGATCTGACTTAGAGACAAGATGGTGCCAGCTGAACAGTAGCCAACACCCAAAGCTTGGAGCATAAAGTCAGAAAGAATCAAGAGTAAATACTGGAGCAGAGCGGGGGCAGCTTGCATCATGTCATTCCTACACTGAATCTGGCACAAACAAAGCTAGAGGAAGTTTTACATCATTTCTAACCCATGTTTTAGCTAATCGAGACCAACTGAAAATTTGGATTGAAGTATCAAAGTTGGAAAAATGTCATTAAGGGTTGGGAAGGCAGAGATTGAATTCATTTGCACCTGTTGTTTTTCTGTGTAAAATGAGCGCACAAAATTGTTTGCCAAAGCATGAAACTAACTTTCTGGCAAAGTTTTACCCACTGCAAACGGGAGGAGGGACTTCCTCTCACAATGCGTTTCAGTGCTGATGTCATCCACACATGCAATGACGTCGTCAATGAGCAAGAGGCACGATTCTTAGACCGGAGACTTTTTTTTTGGCTCTGTGGCAAACACAGAAAAATGTGGCTAACCGAGGCACTGCGGTGTTTGCCTGTGCACGCGCCTGGTTTAATCGGGGTAGTCTCTAATGCTGAGGGAAGTCGCTTTTGAGCCGTGTGTCAGTGAATGCTCAGAACCAGAGCGCGCAGCACACACTGATCCCTACAAGCTCGAGATACCATGACCTCTGTATCACTGACAGTGGTGCTGAGGGCAGGAAAGGGTGTGGCACGTTTGTGTAGGGATATAGCTGTGCACACTTTGAAGCCGCGTTCCCTCTTCCATGGTGGTGCAGCAGTTGGCGCAATACTTTACCGTGTTAACGATTGGAGTTCAATTCCCGTGACTGCCTGTAAGGAGTTTGTATGTTCTCCCTGTGACCGCGTAGGTTTCCTCCAGATGCTCTGGTTTCCTCCCTCATTCCAAAGACAATAGGGTTAGGGTTAGAGTTGTGGCACCAGAAGCACATCCTCAGAGTGCGTTAGTTATTGACGCTAAGGGCACTCTTCAGAGCATGTTTTGATATCACGATGTCCATGTGTCAAATAAATCTAATCTTATAACCTTTTATCTATTTATTTTTTAATTTATTTTTTGAGATACAGCACAGAATAGGCCCGGCCCTTCAAGCCCAGAAACCCCTGATTTAACCCGAGCCTAATCATGGGACAGTTTACAGTGACCAATTAATGTACCAACCGGTACGCCTTTGGACTGTGGGAGGAAACCAGAGCACCTGGAGGAAACCCACGCCATCATGGGGAGAATATTCAAAACTCCTTACAGGCAGAGTCAGAAATTGAACCTGGATCTCTGGTACTGTAAAGTGCTGTGCTAATCACTACAACGCCGTGCTGTCCCTAATTTATCTTCCTCTCATTTCCACTGCAGCCTTTCTGGAGCCAATGTGGTTGGCACAGACGCACCCCTTTTGGTTTCTAACCCACTTCCCATGACTCTTAGCATCAATGAAATGGCAGCTCCTAACTCTTATAACAGTAAAAGGCTATTCAGCCCAACTAATCCATACTGGTGTTAATCAGCCATCAAGCCATGTCCTGTTTTCCTTCATCTAATTCTATTAGCGTGCCTCTCTCGTCCCTTCACCTTCATATGTCTCTTCGACCTCCCTAAGTATATTGACATGGGTCACCTCACCCTCGCCCCATGGGAGTGAGTTCCTTCCTTCACTGATGTTCGTGTAAAGTTATTCCCTTTGAATTCCCTATTGGATTTCTTGATGGCAGCCTTATATCAGTGACCTCTATAGAAGAAGAAATGTTCCCTCTGCAGGCTATCAAAATCCTTCATCGCTTGGTTCAGCCACACAGAATTCTTTTGAGAAAGGAGATGCAGTTTGTTCATCCTTTCCTGATGAGTGAACTGAAACTGCCCTTGTAAACTGTCTTTGCATCGGTATCGATATTGGTTTACTATTGTCACATCTAAAGTAGAAAGTAAATATATTATCAAGGTATATAAATGCCACCACATACAACACTGAGATTCATTTTCTTGCAGGCATTCACAGTAAACACAAAAAACACAATGAAAGACTGCACCCAGCAATAACCAATGTGAAAAAAAAACAACAAACTGTGCAAATGCAAAAAGAAAGAGAAATAAGTAAACAAGTCTGAAATATTGGGAACATGAAATGAAGAGTCCTTGAAGGTGAGTTTATAGGTTGTGGGAACAGTTCAGTGGTAGGGTGAGTGAAGTTAACCCCTCTGATGGCTGAGGGGTGATAATTGTTCCTGAACCTGGTGGTGTGAGCCCCGAGGTTCCTGTATCTTCTTCCTGATGGCAGCAGCGAGGAGAGTGCGTGGACTGGACGGTGGGGGTTCTTGATGATGGATAGCAACAGTGCTGCGTATAAATGTTCTCAAGATGGAGAGGGCTTTGTCCGTGAAGGACTGGGCTGTATCCAATACGTTTTGTAGGCTTTTCCTATACAAGGGCAAAGATGTTTCCACATCAGGCCATATTGCAGTCAGTCAGTACAGCACACAGTTTGTTAAAGGTTTAGATGACATGCCAAATCTTCGCAAACTTCTAAGGAAGTAGAGGCGCCGACAAGCCTTCTTTGTAATGACACTTACACGCTGGCCTCAGGACAGATCCTCAAATGATAGCACCAAGGAATTTAAAGTTGCTGACCCTCTCCACCTCTGATCCCCAATGAAAGCTGGTTCATGGACCTTGGGTTTTCTCTTCCTGAAGTCAGTAATCATCTACTTGGTCTGGCTGACATTGAGCGAGAGGTTGCTGCGGTGACACACTCAGCCGGGTTCTCATTTTTCCTCCTATCACACCTATCACACCGCTCATACAGACCAGATCATTACATAGCGCATTGAGGTAGAACGAAGTCAGACAATAACAATGCAGAATAAAATGGAAAAGCCTCTGAAAAAGTGCAGTGCAGGTAAACGATAACATGCAGGAAGGTAAATATGGAGCTTTTGAGGCCAGGAGTCCATTTTATTGCACAAGAGGTTTCATTTGGCAGTCTAATATCAACGGGATGACGCTCTCCTTCAGCCTGGTAGTATAAGCTTTCTAGCTTTTGCATCTTCAGCTGGATGGGAGAGTGTGTTCATGATGGGTGGGGTCAATGATTACACTGGTTGCTTTACTGAGAGAGTGAGAACTGCAGAGTCCATAGAGAGAAGGCTGGTTTCTGTGATGTGCTGATCTATGCCCATGAGAGCCTGCAGTTTCTTGCAGACATCGCAGAGCATTTGCCATGCCAAGCCATCGTACATCCATACAGAATGTGTTTGGTCTACAAAAATTGGCAAGGATGAACGGGAAGGTGTCAAATTTCTTCTCTGTTACATCCTCGCCGTTACATCTTCGTCATGCAGTGATCGGAACTGTGTACAGTTCTCTAAATGCAGTCTGATACAGGTCAAAGGGTGGAACTGGCAGAACGTCCCTACTTTTCGTGTTTTTCCTCTCTAGGATCTAACCCTATGACTCAGCTTCCTGTCCTACGGCCTTGCTCACCTGTGGTGCAATTTTTATTGCAGCTGAAGTTGTAAGTCATACAGATGTGGTTTTTGAGAAGAATGATGAAAATATTATGGAAGGGTAGAGTGACAAATGAGGAAATGTTGCAAAAAGCAGGAAGGAGAGAGGATATCATCAGTCAGGAAACAGCAGCTGGAATGTCTGGGACATGTACTGAGGAAAGAGAAGTTCCAACATCTTGCAATGGTGGGAAAAACTGGTGGAAGAAAAACTTGCAGTCAACAGTGCATGACGTTCTTAGAATGGACAGGCAAAACTTTTGAAGAGCTTATCAGAATTTCACAGATTAAAGACAGATGGAAGACCATAATCACCTACATCGCACGTCAAGGCACATATCGGTGATGATTGTACCCATTTGGGGCGTGACAGTAGCGCAGTGGTTAGTGCAACACTCTGCCACTCTGCCAGTGACCCGGGTTCAATTCCTGCCGCTGCCTATAAGGAGTTAGTACGGTCTTCCTGTGGCCGTGCGTGGATCCAGTCAAAGGATACATCGGCTGATGGTTTAATTGGTCATTGTAAATTCTGATTAGGCTTGGATTAAACTGGGGGCTTGCTGGGCGTCATGGCTCAAATGCCTGAAGGGTCTGTGCATCTCAATAAATAAAATAAAAATAAATTTCAGTGACCACTGATTGTTGGGAGTAGAGGCTTCTCACTGTTAGTTCACTGGATAAATCCATTTCTTAGGCAGCACCATCAAGTTGGCTGGATGGATCTAAAGCAGAATTAATTTTATTGATTTAGGATTCTGCACGGTAACTGGCTGTTGCTGCCCAGTGAGCCTGCACCACCCATTTACACCCATGGGACCAATTAACCTACCAACCCACTTCATAAAGTGGGAGGACACCAGAGCTCCCTGAGGAAACCTACACAGTCACAGGGAGAATGTACAAACTCCTTACAGACAGCAGTGGAATTGAACCAGGGTCGCTGACGCTGTACAAGCATTACACTAACAACTATGATACTGCGACGCCCCATGTTCTGTGTTTGACTTCACTTCCTTCACCCACCCCCCACTGTTGTGAAGTGGGGAGAGAATGCAGGGAGGGAGCTTGGTGGGGAAATATGGAGAGATTTATTTTGCATTCTGTTCCATAGTGCATCTGCTGATCTGTCTGAATCAGAAGTCATTCCGTTTCTTGAGGATATTTAAAAAGTCATCCAAAGTTTTTGGGATATTGAGGAATTGAAGTATTCTGGGAGAGTGGGGCACTTGGGGAGATGATCAGTCACGAGCTTATTGAATGGTGGAGCAGGCTCGAGACCACAGGATCAAACTTCAAAGTTCAAAGTACATTTATTATTGAAGTATACAATTATACAACCTTGAGATTTGTCTCCTTACGGGCAGCCACAAAACAAAGACACCCCAAAGAACCCATGATAAACAAGAAGACCATCAAACTCTCAATATGCAGAGAAAAAAAATTGTGCAACAATAAAAGCAAGTAAATAGTATTCAGATCTGAGGGGCAACCTTGTCCTACACAAAAGGTGGTGGGTTTATGGAAAGAGTTGCCAGAGGAAGTGGTAGAGGTGGGTACAAGTCCAGCATGTAAAAGATATTTAGACAAGTACATGGATAGGAAAGGTTCAGAGGGATATGGGCCACACACAGGCAAATGGGACCAGCTCAGGTAGGTAATTTGGTTGGCAAAGTTCAAACTACCTTTATTACTGAAGCATGTATACATTATACAACCTTGAGATCCGTCTCCTTTCAGGCAGCCACATAACAAGACACCCAAAGAACCTGTAAAAAGCCAACAGATGCCCAATGTGCAGAGAGAGAGAGAGAGAGAGAGAGAGAAAAAAAAGTCGTGTAAACAATAAAAGTAAGCAAATAGCATTTAGAATGAAAGTGAGTACTCAGAGATGAAACCCAGAGCACCACAGCCTCAGCCTCAGTTTGGCACATAGCGGAGTAAATGCCGTGGATCCCACAGACCTGAAGCCTGGAGCAGGCCCGCAGCCTCAGCCTCTGTGCACCAAAGAGCAGATGGACTGAAGGGCCTGTTTTTGTACTGTCAAACTTGATTACTCTAATCTCCGTCTGTTGCTTTAGCATCAAATTTGACCCTTTTAAATAAGGACTCCTGTAAATAACTACTATAGAAAACTTCAAATAAAGGCTTATGAGTTGGCACTTTAGCAACCCAAACCAAAATTCCAGCTAAAATCTCCAATGTAGTGTCTTTCTTTCCTAAAACCAGTATTGGAATTATTATTTTAATAATGCACTCAAAGAGAGTTCTGCCATTTCTGTAAAACATATCAGATTGGTTTGTCCGGTATTTTATTTACTTTGTAAGTTGATGATGTAAGCCTGAAGGTTGCCCTGTGCCAAGATGATTAATGACGAGACCACGCTGAGGTCAATTAGCCCAGGTCAGCTGAGTGTTGAAAGGTAGCGTCTGTTCTTTTATTGAACAGTAAATTCTCACCATAAATTGTCACCTGGACTCAAGTGATTTATTACCGAGCTATTGCTCTGATCAGGTCCTTTCAGGATCCTGGTCAAGAGGAGGGGGAAAAAAATTATGCTTTCGCTGCAAATTAAAGCGTAACAGTTTGGGGAGTGCTGAAGCCTTTGGCCTAGTAGTTCTAGCTCAGCCAGTTTGGGGCCTAATTGGAAACGACAAGGCCTTCCTCCTGAATAAAATTATTGTCAACCAAATGGAATGTGAGCATGGTGCAAGGTTAAAAATCAGGGCTCCGTTTTGCAGCTGCAATATACTCGAGGGGTTCGAGACTGGGTTGGGGGTCATGGCATCGTCTGGGGAAAATAAAAACAGTTTTGAGCTTGAAAATTCAATGAATTTAGCAAAATCAATAAATCTTATTAAAATTCCTAATCCTACAGATCACAAAATATGGAGATTCAATGTCCCAGGCTCTGTGTCTTGGGATTATTATATACCGGATGCTTTTGGCTATTTCTGAAGGACTCCTCTTGGAATATTTCTTGTTTTTCTTTCCGTTCTTTGTCCTCTCCTGACGCTTGCTGAGATTCTGATCTATTGACCACGGCAGGCTTCAGGCATCTCTCCCTCGGTGGGCATCCTCTATGTGCGATATGGCACTACTTAACTGTGAGAGGAATCACAACTGGTCCCGACTCTGTGGCTGCTTGGTCTGATGTTCTAGCAGGTGTGAGGCATTGGTTTGATGACACTTGGAGTATTGTGAGCAGTTTTGGGCCTTTCATTTGAGAAAGGATGTGCTGGCATTGGAGAGGGTCTGGTGGAGGTTTACTAGAATGATCCTGGGAATAAAAGGGTTTTGAAGGCTCTTGGCAGAGTTTAGAAAAATGGAGAGCTCATTGAAACCTATCAAATATTGATGGGCTTAGACAGAGGGGATGTGGAGGCTATTTCCTATAGAAGTCTAGGTCTAGAGGGTCTCAGAATACAAGGATGTCCAGAACATAGATGTGGAAGGATTTCTTCAGCCAGAGAGTGTTGAACCTATGGAAGTCATTGTGAATGCCAAGGCATTAAAGCTGAGGTTGATAGGTTCTTGATTAGTAAGGGCGTTAAAGGTTACGGGGAGAAGACAGGAGAATGGGGTTGGTTTTGTTCTTCCTTTACACACCTTGTGGCGCATTGGGCAGCACTTTTTGCTGTTTCCTTAGCATTTCTTTGTTATTGATAGCTCAACGCTCAACCCAGCATGAACGGAAAGCATGCAAGGAGCCGGCCGGATTTGAACCCAGAACCTGGGAGCATTCGCCTTGAAGACCACTACACCACCAGCTGGCAGAATGAGGTTGAGAATGATAATAAATTGGCCATCATGGAATAGTGGAACAGATTTGATGGGCTGAATGGCCTCATTCTAACCCTATGTCTAAATGTCCTATGGTCTTAATACATGCTGGTGGTCAAGTGGTTTAATTATCGGGTCTGTATTCCTGAGGCTTACTCAAACATTCCAAACTGTACAGGTCAGGCAGCATCTATGGAAATGAATAAACAGTTGACATTTAGGGCTGAGACCCTTCCACAGTCCTGAAGAAGGGTCTCAGCCTGAAACATTGAATGTTTAATCATCTCCATTGATTCTGTCTAACCTGTTGAGGTCCCCCAGCATTTTGTGTGCTTTGCCTTGGATTTCCAGCACCTGCAAATTTTCCCATGTTTGTGAGCCCAAATCCTATCACAGCATCTGTGGGATTTAAATCCAGATAGTTAAAATGATTAGCAGAAACTACCGGACTGTTGTAAAAAAAATCTTGTTCACTAGAAGGAAGGAAATCTCAGTCCTTTCCTTGACTGGTCTGTATATGAATCCAGTCCCACTCCACAAGGTAACCTTAAAATGGCAGAAGAAATCCCTTTGGCTTGAGAAAAACTTGGATGGCCAATAAATGCCAGTGGGACCCAGAAATTGAAAAATAACCTTTGGAAGAAGCGTATTAATCTTTTTGGGTTAAAAATGGAAAATGCCAAAGAAACATCTGTAGATCCGTCGCAGTTGTCGTACAAAGACAACTTCAAAGTTCAAAGTAAATTTATTATGAAAGTGCCATATACGATCCTAAGATTCATTTTCTTGTGGACATACCAGCTGATACAAATGAACACAATGGAATTAATGAAAAACTACACACCAACAAAGATGGATAAGGATCTATGGACAGTTACAGAGTGGAGAAGAAAGCATTTGTTTTACTGGCTTTCATCAGTTCAAAGTAAATGTATTATCAAGGTACATATATGTCACCATATACAACCCTGAGACTCATTTCCCTGCGGGCATACTCAGCAAATCTATAGAATAGTAACTATAACAGGATCAATGAAAGATCAACCAGAGTGCAGAAGACAACAAACTGCGCAAATGCAAATATAAATAAATAGCAATAAATAAATAACGAGAACATGAGATAACAAGATAAAGTGTCCTTAAACAGCAAACATGAGGAAATCTGCAGATGCTGGAAATTCAAACAACACAAGCAAAGTGCTGGTAGAACACAGCAGGCCAGGTAGCATCTATAAGGAGAAGCGCTGTCGACGTTTTGGGCCGAGACCCTTCATCAGGACGAACTGAAAGGAAAGATAGTAAGAGATTTGAAAGTAGTGGGGGTAAAGTGAGATTTTTGGTTGTGGGAACATCTCAACAGATGGGCAAGTGAGTGTAGTTATCCACTTTTCTTCAAGGGCCTGATGGTTCTGGGATAGTAACTGTTCTTACTCAGGAGATTGAGTTCAAGAGCCATGAGGTACTGTTGCAGCTCTATAAAACCCTTTTGACCACATTTGGAATATTGTGTTCAGTTCTGATCGTCTCATCATAGGAAGGATGTAGAAGCTTTAGAGAGGGTATGGATGAGATTTAGCAGGCTGCTGCCTGGATTAGAGAACATTGTAGCGCCTCATTTCCTAGCGTATCCGAACCGACTCACAATTAGATAGCCTACGGGGGTTTGCGAGCACAGAGCTTTGGAGCCTCTTCGCCATGGGGGGCCGGTTGACAGAGGCTTAAAAGTGAGGCTGAAGTTTTCGAATAAAGTTTTTCCTTCGACTGCAGTTACCGACTCCGTGTCGTAATTTTAGCGCTGCTTGTAGCACACCGCTACAATTGGTGACCCCGACGGTCCAAACGATTTTTGGACCAGAAATGACCGACGCCGCCTCTGTTCATGCGGTTTCGTTGAAACTGCCGGGTTTCTGGACACAGCGCCCGGACCTATGGTTCCAGCAAGCCGAAGCCCAATTCCACGTTCGCCGGATCACCTCAGAAGACACCCGCTACTACTACGTGGTGGGCTCCCTCGACCAGGACACAGCTGCCCAGGTCGCGGAGTTCGTACATTCGCCCCCGGCAGACGGCAAGTACACGGAATTCAAAGCCCTGCTCCTCAGGACTTTCGGACTCTCACGGCGCGAGCGGGCTGCCCGTTTACTGCACCTGGATGGCTTGGGCGACAGACCTCCATCGGCTTTAATGAATGAGATGTTGTCTCTGGCCGAGGGACACACAGGCCTCATGTTTGAGCAGGCATTCCTGGAGCAGCTGCCCGAGGACATACGCCTGCTGCTGTCCGACGCGGATTTCAGTGACCCCCGGAAGGTGGCAGCCCGGGCGGACTTGCTGTGGAACGCCAAAAAGGTGAGCGGGGCGTCCATCGCACAGATCTCCCAGCCACGCTCCCGGCAGCAAACCAGTCCAGGCCCGGCCACAGAGCCCACTAACCCCCGGCCCAATGAACACTGGTGCTTCTACCACCAGCGGTGGGGCGCAGAAGCCCGCCGTTGCCGCCCGCCCTGCAAGTTCCCGGGAAACGCCAGGGCCAGCCGCCGCTGATGGCTATGGCGGCTGGCCATCGGGATAGCCTCCTGTATGTGTGGGATAGCAGGTCGGGACGCCGGTTTTTGGTCGATACTGGGGCTGAGGTCAGCGTTTTACCTCCGACGAGTTACGACACCCGCAGCAGGGCACCGGGTCCCCCCCTGCGGGCCGTGAATGGCAGCACAGTAAGGACCTATGGCACCCGTCAGGTGCAGCTACAGTTCGGCCCCAGCCAGTTCACGTGGGACTTCACACTGGCCGCCGTAGCCCAACCGCTTCTGGGTGCGGATTTTTTGCGAGCTCACAGCCTGCTGGTTGACCTGCCCAGGAAGAGACTGGTACACGCCGAGACCTTTCAGACGTTCTCCCTGGGCGCGGCCCAGTTGCCAGCCCCTCACCTCGGCTCCATCACGCTGTCCGACAACGATTTCACCAGGGTCCTGGCGGAGTTCCCATCGGTTCTGGCACCGCAGTTCACAGCAGCCATGCCCAGGCACGGCGTACAGCACCACATCCCGACACAGGGACCACCCCTCCATGCCCGTGCTCGGCGGCTTCCCCCGGACAAGCTCCGACTGGCGAAGGAGGAGTTCCAGAGAATGGAGGAATTGGGGATCATCCGGCGGTCCGACAGCCCCTGGGCTTCCCCCCTGCACATGGTGCCCAAAGCGACGGGGGGCTGGAGACCGTGCGGCGACTACCGCAGGCTGAACGAGGCTACCACACCGGACCGCTACCCTGTGCCGCACATTCAGGACTTTGCGGCAAACCTGCACGGCGCCCGGATCTTCTCCAAGGTCGACCTTGTCCGAGGGTACCATCAAATCCCGATGCATCCTGACGACGTCCCCAAAACGGCTCTCATCACCCCGTTTGGCCTCTTCGAGTTCCTCCGCATGCCGTTCGGCCTGAAGAATGCCGCACAGACGTTCCAGCGGTTAATGGACGCGGTGGGACGGGACCTGGACTTCGCGTTCATCTATTTGGATGACATCCTCATAGCCAGCGGCAGTCGTCAGGAGCATCTGTCCCACCTCCGTCATCTCTGCGCCCGACTGAGTGAGTACGGTCTTACAATCAACCCTGCCAAATGCCAGTTCGGACTTGATACCATTGACTTCCTGGGCCACAGGATTACTAAAGACGGGGCAACCCCTCTGCCCGCTAAGGTAGATGCGGTCCGCCACTTCCCCCGACCCACCACGATCAAAGGCCTTCAGGAATTCGTAGGTATGGTCAATTTCTACCGCCGCTTCCTCCCTTCAGCTGCCCGGATCATGCGCCCCCTGTTCGCCCTGATGTCGGGTCCGAGCAAGAACATTACCTGGGACGAGGAGTCCGCCGCCGCTTTCGTTCAAACGAAGGAAGCTTTGGCTGACGCCGCAATGCTAGTACATCCCAGAATGGACACCCCTACCGCCCTCACAGTGGACGCATCAAACACGGCAGTCGGTGGGGTGCTGGAGCAGCTCATCACAGGTCGCTGGCAACCCCTGGCGTTTTTCAGCAAACACCTGCGGCCACCCGAGCTCAAGTACAGTGCTTTTGACCGGGAACTGTTGGCGCTCTACCTGGCAATCCGGCATTTCAGGTACTTCCTAGAAGGCCGGCCCTTCACCGCGTTCACGGACCACAAACCGCTTACCTTTGCGTTTACGAAAGCATCCGACCCCTGGTCATCCCGCCAGCAACGCCACCTGTCCTACATCTCTGAATACACAACGGATGTCCGGCACGTCTCGGGTAAGGACAATGTCGTGGCGGATGCGCTCTCTCGCCCTACCGTTCATGCCCTTTCCCAAGGGGTAGACTTTGAGGCACTGGCAGAGGCACAGCAAGTAGATGAGGAGATTCCGAGTTACAGGACTGCAGTCTCTGGTTTGCGGCTCCAGGACTTCCCCGTGGGACCAGGTGAGAGGACCCTACTCTGTGACGTCGCCACCGACCAGCCCCGTCCGGTCGTCCCCGCAGCCTGGCGGCGACGTGTTTTCGACTCCATTCATAACTTGGCGCATCCCTCCATCCGGACAACTGTCCGGCTGGTTTCCAGCAGGTTCGTTTGGCACGGTCTCCGCAAACAGGTCAGTGAATGGGCCAGAACGTGCATGCACTGCCAGACGGCCAAGGTTCAGCGGCACACCAAAGCCCCACCGCAGCAGTTCCATCCCGCCCACCGGCGTTTCGACCACATTCATGTGGATATCGTGGGCCCCCTGCCAGTGTCGCGCGGAGCGCGTTACCTCCTGACTATCGTGGACCGGTTCACAAGATGGCCAGAGGCGGTCCCGCTCACCAACACCACCTCCGAATCTTGCGCCCGAGCCCTGCTCGCCACCTGGATATCCCGCTTTGGTGTACCAGCCCACATTACCTCCGACAGAGGCGCCCAGTTCACCTCCAGCCTGTGGTCAGCTATGGCCAGCCTTTTGGGGACTCAGCTGCACCACACCACTGCCTACCACCCACAGTCGAACGGGCTAGTGGAGCGTTTCCACCGTCACCTGAAGTCGGCCCTCATGGCCCGCCTGCGAGGAGCCAACTGGGCGGACGAGCTTCCCTGGGTCCTTCTCGGCATCCGCACAGCGCCCAAGGACGACCTGCACGCCTCGTCGGCCGAGTTGGTATACGGCGCGCCCCTGGCCGTCCCCGGGGAGTTCCTACCAGCCCCGAGGGGGCAAGAGGAAGAACCCGCTGCAGTCCTGGGCAGACTTCGCGAGAAGCTCGGTAACCTGGCCCCCATACCCACTTCACAGCATGGGCGGCACCCGACCTGCGTACCCAAAGACCTACGGAACTGTAAGTTTGTGTTTGTACGAAGGGGCGGGCATCGGCCGCCGCTGCAGCGGCCATACGAGGGGCCGTTTACGGTGCTCCGGAACAACGGGTCCACGTTCGTGCTGGACGTTGGGGGGAAGGAGGAGGTTTTCACGGTGGACCGCCTCAAGCCGGCCCATGTGGACCTGGCGCAACCGGCCGAGTTTCCGGCGCCTCGGCGCAGAGGCCGACCTCCCAAGCAGGTTCTGGCCCAGGCTGTGGACATTGGGGGGTGTATCGCCGGTTCTGGGGGGGGGTTATGTAGCGCCTCATTTCCTAGCGTATCCGAACCGACTCACAATTAGATAGCCTACGGGGGTTTGCGAGCACAGAGCTTTGGAGCCTCTTCGCCATGGGGGGCCGGTTGACAGAGGCTTAAAAGTGAGGCTGAAGTTTTCGAATAAAGTTTTTCCTTCGACTGCAGTTACCGACTCCGTGTCGTAATTTTAGCGCTGCTTGTAGCACACCGCTACAACATGTCCTATGAAGACACGTTGAGCGAACTGGGGGATTTTCTCTTTGGAGCAAAGGAGGATGAGAGGTGACCTGATAAGGGGTACAAGATAAGAGACATAGATCGAGTGAACATCCAGAGACTTTCCCCAGGGTGGAAATGGCTAATATGTCAAAGTGAAACAAATCTCTACAAAGTGATCTAAATTTGTTACAAGTATAAAATACGAAACAATTGATTGCATAATTACTAGATGCAACTTTGGAGGCAATTACAGCCTTGAGTCTGTGTGGATAGGTCTCTATCAGCTTTGCACATCTGGACACTGCAATTTTTCCCCATTCTTCTTTACAAAACTGCTCAAGCCCTGTCAGATCGCACAAGGATCATGAGTGAACAGACCATTTCAAGCCAAGCCACAAATTCTCAATTGGATTGAGGTCTGGACTCTGACTTAGCCACACCAAGACAATAACTTTGTTGCTTAAAGCCATTCCTGTGTAGATTTGGCTTTACACTTGGGGTCCTTGTCTTGCTGGAAAACAGATCTTCTCCCAGGTCGCAGTTCTCTTTCAAACTGCATCAGGTTTTCCACCAGGATTTCCCTGTATTTTGCTGCATTTATTTTACCCTCTACCTTCACAAGCCTTCCAGGGCCTGCTGCAGTGAAGCATCCCCACAGCGTGATGTAGCCACCATCATGCTTCATGGTAGTGATGGTGTGCTTTGATGATATGCAGTTATTGGCTTAGTCTGATGGCTAAAAGCCTCAATTTTGGTTTTATCAGACAATAGAATCTTCTTCCAGCTGACTTCAGAGTCTCACACATGCCTTCTGGCAAACTCTAGTCAAGGCTTCATGTCAGAATTTTTCATCAGTGTCTTTCTCTTTGCCACTCTCCCATAAAGCTGCAATTGGTGAAGCACCCAGGCCACAGTCTCTCCATCTCAGCCACTGAAGCCTGTAACTCCTCCAGAATTGTCGTTGGTCTCTTAGTGGCCTCCCTCACTAGTCCTCAGTTTTTCAGGACAGTCTGCTCTCGGCAGATTTACAGCTGTATCATATTCTTTCCATTGACTTAACTGTATTCCAAGGGATACTCAGTGACTTGGAAAATTTTTTTGTAACCATCTCCTGACTTGTGCTTTTCAATAACCTTTTCCAGCGTACCTGACTTGTGCTTTTCAATGTAACCTTTTGAAATGTACTGCTGCCACCTAAGAACAAATTTCACGATATACGTCAATGATATTAAACTTGATTCTGGGCTTCTGCTCTGTTTTCAGACTCTGGAATGGACCTTTTGAATGATATGAGGATTCTTGACCTCCACCTTGTTACGTTCTTGCACCGTATCGTTTACCTGCACTGCACTTTCTCTGTATCTTTTACACTTTATTCTGCATTCTCATTGTTTCACCTTATTTTACCTTACCGCACAGTGTAATGATTTGAACCTGTATGAACAAGACAAGCTTTCCACTGTCTTTCATACAGGTGACAATAATAAACCAAACTGAGAGTGAGGATTAGGAAAACAGGTCCTCCCCGAGAGGGAAGCACAAAGAAGGTAACAGTCAAATCACAGAGAATCGTCAGATGCGGGAAATCCAAGCAATGCACACAAAAGGGGGCATGGAGGGATGAGGATGTCCTAGTCAACTTGCTCCTGGGGCTGGCGAAATCGGGTGGCGGGAGGATCTCCCCGGGCAGACTGCCTGGCAATGTTTAGGGGGTATGTTCGTGCCCGGGTAAATATTGAAAAAGAACACGCGCGGTCCATAGCGGCCTTAGAGGAGTTCCGAGACCGTTGGGCTCCGTGGGGTGTAAATGCCATCGTGGATAGAGATGGCAACATTCTGGTGTAATGTCTGTTGTCTATTTGTAGTGCAGTAATTGTGTTTGCCACTGTTTTGTATATATTGTATAGCACTGATATTTGCAATAGAGGATTTTGTAATAAAAAAAATGGTGGAGGAATTCAGCAGGCCAGGCAGCATCTGTGGAAAAGAGCAAACCGTCAATGTTTCGGGCTGTGACTCTTCATCAGGAGGGGACGTCATCTGGGCTGATGTTTAAGTTGCCCAAGCACCAAGTAGCACCTTGCTCTAGGACCCCGGTCCGGGTGTAGGAGCTCGAAGCCGTTCTCAATCTCACCAAATCGGGGCAGATCTCGGAGCGATCCAACCTCACGTCCAGGTTGAGGTGGATGGGCATCAAAACTCTTCCACATCCACTCCTCTCCAATGTGCTCACTCCATCTCCAGCAACGATGCGGATTCCAGCTGGAACACGTTGCGCATCGTTCAGCCCCAACGCGGCTCATCCCTGAACTAGCCTCACCTCTGCAGGCCTCCTCACTGTCTGCGGTGATACTCCACCACTGGTTGCTGCAGAACAGAACTGCAGGTAATGTTTTTAGTTGAATTGACTTTATTTCTTACATTCTTCACATACACGAGGAGTAAAAATCTTTACCTTAGGTCTCCACCTAAATGTGCAACGTGCAATCATAGTCATTTATAATAAATAGAACAGTCAATGTAATACAGAGTACATTCAAATCAGCCTGAGTTCATCAGTCTGATGGCCTGGTGGAAGAAGCTGTCCCAGAGCCTGTTGGTCCTGGCTTTCATGTTACAGTACCGTTTCCCGGGTGGTAGCAGCTGGAATAGATTGTGGTTGGAGCGACTTGGGTCCTCAATGATCCTACGGGCCCTTTTTACACACCTGTCCTTGTAAATGTCCTGAATCATGGGAAGTTCACAACTACAGATACGCTGGGCTGTCCGCACCACTCTCCGCAGAGTCCTGCGATTGAGGGAGGTACAGTTCCCGTACCAGGCAGTGATGCAGTCAGCCAGGATGCTCTCAATTGTGCACCTGTAGAAAGTTCTTAGGATTTGGGGCCCATACCAAACTTCCTTAACTGTCTGAGGTGAAAGAGGCACTGTTGTACCTTTTTCACCACACAGCCGGTGTGTACAGACCACGTGAGATCCTCGGTGATGTTTATGCTGAGGAACTTAAAGCTGTTCATCCTCTCAACCCCAGATCCATTGATGCCTATAGGGGTTAGGCCCGTCTCCATTCCTCCTGTAGTCCACAACCAGCTCCTAGTTTTGAATCTCTTGCCTTATGATCTACCAGTAAATTCTCACACATCTTCGGTAACCACCATCTTAAACCAGAAGTTCTTCTCCTACTTCTCACCTTCTTTTTGCTTATAGATATTGTTGCAGGAGGGTAAAGTTGTGAGTCCATTTAATAGCTTCAGTGAGGACATTTGAGGTGACTGTCAGAACTTCAATGCAAGTGTTGCCAGGACTTGACTGGATTATGGAGAGAGAGTTTGAGCAGGCTGGGACTTTATTCACTGGAGTGGAAGAGATTGAGTGGTGGTGGTATCTGTTGATCTTGAGAGACCATGGATCTGCGCCTGGAGTTTCCAGGGCGCAGGCCTGGGCAGGGTTGTATGGGAGACCGGCAGTTGCCCAAGCTGCAGGCCTTCCCTTCTCCATGCCACCGATGTTGTCCAAGGGAAGGGCACTAGGACCCATGCAGCTTGGCACCGGTGACATCACAGAGCAATGTGTTGTTAAGTGCCTTGCTCAAGGACACAACATGCTGCCTCAGCTGAGGCTCGAACCAGTGACCTTCAGGTTACTAGTTTGATGCCTTGCCCACTAGGCCACGTGCCAACACAAGAGATTGAGTAGTAATCTTATAAAGTGTACCATGGCCTGGTATGAAACACCAATGCCTTTAAAAGGAAAATCCTACCAAAGGTAGTGGATTCGCCTCAGTACATTACGGACAAGGTCCTCCCCACCATTGAGCATACCTACATGAAACGCTATCGTAGTAAAGCAGCATCCATCATCAGGAGCCCCTCACCACCCAGGGCATGCTCTCTTCTCACTGCGGCCATCGGTAGAAGATACAAGAGCCTCAGGACTTGCACCACCAGCTTCAAGAACAGTTACTACCTGTCAGCCATCAGACTCTTGTATAAAAGGGGATAACAACACTCACCTGCTCCATCATTGAGATGCTCCAACAACCAATGATATCACTTTACGGACTCTTTATCTCATGTTCTCATTATTTATTGCTATCTATTTATATTTGCATTTGCACAGTTTGTTGTCTTCTGCACTCTGGTTGATCTTTCATTGATCCTGTTATAGTTACTATTCTATAGATTTGCCCAGTATGCCCAAAGGACAATAATCTCAGGGCTGTATATGGTGACATGTGTATATGTACTTTGATAATAAAATTTACTTTGAATACTGAACCTTGAAATCATGTGTAGCATAGATATGATGAATATCTCTTTCTCTCTCCTCCCCCCTCCGCATTTCACAGACATTGTTCCTTCCACGATTCCCTTGTACATTCATCCCTCCCGACTAAACTCCTTCCCAGCCCTTATCCTTACAAACAGCGTAAGTGGTACAACTGCTCATATACCTCCTCCCCCACCTCGATTCAGGGCCCCAAACAGTCCTTCAGGCGAGGCAGCACTTTATCTGCAAATCTGCTGGGGTCATCTACCGTGTCCCGAGCTCCTGTTGTGGCCTCCTCTACACTGGTGAGACCCATCGTAAGTTGCGGGGGACTGCTTCATCGAGCACCTCTGCTCCATCCGCCCAAAGTGGAACATCCCAGTGGCCAAACACTATAATTCCAATTCCCATTGCTGTTCCGACCTGTCAGTCTATGGACTCCTCTTATGCCAAGATGAGGCTGCCCTCAGAGTGAAGGATCAATGTCAAATTTTCCAGCCGGGTAGCCTCCAACCCAATGGCATAAATATCTTCCTTCCGGGAAAAAAATCCTCCCCCTCTCCTATTCTCCAATCTGGTCTCACCTGGAAGTGCTCCTCCTCTTTCCCTTTTTCCTGTGGTCCACTCGCCTCTCCTATCAGATTCCATCTTCTCCAGCCTTTCCGACTCTCCTAGCTTCACCTATCACCTTCTAGCTATCTTCGTCCCCTCCCCTCACCTCTTTACTCTGGTGTCTTCTCCCTTCCTTTCCAGTCCTGATTCAGGATCTCAGCCTGAACCATCGTCTGTCTATTCCTCTCCATAGATGCTGCCTGACCTGCTGAGTTCCGCCAGCAGTCTACGTGTGTTGCTTTGGATTTCCAGCATCCGCAGACTTTGTTGTGATTCGGATGAATTCATGCAGCCCTTTCCCTGGGATGGAGAACCAGCAACTAGCGAGCATAGGCTTAAGGTGAGAGAGGAGAGATTTAATCAGAACCTAACGTACATCTTCTTCACTCAGAGAATAGTTAGTATATTTATTTACTTATTTACTGAGATACAGCACAGAACAGGCCCTTCGTGCCCTTTAAGCTGTGCTGCCCAACAATCCCTCAATTTAACCCTAGCCTTATCATGGGACAATTTGCGACAAGCAATTAACCTACCTCCCGGTACATTTTTGGACCGTGGGAGGAAACTGGAGCACCCAGAGGAAACCCATGCGATCGCAGTGAGAACATTCAAACAAACAGTGACAGGAATTGAACCCAGGTTGCCTGGAGTGTAAAATGTTGTGCTGACCACTGCACTACCATGCTGCCAGAGGAAGCTGTTAAGGCAGGTGTATTTACAACAGTTAAAAGGCACTTGGACAGGTACGTGGGTAAGACATACTTAGAGCAAATTGTTTTTATGCCATAGATCCTTATTATTAACCAAGGGATCCATGGATCCACTGGCTGGGAACCCCTGCTTTACAGGGATATGGGCAAAATACAGGTTAATGTGACTTGCTTAGATGAGTTTTGTTCAGCATGGAGCTGTTGGGCCCAATGGCCTTCTCCGTGACTGTATGGCTCTAGACAGGAGCCCGGTCTTTGCAGTGGGAAGCTGAGCACAAGTCAGGATCATCCAAGTCAGTGGCCAAAGGCACCAAGAAGGAAATCTTGTAGGGCTCCGGAGATTAACTACATTGGTTTAATGCAAGATTTGTGTAAAAGATTTGGTGTGTGCACAAAGAATGCAGCAGTGGCACGTTGTCAGAATAATGCATATGTCAGCATCAGAATCAGCATTATTATCATGAGCATACTGAATGCTGTTAAATTTGTTGTTTTGTGGCAATAGTACAGTGCAAGACATGAAAAAAATGCCTCTAGGTTGAAATAATACAAATATATACAAGAAGTGCTGCAGATGTCGGAAATCTTGAACCAAACACATACAGAGTGCTGGAGGAACTCAGCAGGTCAGGCAGCATCTATGAAGGGAGAATAAACCTCTTGATGAAGGGTCTCAGCCCAAAACATTGACTGCCTCTCTCTACCATTGATGATAGGTATGGTAGACCTGAGGGAACTGTACTTCCCTCAATCGCAGGACTTTGCCAAGAGTGGTGTGGGCAATCGAAAACAGCTGTGGATGTGAACTTCCCACTATTCAGGATATTTACAAAGACAGACAATAGATAATAGACAGTAGGTGCAGGAGTAGGCCTTTCGGCCCTTCTAGCCAGCACTGCCATTCACTGTGATCGTGGTTGATCATACACAATCAGTACCCCGTTCCGGCCCTGTCCCCATAACCCTTGACCCCGCTACCTATAAGAGCTCTATCTAACTCTCTCTTGAATGCATCCAGAGACTTGGCCTCCACTGCCTTCTGGGGCAGAGCATTCCACATATACACCACTCTCTGGGTGAAAAAGTTTTTCCGCATCTCTGTTCTAAATGGCCTACCCCTTATTCTTAAACTGTGGCCTCTAGTTCTGGACTCACCCATCAGCGGGAACTTGCTTCCTGCCTCCACGTGTCCAATCCCTTAATAATCTTGTATGTTTCAATCAGATTACGATAGGTGCGTAAAAAGGGCCCGAAGGATCATCGGGGACCCCAGTCACCCCAACCACAAACTGTTCCAGCTGCTACCATCTGGGAAAAGGTACCGCAGCATAAAAGCCAGGACCACCGGGCTCCGGGACAGCTTCTTCCACCAGGCCATCAGACTGATTAATTCATGCTGATGCAATTGTATTTCTATGCTCTATTAACTGTCCTGTTGTACATACTATTAATTACAAATCACTATAAATTGCACGTTGCACATTCAGACGGAGACATAGTGTAAAGATTTTGGCTCCTCGTGTATGTGAAGGATGTAAGAAATAAAGTCAATTCAATTCCTAGCCTGCTGAGTTTCTCCAGCACTTTGTGTGTGCGCTTCTGCAAAATGACAATGGAGGAGTAGTACTCATGAACCGCTTAGAAATCTGATGTTGGCGGGGAAGAAGCTGTCCTCAAACAATGACTGTGGGTCTTCAGGCTCCTCCATTTCCTCCTTGATGGTAGTCATGAGAAGAGGGTGTGTCCCAGATACCGAAGATCCTTGCAGATGGATGCCACTGCTGTGTATTTAATATCTCAATAATATTTGAGTGATCTTGTATATTGTTTGATTAAGCATTCTTGTTCATTTGAATAATTCGTTACAGGTTATATGTATAAATACGTGAATTGCATATGACATCATGTGATATGTGTGGCGAACTACATATACCTGTCTGGACACACTCCCCTGCTGACTGCTCCTGTGGCTCCTCCCACAGACCCCTGTATAAAGGCGATTGGAGGCACTGCTCCTCCCTCAGTCTCCAGGATGTTGTGTGATAGTCACTTACTGCTGACAGTGCTCTTCCCACTAATAAAAACCTATCTCTCACCTCACGTCTCCGAGAGTTATTGCTGGAGCATCAATATGTGTGCCTCGCTTAAAAGTTAACATGAAGTTTGACCCATCCCCGGTCTCCCGTGCCATCCTTTAAATTAGTTTAATGTTTTGAAGTGACAAAATGTAAGGGCCGTCTTTTTGAGGAGCTGCCTTTTGAGGATGTCCTTCATGGTGGGGAGGCTTGTGGAGCTGGCTGGATCTCCAACCCTCCGTAGAATCTTGCGAAGCTGTGCATCGGAGTCTGTGTTTCCTTGGATTTAGGTCCCATCTGACCAACGGAAGGCCCAGAGACAAAATGTGTGACCCCCTTATTTTCAATTATTTTGCTTCTCTCATTGCCATTGTAGCGGTAATGTCTGATCCCCAACTACACGATGCACAGCTACACGGCAGAATCCTGTCTGATGGGCCAGAGTTCAGAAACCCCGTCTCGGGTTCAGTGAGCTGTGTACAGGTAAGTGAGCTATTTTGTGGCGAAAAGGCAGCTTGCAGAGACGAGCCGGCCAGGCTTCTCCCAGTCTCACACCACTGCTTAAATGTGAGAGATTGAGCAATGAGAGAGGGGGTTACATTCTCTCTCGGCCCACAGGCCACCGAGCTGAACGTGTAATTACACGCTTACCAGAGGCTTTGTGAGCCTGCTAATTATCCCTGCCCACTAGAGGATCACTTCTGAGGCTCTCTACATTCGGAATCTGGGAACTGCAATATCGTCTAATGCCCTCCACTGAGACGTAACCTCGTGTGGTGGGAAGCCAGAAGAAATGCTACCGGAGTGTGCAGCAAGATTTGAGAGCAATGCTAGCTCTGTCTGAAGGAAGACAGCTTTGCAGCTCTACAAAAAAGTCTGCAATACCGGCAGCTCAAGAAAGCATACCCAGTTATAGGGGAACCATGGTAGCGTGGCAGTTAATGCGTCGAAGTTCGGAGTTTAATCCTGGCAACAACTGTAAGGGGTTTGTATGTTCTCCTCGTGACCATGTTGGGTTTCATCTAGGGACTCCAGTTTTCCTCCACAGTCCAAAGATATACCAGTTAGTGGGTTGATCATTGAAAGTTGTCCTGTGATTTGGCTAAGGTTAAATAGATGGGTTGCTGGGCAGCGTGGTTTGTAGGCCAAAAGGGCCTGTTCCGCTCTGTATCTCTAAATAAACATCTCTGAGTAAATGAACTTTGCGATCGCAAGACCCTGTTGGTCATTGGTAGTGTGAGATGCCGCAGGCCTGTTTCCCTTGTTTGGCGGTGAGACAGGCGGCGTGGGTGCTGTGTAGTCTCAGTTGTCGCAAGAACTAGGCCTCAAGCTGTGAGCTTGCCTGCTGCTGCAGTCCAGGCGAGGAGGTGTCAGAGCTGGTGTAGCATGGTATCTATGCTCGGATGGTGGGGCTGCCCTCTCACGTTCAATCGGAAGAATAACAGGCTAGATTGCCGGGAACAAAACCATCAATTTGCGGGACATGTCGCTCAGGGTCTTGGGACTATATATGTGTGTTTTTGTGTGACTACGTATTTTTTTTTTTTGCTCGCTATTTTGAATGTGTTGTGTACGTTTTATACTTTGGTCCCAGAGGAACACTGTCTTGTTCAGCTGTATCCATGTATGGTTGAATGATAATTAAACTTGATTTGATTTGACTTGGGCCAAGCAGTACAGAGCAAGGAGGAGACAACGTGACAGGCCACATCTCAACACATCATGAAAACCAACCCCTCCTCCATGGACTCTGCCAACACATCTTACTGCCTTATTTAATCAGCCAACATAATCAAAGACCTCTCCCACTCCTGACATTCTCTATCTGCTCCTTCCCATCAGGCAGAAGATACAAATGTCTGGTGCACATGCCACCAGGCTCAAGGACAGCTTCTATCCAACTGTTATAATTTAGTGACCCTCTTGCATGACAAGAAGGACTCAACCATGCAGTCAGCTCTGTTGTGGCCTTAAATTGTATTATCTGCCTGCACTGCACTTTCTCTGCAACTGCAACACTTCATTCTGCGTTCCGCTATTGTTTCCCCTTCACTTCTTGCTGCTTGTTCCTGCCCGACTTGGGGAGTGTGCCTTTAAGAGCTCTTGGCCTTCAGTGTGGGGCAACAACAGGGGATTCTGGGAACTAATTCAATGCCACTTCTGATTGGAACAGCAGATGAGGAGATTTGTATTGCAAAATTAGCAAGAGGAGGAGTTGGGTTTAAAATTGGCCTTATTGAAAGGAGGAGCAGACTTGTTGTACCGAGTTTAAATTTAAAAGCAAATTTATCATCAAAGTACCTCTATGTCACCAAATACTGCCCTGAGATTTGACCTCTTGCAGGCATTTACTGTAGATCAAAGAAACAGAACAGAATCAATGAAAAACTACACACAAAAACTGATGTGCATCCATTGTGCAAAAAAAAAGACGAACTGCGCAAATACAAAAAAAAAGAAATTATATTAATAATAATAAGAGAAACCAGTAACAGTCCAACACACGACAGGATCCTGCAGCAGTGTAACTCAACCTGATTTCTTACACAGGCACAATCAAGAGGTAAACATTGTTCACCAAAACCTTGCTTTAAAATACAAACTCTCAAAAGACACCATACCTTACTATACAAGCCTGATCCAATTTTAGAGCCAGCATCACACAAATTATATTACAACCGATCCATTATCACAGATAGGACAATCCATAGTAACCAGCCGGATATAATATTACAAGATAAGCAAGCAGGAACAATTTATTTAATAGATATAACCATTCCAAACACACATAACATACATAAATCAATACGTGAAAAACACCTGAAACATGCCGAAAAGAGGAAATTGAAAGACTTTGGAACATGAACAGGGCATGCATTGGAAAAGTATTTCGTGCTTTCCCAGTGTACAAGATGAATAAACTCTTCTTGGGCTTCCATCCAGGTACAGTATCGATTATAACTGACCTTCCGATGACAAACTCTTCCACCCTCTTTGATTCTTTATTGACTCCTCATTCCTTTCCATAGGTGCTGCCTGACCTGCCGAGCTCCTCCAGTATTTTATGTGTGTTACTCTGCATATCCAGCCACTGCAAAATCTCTTGGGTTTATAAATTTAATCTGCTTTTCTTCCTAAAAATATCACGATTAATTTCTCTCTGTTGGTTTGTCTGCTTTACCTGGGACGTTGCTGTGAATTTTGAAATTGACCCTCGAATTCAATTTGAAGTTCGGGAATGGTCAAATTATCACCTGCTGGTTAACAGATATAATATGGAGCAGAGCATTGGGGGTGAACCATCAAAATTAGGCACTGTCGCCTGGGGCCACAGAGAGAGCTGCATTTCTGAGGATTAGTGCGGAGTACACTCGAACTGGAATTGTTGCAATGTTTTCAATAAAGGGTGGGAAGGAGGGAGGAAAGGGGCTTGTTTTGCTGTTGTTACTTTGTTGCTTGTTGTGTTGTGTGTTGCCTGGCCAAGCGTTGTGGATGCACTATGTTTACGCCAGAAGGTGAGGCGACATTTGCAGGCTTCTCCCCAGCACACCTGTGGTGAACTACATATACCTGTCTG